>NC_139965.1:57350796-57665796 GCF_963993115.1 Abramis brama | reverse complement strand
ACTTGGCAGGACTTTAAAACATTTTATCAGTAAATGCATCCATAAGAATCAAACCGAGGCCTGACGACAGGAACACATTTTTGCGAATCAGAACTGATTTTGTTATTTTTACAGATTGTAAAGTTTGATGCTGAAACGAAGCAGCAGCTTGAGTGGACTGGAGAGGACGGGTTTACATCAGAGGCCGTTTTCATTCCCAGGCCTGGTGCGGTTGATGAAGATGATGGTTAGTTACTGCCTTTCATAATAAATATGACCAAATCAGTCAGCTTCGACTGTCTCAAAAAATATACGTCTTAATTAAATGTTAATGGTGTTTTAATTTTTTCAAAATGCTTTATACATTTTTAGCTCAACTTGTCTCTTTTTTTCTTAACTTTTTAGGTGTAATCCTGACAGTTGTTATAAACGCCAAACCAAGGGTGGGTGGCTTTCTGCTGATGCTTGATGGCAAGTCTTTCAAAGAAGTTGCCCGGGCTTGTGTAGATGTAGAGTTTCACATGGACATGCATGGCTACTTCATACCAGACAGTAGTTAAGAGTTTCATGTCTGCCGGCTGTCTCACAGAGATGGAGAATGTCCTTTAAATGTTGATATTTTGATGGTCTAGTTACAAAGTTGTCAAAAATGTACTGTATCATCAGCTGTAAAGTGGACCATGCATAAATAACTGTAAAAATGTTTCTACAAATCATGCTTTGTTTGCTTGTTTGTGAATAATATAAACGTATAAAAAAAAAGAAAAGTACTGCTTGAAAGGTCATTAATTGCATTTAGTAATATCAAACAAATATGTGAACTGTTGTGCTGTGTTTTTTGCTTGCATAAAGCAATCATAAAGTGAAGATATTATTCTGTAATGATGGTGCTAGCCAGTGTTTGAATTGTCAGAACTTCAGGGTGAATCTTTTTAGGGAATCGATTTAAAAGATTTGAATCAATAGAACGATTCAATCCCTTGAATCCACCCCTTTTTTTGTTTCTTCCTCTCACCATTTTTCCCCCATTTATAAATAATAGGACCCTTACTATAAACAGGAATACATTATTCAACAAGAGTGGTATAAGAAAAGTTTTATATGTTGTTGTTTTGATAGATGAAGCTGGTCAATTTATACAATATAATTCATTTATGGAGAAAAGTAATCCTTTAGAGAAGTTAATAGAGTGTGTAGAGCAATCCCTCTTATATTAAAACTAATACAAAACACTCTTACATATTCAAATGTATTTAAGTTGCCCGAGTTGAAGATTGGCGACGTGTACATTGGGGATAAAAAGTGCAAAGTAATAGGAAATGTATTAAAATGAACACACCAGTAAAAGTAATTTGTTTTGATAATGACATATTTAGAAAAAAACAAAACGCTTATTATCTTAAATGGCCAGTTGTACCTAAAATGAAGGACACAATAATGTTTATCCTGCTGCTGAAGTTTTACGGAAAATATTCCGTTTTGAAGTAGATTTTTGTGGATTTGTGGAGCCTGAAACCATTGAACATTATTTAATTTTTTTTTCACCCGGTCACATTGCAGTTCTGGCAGGATTTTTACAGCTGGCTAAATATTGGTCCTGAAATTCCTTTACTAAATTTATTTCAGGTCTTGGTTTATGCTGGTCTCTCAAAAAAAAAGATATTATTGATGTTAAACATTATTATTATTATGGGTAAATATACATAAAAGCAAATTAAATAACAGTAAACCCTCTTTAACCTGCTTTAAAAATAATGTAAAATACATAAAATACACAGCCAGAGATAATCAATCCCCTGGTGAATTGTATAAAGTCATGTATGAGTCTCTTCTAAGATTTTGTACATGCTTCAATTATATTAACATTAATTTTAATTTATTTTTTCCTTGCAACCCCCCTTAAGGGTCTGAAGATTTTGCTTTAGTTTATTGTACTGAATATGCTACTTTTTCTTTTATACACATGAACCTGTTTAAGGATATACACAATTATTTGATTACGTTATTTGTGTATATTTTCATATGCATATTATTGTTCCCTACTTGAGTTTGTAAAATTATATTGTTCACAAAAAAAATTACAAAAAAAATAAAATGCTGGTGGTGGTAATGCCGTAAATGAAAAAAATTAAATAAAAATTAAAAAATTAAAATCCATTATATGGTCATTAACATTTGGAACACTAGGGGGCGCCAGAGGGGAGAACCTGAACGTGATGACGACATATTCCTGAGACGCGCGCTGGAATTGAACAGGACATGACTTTGTCAAGTGTGTTTTCAGCTTAATATAGGCTTTATTTATATTTTATTATACTTTGATGAATTGAGGACCTGTCTGACACCAACATGTCTCTGCTCAGAGCCCTGAGATACAACGTAAATATCTGAATCTTGTCTTGGTTTTATTTTAACTCGTATATTTTGCTTGCTATACGTGACCATGACAGTTCTAGTACATTAGTGTTTATGTGAGAGATTCGTTTGTGAGCTAAAGTCACCTTGCCAAATACCAGGCATAAATAATGTCATATTGTAATCATTTACCGTCATGTTTCCCTGTGTTTTTAGTCTCAAACGTTGTGTAGAAATGTGATCTCGCGCTCCTCGTCCAGTCTGACTGATGGAGAGGTGCGAATCACTGAAGTATTAAAGGAGAAGTTTCCTCTGGCTTCGGCGCTCAAGGTTGTGGATATATCAGGTGAGTCCTGACTTTAAATGATCTGATATTATCTTTAAACAGTTAGGTAATGTGCATTAATATATGAGGACTCATTTCAGGAGGCTGTGGTGCAATGTACGAGATACACATCGAGTCTGATGAGTTTAAAGGAAAGAGGACTGTACAACAGCACCAGTTAGTCAATCAGGTAAGTTAAATGAAGATGCATAAATAGTTTGCATCTTTTAGCTTTTTATACTGCTGTCAAATCAATTAATATCACTTAACATAAAAGTGTGTGTGTGTGTGTGTGTGTGTGTGTACTTGTACAAGAGGACCAGTTTGAGTTTTAGACATTTTGGCCGGTCCTCACTTTCTGAGAGCCCTTTAAAGGCCTGTTTGAGGGTCAAGACTTGGTTCTAGGGATAAGGTTATAATGAGGTTAAGGGTCGGTTTAGGGTCAGGGGTCGGGTTAGGCACTTAGTTGTGATGGGTAAGGTTAGGGTAAGCGGCTAGAGCTTGCATTGTGTCAATGAATGTCCTCATAAAGAGTGTGTGTGTACGTGTACGTGTGTGTACGTGTGTGTACGTGTGTGTACGTGTGTGTACGTGTGTGTACGTGTGTGTACGTGTGTGTACGTGTGTGTACGTGTGTGTACGTGTGTGTACGTGTGTGTACGTGTGTGTACGTGTGTGTACGTGTGTGTACGTGTGTGTGTGTGTGTACGTGTACACTGCCGTTCAAAGGTTTGCGATCTGTACGTTTTTTAATGTTTTAAAATAAGTCTCTTATGCTTACCAAGGCTGCATTTATTTGATTAAAAATACAAAACAAACTGTAATATTGTCATTTTTTGTAATATTGTAATATTATTACAATTTTATTTTACAACTGTTTTTTTATTGGAATATTTTCAAATGTAATTTATTCCAGTGATCATAGCTGAATTTTCTCAAGAAACGTTTCTGATTGGACCCTAAACTAAAGTGTGGCCTAATATTCTTATAATATAATATTTGGTCACAAGATTGGAATAATATAGATTTTCTTTTCTTCATATTTTTGATTGAAATCTCTATTGCTCACCAAGGCTAAAAGATTTCTATTTGAATATATTTTAAAATGTAATTTATTCAGAATTTTCAGCAGCCAGTCTTCAGTGTTCAAAGTTTCAAAGATCAAATTTCAGATAAATGGAGTTACTGTCTCCCAAAAGAAAGAACCAATTCTGTCATTTAAGTCTCAATTCCTGCATGAACCTATGTAGGTTTGTAACAAATTTGCATAATACCAGCCTATGGTCTTCATTGGCTGCCAGCGAACAACGTCTACTTTGACCCTCAAACACTGTAGTTGTATCTGAGACTGGAAGAGTGTGGCTCATGTTGTCAATATGTCAAGAAGACGCTGTTTTCTGCGCTGCAAAAGCAAATCCACTTTGATGCACTTCAAAAGGATGAGACTCGGGCTCAAATTGATACGGTAAAACTGACGCCATCGTGCCTGTTCGTATGTGCTGTAAGCAGTCGACCAATCACAACAGACTTGCCCTTCTGACCAATCAGAGTAGAGGAAGCTCTTGGAAAGGAGGGGTTTAGAGAAACTGAATCTTTTATCAAACCATTTCAGACACTGTGAGAAAAGAGGTGAAAATTATGACCTTTAAATAGCATAATAGGGGCACTTTAAAGTAGTATTTATTAAGTGTAAATTATAATCTGTGGTTTGTCTTTCAACAGGCTCTTAAAGATGAGATTAAAGCCATGCATGGTCTTCGCATATTCACTGATGTTCCTAGAAAGTAGGAGCTTCTCAGCGTCGCTCTCACACTGTGTCAGTCTGCTGTCTCACTACAATATCGTATCACACACATCTGTCTGTCTCCTTAATAAATAAAGCAGAGTTATAACAGTGGCAGGAAAATACTTTATAGATTTTATGAATGAAAGCTGTACAGTTACAAAAAGATATACAAGGTATGGTTCACGAATGCTGTAAACGCACAAGATAAAAGAATGTAATATTGTTTTTGCCTATAAATACAAGAAAAAGACGTGTGGATTGTTTGAATCTTCAGTCACAGTTCATTGTTTGTGTAAAATTGCACTTGAAGTAGCTTTGTAAGTTATCTGTTTTTTCCTGTTCTGTCTATACATTAAATGATGTCGCTTCCCTTTCCTTGGCAAACTTGTGTGGCACAAGATTGATTGCAGGGACAATTATTATGTAATATGTAATTGATTCACTGATTGTACTTTTAAAATGACCAAATCCTTCTTTAATATTAGGTCTACAGAAACCATTTTCACCACTAGATGTCATTTGTGTTTTTAATACAGAAAGCGTTAAAAGTATTTTGAATTGTATCTCCAATTGAATACAGGTGCATTAACCTCAATATGTATAATTTTTTTCTGAACTAATTACCATAACAATGAAAGTGCTTATTTGAACCCTTCTTCCCCTCAAGTTTTGTTACATTACGTATGCTATTACTAGTTTTACGGTAGTGTAGTTTATTTGGGTACCGTATGAGACATAATGATGCTCTGCTTTCCAGTGTGGATGAAAGCATTCGATCTGATTCATTTAGGCGAATCGGTTCGTTCGGATAGCTCGTTTCAGTGGTTCAACTTCAAACTGTGATTCAATGATATGCCAGACTTCCAAATTTCGGCGTAATTCCTTGTATCGACGTAAATGTTTAGTTAAATATTGCTATGTATCATTGTATTTACGGATAAATCGCATGATGAGACCCTCTCTTTGGTTTCAGCGAGTCGGTTCACGAACTAATCAATATCGTCTCTCCTCGGCCACTTAAGTCTTTACCGAAGACCATTTTACGGCATAAACCTTTTATTGGTGCGTACATAAGTAGTTAAATACTATTATTTAGCTAATTTTCCCTCTAAAATGTCTCCTACATTGTCACGTTCTCCTTAACAGTCCAATGATTCACAAATGCTGTGCGAATCGGTTCGAATGAGCGGTTCAAAATAAGGATTCGGACATCACTAGTGGATGGTGCGACAGGAGCAGCAAAGAGAGCGCAGTTTCCAGCAGGGTTTCAGCAGCTGTTCACATCATCTTCAGACATGGCAAAGGAGGGGACGGAGATTGCGGAGGAGACCGACCAAATGATGGACCAGAAGGAGCCGGAGATTCCCGTTTCTCCGGTAATAGATCCGAAAGAAATGCGGGCTGTTGTGCTGACGGGCTTTGGTGGTCTAAACAAACTCAAAGTCACCAAGAAACCAATGCCAGAGCCTCAAGAAGGAGAAGTCAAAATTCGCGTGAAAGCATGGTAAATATTAATGCTTAAATAGTCATTTATTTTGATCAAAATGCCACATGTCATATCTGAGACTCCGCGGGACTGGCAACCGCAGCAACATGTTGCAACTTACAGCAAGAAGAACAGGTGCCTTCACCTATAGAATCAATCCATATTAGTTATTTATCTAGGATTTAAAGCAGTTCATGATATGAATCTCGGTCGTTTTAGGGGTTAGACGCAGATGTAATGTAAGTAAATCCGTTTTTCCCGTAGGCTACGCGTGTTTTGTGTGTGCCTCTGACATAGAGATTTCAAACCAAAGACTATAAAAGATTGAAACATGCATGACACTTTTTTTTTTAAGGTTGACTTTGTATTGTTAAATGATTAACAAGACATTATTTAACAATTTTGTAACACGAGCAGATCCATCTGGTTGGTTCTTGTGCTTGAAGGCTTATAGGACATTTAAGATTAAGTGTGTTATCATGGGAATATTGCATTTTTTTAAATTATAAAACTCTATTAAAATGTATTAAAATTCTCTAAAAACTCATTATATGTGTGTGTGTGTGTGTGTGTGCCGTCAAATCGATTAATCGCATCTAACAAAAGTTTTTGTTTACACAATATTAATGTATATATTATAATATAATAAGATATATTTTTTATATAATTAAGATAAGATAGATTTATTTGTGTGTGTGTGTGTGTGTGTGTATATATACATATATATATATATATATATATATATATATATATATATATATATATATACACACACAGAATATTATGATTATTATATTTCTATTTTGAGTTGGGAACTTGATAAACTAGGGGCATTTCAGCATATTTTCTGATATTATATTTATGATTGAAATGAACCAGAATGAAAAATTACATTTTCTTAATTTTACAGTGGTCTGAACTTTCTTGATCTAATGGTACGACAAGGAAATATTGATAATGCTCCAAAAACACCTCTTGTGCCTGGATTTGAGTGTTCTGGGATTGTAGAGAATATGGGAGAAAACACCCAAGGCTTTGAGGTATGTGCAAAAATGTTTTAATGTTGATATGTTGGTTGTGCATTGATTCAAGAATTTCAGACGGTGATGGCCATTATTTACTTTTTGTGTGGACATAATAGAGCTCCAATCTAGAATGTATGGTTCTTCGGGTGGTGGGAAAGATTTGTTACCTGGCATGAAAAAATAATTAATTGTTTGAATTGGAAAAGAATAAACCCTGATATTATATGCTTCCAATATCAGCACATTCAATCTGAAACTGAATAGTAATAGAGTTTAACAACGTGTGTTTTCTTCTTTCAGATAGGTGACAGAGTGATGGCCTTTGTAAATTACAATGCTTGGGCAGAGGTGGTTTGCACACCGTTGGATTTGGTGTATAAGATCCCAGACGACATGACATTCCCAGAGGCGGCTGCCTTCTCTATGAACTTTGTGGCTGCCTACATGATGCTGTTTGAAGTGGCCAATCTCCAGGAGGGGATGTCTGTATTAGTTCACTCAGCAGGAGGTGGGGTGGTAAGTCTGTTGCTTTGAGCGATGGGGTTAGTAAAGACACTTTGAAGTAGCATATTAATGTTTTCTTTAGCTGGAATTTGGACAAACATATCTGATCCCATATTGCTGTTAAGGCCTGTTCACACTAAGAACGATAACTGTAACTATATTAGCGTCCACACCAGTGAACGATATCGTTCTGTTTACCATAAGCAAGCACTGCAGTTTTGTCATCTGCCACTTTAAATGCTCGAGCTCTTTAAAGTCTGATGGATTCTGATTGGCTGTCATTGTTTTTATTGTTCATCAGCTGGAAAATTCCATTCTGAAAGTGATTCATTCCAACGATGTAGTTTCAATGACGAGTTGTGGACTTTTACATTCAGAGTTATCATCATTGGTGTAAACGGGCCTTTAAACAAATGCAAATCTACAGCTTCATTATATGGCTTTTGGTGGAATATGATCAAAATGAGTTTAAGGGTGTGTTCACACTTGGCAGATTTGGTTTGATTAAAACGAATTCTGGTGTGATTGCTCTGTTAGTGCGGTTCATTTGAATAAGTGTGAACGCTGCCATCCGAGCCCTGGTGCGCAACAAACAAGCGGACCGAGACCCATCTTTCCTTCCAATGTGCGGTTTGACTGAAATATGAATGCAATACGAACCAAAGACATCGCAAGTCACAAGATGCGACCCTAAAAAGGCCAGAATGCTCAAGCATACCTGTTTTTCTCATCAGTCGCGATGTTGCCCATCACAGTTCGGTTCAGGCATCAGAACCACGTCTCATTGCAGCAGATCGTGTGTGTGTGTGTGTGTGATAGAGGGATTCCTGCTGCTGTTTTGACTCCTCTACACATTTTATAAGCTTTTCACAAGTTCCTAGCTGGTCAGAATACCAGCATATGTACGCACATATAACAAAAGCGTTTAGCACACAGCATTGTTTTGGATATTTGTACAAGTTCTGTCACAAAATATAAGTTTTCATGATTTGTATCTTTAGGATTAGTGTTAAAAATGACGAATAGTGAACGCTAAGCGAACCAGAGGTGCGTTTCCCGAAAGCATCGTTGGCCAACTATGGTCGCAAGTTCATCGCAATGTCCATTGAACTCTATTGGTAACGAGGGAACTTGCGACCATAGTTGGTTAACGATGCTTTCGGGAAACGCACCCTAGGACTAACTGGTCATTTCATTTTCTTTTTTGGTCCGGACCCAAATGAAACAAGAGAACCGAACTACAGGAGTGAACACACCCTAAAGCCCTGTTTACACCTGGTATTAAGATGCGTTTTGGTCGATTGGATCACAAGCAGACAAGAGAGACACATTCCCGTTCACACCTGGTGTTTTAATCCGACTCTTTTGTCCACTTTCATCCACTTCTGTCCTGATTTCTTCGAGGGGAGGGTCTATGGACCGGTAAATGTATGGGCTTTTTCAGATCTTTCGGTCGAATGGACGAAATAAGCTCACGCAATTTACATATAAACACGACCGGAGATGATGGAAAAACATACGGAGAGCAGCAGCCGAACGCTGTGAGTGTGTGTTAGAAATCAGGAATGATGGGAGAACATTGTGCTTGGTACATTTTTCATCTTCAAACCAAACTTGAGTCTTCAGCCGACAAAGTTTAAATCCCGTCTGGCTAGAGCGCTTCCCATAATGTTCACGCATTAGATCAGTAGACGGAGAGAAGACCGTTTGAACACATTCGACTACATGAGCGTTTACACTACGAAAGCAATCAATCTGATCAAATGTGTTTTCCACGACCTCTGGAAGTGGTCGAAAGTGGACGAGCTCAAAACGCTTTAGACCCCGTTTACACCTGTATTTAGCGTCGTCCACTTGTGATCCGATCTACCAAAAAGCATCTTAACAGAGTGACAGAAACCATTAATCACATTCCGTTCCGTTTGTCCTCTTTTTCCACATAAGGGTCAAGCAGTCGCTCAACTTTGTTCCACTGTCCCCAACGTCACTGTGTTTGGCACCGCCTCGCCCTTCAAACACGAAGCCATAAAGCATTCAGTTACTCATCTCTTTGACAGAAACCTTGACTACGTTCCAGAAGTTAAGAAGTAAGCACAAACGCCGTTGCTGTCAGTACGTAAACGTAGGGGCAAAACTGAAATGGTAGATGGATGACGGGAATATAAACTAAATGAGTCATACTGGGAGGCCAGTGCAAGTCTGAGATGGCAGACGTCACCAGTTCCTCCTCTAGACCTGTGTGGCTCCAGTCCCCATGGCAACACACAGCAGATTTGAAAGTAGTGTGTTGTAGTTTGGGGAGGGGCACTGGTACATCCTTCTGATCAACCACACAAAGCCAGAAAATGTGCAGCAACTGACTCAGAGCTAATGATTTTTTACGTGCTGTTGTCTAACAATTTCTGTGGTGGATCTTATTTGGTGAGCATCTTGTGTCCATTTTTTATTGGTTACCTAAGTATTGTAGAAAGACCATGGTAGGGTAATGGCAAAAAAATATCATGGTAGTTCTAAAATACAAGTCACCTTTATTTATACACTGCAAAAAATGCTTTTCTTACTTAGTATTTTTGTCTTGTTTCCAGTCCAAATATCCCAAAAAAGTCTTAAATCAAGATGCATTTGCTAAAGTTAAAGTAGTAAAATGCCATAAGATGTCTTGTTTTCTGGGCAAATAAATCAAAATTAACTGAGTTTTTGCTTAAAACAAGCAAAATTATCTGCCAATGGGGTAAGAAAATTAATCTTGTTTCTGTTTGAATTAAGATTATTTTTCTTACCCCATGGACCGATCATTTTGCTAATTCCCCGGAAAACAAGACATAATACCTTATCTAATTTTACGTATCTAGTAAATGCATCTTGATTTAAGAATTTTTTGATATTTGGACTGGAAACGACAAAAATACTAAGTAAGAAAAGCATTTTTTGCAGTGTATAGCGCTTTATACAACATAGATTGTTTCAAAGCAGCTGCGCTGTAATAAATAATGGTGTATAAATGGTGCAAACTTCATCAAATATAAGACAAATTCAAATTCTGCAGCTCTAAAAGACAATAGTGATAGTCGATTCAGTTCAATAACAGTGTCAATGTTGCAGAATTATGAAACAAATTTGACTTGGCGATATAAAGCAGCTCTACATAGTGTCATCATCAAGTTCAATTCAGTTCAAGTTTTGTTCTCGTCTGATAGTGTCAGTGCAAGTCAGATTGATAATATTACTGAGCAGGGCTTGACATTAACACCCGCCAACCCATCAAATACGGGTGTTTTTTACCAGTGGCGTGTAACGCGGTCACTCCTACTAGCCACTTTGGCGGGTTGAATTTTAGATATTAATTTTAATTACATTTATTTAAAAAGGCATCTAAAATAATAAACTAAGTTCAATCTAAGTGAACGTAAACAGTTGAGAAAGAAAACGCATGTGTAACAGTATAATGGATTGGTGCGTCAGGTCTTAAAGTGACAGCAGCCTAATATACCTACTGCCAAATTATGAGATAATATTAAAAGAAATCTATATGGCAGTTTTTCCCCATGGTATCGATATCAAAATTGTGGCCAGTGAAAATGCTGAGTGGCTTGTAACTTTGGAAAACCACTAGCCACAGTGGCTGGTGAGCAAAAAAGTTATTGTCAAGCCCTGTTACTGAATATTAAATGATTTTTTAACACTAGAACTACCAAGGCAGTCATTTTGACTGTTTTAAAATTTTGCAATGTAATAACTTTGTTGAAATAAAACCCATGTAACTATAGGACCCTGACTTTTCCTAAATGTGTCTATATTTTATTCTATCATTGTTATTTTATTAAAATTAAGACACAAAAGAGTTTTGAGTATTTCTACCTTGAATGGCCATAACAGTCATACTGACTGTATGCATACAATTTTCATTGTCATTTTACAGCATGATATTTTTGCTCTCTAAAACAAATATTGGTTACTAAATCAGTTTATTATATTTTCATATTCTTTTCCTGTGACGGTCAGAATGACTGTTTTGGCCAGTTTGGGGCATATGCGTTTCATATGTGCCCAAAAAGGGTTTACCTATGCATTGAAATGCATATGGGCAATGTTTTTGTAAGTTATTGTATTCTAATATCCAAGGATGAATATATTTGTTTTCATTTTACAAAGAAAATAATAGAAAACTGATCACTTTCGACTTTGAATCTGTAATTGCAATAGCTGTTGGTTGTCGATTAACTAATACATTTTCACATACATTAGAATTAAAATGTGTTCTGATGTTTATTATTACCTATCCTAACATTACAGATCCATTTATTCTTAGATTTGATATTGCTTATTGAAAATATGTGCAAATAATGTATGAGTGGTCAGAATGACTGCTATGGCCATTATAGTTGTTATAGAATTCCGGCAGTTCTAGTGTTAAACCCCAACTGAGCAAGCCGAAGGCGACAGAGGCAAGGAACCCAAACCCCATCAGGTGAAAATAGTGGGGTACTAACCCTGCACCTATCCCTAAACCCATGTAGTTACCTTATATTACCAGTACTTTCTTTCAAATTCACGTAAATTGAGTATGAGAGAGGAGATTAGGACTCTTTTCATCTCTGTTGTTCCACATTCCTCTCAGGATCAGGGGAAAAGCAAAATTAAATTGGTATCAGGTTGTTCTCTCTTCCACAATAGGCAGGACCCCGGGCATCACAAGACCTCCGACTGGTTAAGCCTTGTAGGCGGTCCAGGCACCATGACGACAGGAACACATTAGAGCCCATGTTTATAAAGACATTCCCATTCCTTATCATCTGTGCTTTCCTAAAAGACACTGAAAATATATATTTTTTTATGGTTACAGGATTTAAGAGGGTCTCATTTAAGCAACTCGCCTGAGCTTAGAATAAAAGTATGGTTAATTATGTTTTTTTTTCTCCTGCAGGATATCTCCAGAAGGAGTAGATATTGTATTGGACTGTTTGTGTGGAGAGAACACAGGAAAAGGCCTAACTTTGCTCAAGCCCATGGGAACGTACATCCTGTATGGTTGGTACACACCGAGGAAGAGCATTCTCATAGCTCTGAAATTAATTAAACATTTTGAGGATATAAACAATTATTTAAAGGTCCCATATTGTCAAAACTGAAATTTCCTGGCTTTTTTCATGATAACTGAGGTCTAGGGGCGATGAAACTAAGTTTCAAAACAGTCGATCCACAGACAAATGCACACAGCCTGCATAAAGTAGCTGTGCCTTTTCACAAGCCGTTGTGACTTCCGTAAAAATGTGACGTCAGAACTACTCAGTCACCGCCTTCAGTCTCCACCCCCACCAGTGGTGGGTCACTCAGAAAACAACAGGCCAATCAGAAGAGAGGCTCATGAATATTAAGTAGACGGGCCAAAATCGACCTGTTCTTGGCAGAGCTCCTGAGAAAGGAGCAGTAAAAATATATTGAGATGGTTGTTGGTACTTATACCGCAAATATATATTCTTAAGGACATCAAAACCTAAAATAAAACTTCAGAAAGGTGTACAATATGGGACCTTTAAAGGGACACTGTCATCATTAATCTGTTTGACTTTCTGTTTTGAAGAATGTTCCTGCTGCTCTTATTCAGTGACCACGGGCTGTAAAGCTCCAGAAAGGACAAAAAAGTACCTCTATGAAAAAGAAATACATTTTTATCATACTTTTAAAAAGTGGACTTATTACAGAAAAAAACATGTACAACATACTTAACTGAATGTAATGTTTCCCCAAAATTCAGACATAAATGCATGTTACTTACAATTAAATTAAAATGTATTCTAGTTTAAAATTTAAAATTTAAAACAAAAAAAGTTTGCAATTAGTGGTAATTAAGAGTGCTTTAAGTAGAACTTAAGTTCATCTTTGTACGTAATTTCATAATTCTAAATTGTCTTTGAAATATGGTTAAAGTGTGGCCTACTGACAAGCATTTATGGTACTAAATATAACTAAAATATAATTTAATGCCAGTTCTTTTTAATCCTGTATGTTGTGTATTTAAATATATTTATAATCACACATTTATAATGGTGAAGTTACAATTTAGTGCATTTAAAATGTATTAACTTAAATGTAATATCAAATAACACACTACAGTTGAATTATAATCAAGTATTTTACATGTGCTTTAGAACGTTAGTTAACACATCAAAATATGGTAAAGCACGACAAAAGATTATTGAAACATAATGATTAAAAAAAAAAAATTATTTGACATTATTACAAAGTGTTCCTTTTAAAAGCTCATGAAAATGTACTCTCTTGTAATCTCATGATAATGTACGTTATTAAAGTACATTTGTATTTATATTATACTTTAAAGTTTTGAAGTACACTACAAGTACATATTCAATACATCTTTAAATCTTATTCACAAGGGTTAATTTGCCTCATGCACTATTTTCCAATTCTTCTGAATCCATGATAGCTTTGTTTATTGAACAATATATAACACGTTATTCACTCATCTGCATACTGCATTAAACTGTGATGACAGAACTATTGCATCATGCTGTGGCCATGGACTGTAGAGATAGAAAAAAAAAAAAATGTAGCAAGATGTCCAAAATGTTCATTTGTGACCTCCTGACCCTCATTTGAAAGAAGTCACACAAGACACACAAAGTGTGGCCAACAGCAAATTGAGGTTAATTCACATAAAAGATATTGCCTGCCACTTTAATTACTCCAATCCCCTTAGCCTTCTGGTCCATTAGGATTATTTAATTAGGAGGGATGCCATGGAGCGGAGATGATGTAAAAGTTAGATTTAAAAACACATTACTGCCAAATGAATGAATCAGTCATCATAATTCTGGATGGAGCTTATTAATAATAGCCATTTGGCATAGCTGTAACAGTGCCATGTTTTATTGCTTCAAATGCCAAGACTATACTTTGTATGTCCATTCAAATTAAAGTGTGTAATTTCTGAGCCACTTACACCTGCAAAAATAAGGATTGTTTTCAAGCATGTTTCCTGAATGCAGCCCGTCTGCCATTGGTCAGTTAAACAGACTGAGCCGATTCTGTCGAGTCGGGTTTGTTAGGATGCTCAATGATTTAAAAGATCCACAGAGACGCACTCGTAAGGAAAATCAACCTATGAACATCTTACTTATAGTTAACTCTGCTTAACTCTAAGGCCTACTGTATCATATTTGTGATGATCAATGATCATCACTTCTTCTTCTTCTCTCTTTTATACTTTATTGTCAGACAAGTCTGAATTTTTTCTTGCATAACAGTGTCTATGTTTACAACATCCAACATACATTCTACATCGACTTAAACCTCACACATTATGCATTCAATACAACACTTATGCATCTACAACACCTTCACATTACTCTTGATTTCTGATTAAGTGTTTTTGTTCAACGCTAAGGTAGCCTGGTGCACAAAAGAGTGTTTCAGCCTCACTTTTGTTAAATCTGGGGACTCTATATCTCCGCTTTGATGGTAGTAGTTCAAACCCATTATGCAGAATATGCATAGGGTTAGAAGCTATATTATTAGCCAGCCTTAGCAAATTGTTATGATAGGCTGAATCATAAAGCTTCTCAAGAGGCTGACCTACACGATCATGATCAAAACGTTGCTGAAAAACCTGTTGCACACAATCTACTACAATATATACTACAATTTATACATGCTTTCTGTCATCTGATTGATAATTTATACTTTTTAGCAAGTAAAAGGTCTTTTAGTATCATTATATTATATTATATTATATTATATTATATTAATCTTACTTGGCCATATAAATATTAACAACTGTGCCAAATTGCATATTTTTGCTCAGTTTGGGTCTAAAATTGTGTTTAATTCCTCCTCGAGTATATAATACTCAACAAAAAGCATGCATGCCATTTTTTGTTGATTTTTTTAAACAATGATGTCTAAAAGTTAAATAAACCATTTTCAGTAACACTTTACAATAAGGTTCATTAGTTAACATTAGTTAATGTATTAACTAACATGAACTAACAATGAGCAATGCATTTATTACAGTATTTATTCATCTTTTTTAATGTTAGTTAATAAATAACCAACTGTTCATTTTTTTGTTCATGTTAGTTCACAGTGCATTAACTAATGTTAACAAATACAACCTTTGATTTTAATAATGTATTAGTAAATGTTGAAATTAATATTAACAAAGATTAATAAATGCTGTAGAAATATTGTTCATTCTTAGTTCATGTTAACTTTTTGAGTTGTCTAATGTTAACTGATTAACCTTATTGTAAAGTTTTACCATTATTTCATGGCAGGCTTTTCGTGGTTGGGCTGGGATTGAAGAAAGTAAAAAAATAACATACATCATCTTTAAGAAACCTATTGGAAAAAAATATATACACTGTTAAAATGATTTATATTTCTAGGTTCATCAAACATGGTGACGGGAGAGACAAAAAGTTTCTTCAGTTTTGCTAAATCTGTAAGTGGAGTTTGATATCTATTTTCCATAAAACGCAAACCTCTCAAGTGTTGGTCCAAAGATGTCTGGTGCTCAGGTGTCATTGTTAAAACAATTGCTGTTTGTCTCCCAGTGGTGGCAGGTTGAGAAGGTGAACCCTATCAAACTCTATGAGGAGAATAAAGTCATTGCTGGCTTCTCGCTCCTTAACCTCCTCTTCAAGCAGGGCGGATGCAGCCGAGTCAAGACAGCGGTGCAAAAACTTCTGTCCCTCTACGACCAGAAGAAGATCAAGCCTCTGGTAGACTCCCTGTGGGCGCTTGAGGAGGTAACAGACAGCGTTTTCATAAGCAGTCAATTCTTCTAACATATCTTACTCGTCTGTATGTGCATGTTTTACTTTAAGAACTAAAACCCACCTTGCTACTCATTCATGTGCAAAGTTAGCCCATCGTAACAGAGGGTATTTACATGTAAAAGTATTCGTAGAGGTTTTGTAGAAGCAAAAAATGCTTTTCTTACTTAGTATTTTTGTCTGGTTTCCAGTCCAAATATCAAAAAAATCTTAAATCAAGATGCATTTACTAGATAAGTAAAATTAGATAAGATATTATGTCTTGTTTTCTGGGGGAATTAATCAAAATGAAGTGAGTTTTTGCTCTAAACAAGCAAAATGATCTGTTCATGGGGTAAGAAAAATAATCTTAATTCAAACAGAAACAAGATTATTTTTCTTACCCCATTGGCAGATCATTTTGCTTGTTTTAATTTTCTCCCAGAAAACAAGACATAATATCTTATGGCATTTTACTACTTTAGTAAATGCATCTTGATTAAAGACTTTTTTTGATATTTGGACTGGAAACAAGACAAAAATACTAAGTAAGGAAAGCATTTTTTGCAGTGAGAGACAGTCAGAGCAAAGTCTGCAAAGTGTCACGAGAGACGGCATTAAATTACCTCATGTCTCAAAGCACATAACATTACAATAATAATGAACATGCACAACTTCTTTACGGTTATTGTTAGAACTCAAAGCGGTTTTGTAAAGGTGCATTCACGCCATGTTGGAATTACCGTAATTACGAGAAAGTCGTATAACTTGTAAACTCAGAATTTCTGAGAGCTCTGACTGCTGCAGATTAATTTCGCCGTTGATAGTGTAGCCATAGAAAGGCCATAAATAGGCATAACAGCTCATTGTAGAACGTCACGGGTTGCCATCTCAGAATTACGGTAATTACGACATGGCGTGAACGCAGCACAAGCTCTCTGTTTTGGTTCAAGAGGAACTGTAAAAGGCGGCTGGTGTTTGTCTGCGGCGCTCGTGACTCTAGCAGTGTGTTTACAACTCTGCATAACCTCATGGAACGCGCGGATGATGTGTGATGGGCGGAGTTATGCAAATACATAAGTTGACAGGCAGGTTGAACATCCTACCTATTCAGACTGAATGCAATGATTGGACAAATATTGTTTTGGTCCTGAGACGTCCACAGAAGACATATACATTTTTATAATATTTAGAGCACTCTATTATTGATTGCTATCAGGATGTGAAGAAAGTTTCGACCGGTATAACAAAAAGTGTTTATGAAAAACATTGCCTAGCCTACCTTTAAAGAAACAGTAGCTTATTAAAAAAAGGCTAATTTAATTCTAAATTTCAGAGAGAGTGAAAAATGGACATAGTTTTGGCTGTTTTGAGTGTGCAAAATCCTTGACTAAAATAATAGGGAATGATAAATGTTAAAACAAATTATGATATATCATCTATGAAATCATAACATCAATAAATATCACCTTAAAACGAATGTGACAACCCATTTTACATTTTATCTAATGCATTTCCTCCTCGTAATCCCTGAAAATCGAATTCCCTGAAGCCCTTTGAAAGCTTGGCTGTTGAGATATTAAGAAAAAGAAGCCTCAGGCCAACCTCCAGTTCTGCATGTGATCAGCTGCTGTCTCTGACCATCAGATGACGGGTGGGCTGACCGGCTCGGCTACATTTCTCTGCTTTGATTCCCACACAGCCAGACACCCTCCCTCTGTGAAACCCAGCAGAGCAGCGCAGTCTGTGGCCAAACCTGCCCGTGTTTTACCAAGCTGTGTGTGATGCACTTTGCTGAAGTCTCTTTTGAAGTATTGCAGTGTTGACGCTGGAAATGATGGATAACTGCGCTTTCCTGTGTGGTGTGGAGGCACACTTTGCTTCTTTGATTTATGCAGCTTTAGTTTACTTTTCTTTAAGGCCAATTCACTCTGAACCGACAACGGCAACAGACACTTTGTTGGGTTTTTATATTACAATATACTACACTATACTATTTTTTGGTATAAGGAACACACATGTCTGCCAAAACTGTACAAGTGTTGCCATTTTTTGGCCTTATTTCCTGAATGTTATTAAGATTTTGGCCATGCTGGTGCTTTGGCTACAAATCAGAACTGGCAAATTTCCCCTTCTTTTGGTTAAACAGTTATTTTGTCATGTTCTTCTGTCATAATTTGTATTCTTTTCATCCCACGTTTCTCCCTTCCCATTAAACATACATTTAATGCATTACATTGAATAAAAGGCTCTAAAAAATGGAAAACAATTGAAAAATAGAAAGACTAAAGACTTGAAAAAAATGGTAACACTTTATTTTATATTGTCTTTGTTACATGTTAGATGTACTTACTGTAGTAATAACTATAAATTATGCATAATTACATGCAACTAACCCTAAACCAAACCCTATTTTAAATTTTAACCCTAACCCTATACATGTTGTTAATAAATATTATTACATTATTACTTAAATGTATAATTCAACTCAACAAGGACATCTTAAAATAATGTGTAACCCCCAAAAAAGGATATCTCAAATAAATGCTGCTCTTTTGAACTTTGTATTCATCAAAGAATTCTGGAAATGTATCATGGTTTCCACAAAGATATGAAGCAGCACAACTGTTTTCAACATCGATAATAATCAGAAATGTTCTGTCGGCTCTAAATCAGCCTATTAGAATGATTTCTGAAGGATCATGTGACACTGAAGACTGGAGTAATGATGCTGAAAATTCAGCTTTGATCACAGGAATAAATTGCATTTTAGAATATATTAAAATAGAAAACAGTGATTCAATTCTAAAACTATTTCACAATATTACTGTTTTTACTACTGTATTTTTGATCAAATAAATGCAGAATTATGCAAAACATAAGAAACTTCTTTCAAAAACATTCTTCTGTGTATAAAAAATCAATGAAAATAAACATTTCTCCATACACAAATCCATCCTCTCAGAGAACAGGAACAGAACAGCTTATTTTGCTAATTCAAGCCACTTTTTCTGGCAACATTCAACTGTAGCGTTAATAGATTTACAATGAGTAAGTCTAGCTCAATATATCAAATTAAAGCCAAAGTAAGAGTGTTACTATTAGCCCTGTGAAAACTAATGAAATATATTTAATAAACCAGTGTATCTTACATATAAGCACACATTAAAGTTATATCACTGCTTTGATATTCAGCTTGTTAGTATTGTATTATAGTTACTTAAATTAAAACAGCAAGGATTAGACTTTCGTTTTAATAATTATTACATTTTCTCAATACATCTGCGATTGTTAGCATAGTTAACATAGTACATGACGAGATGCAAAGATAAAATAGATTTAAAATCAGAGGAAACAATACTTTAGACAGCAGAGGAATAATACTGGACATCCAGCAAAAATAATTTGGTCCCACTTTATATTTAGTGTCTTTAACATATTATGTACTTTTATGAATTGTTAGGTAATGTAATTATTGTATTGATGTTGTATTGCAAAACATTTGTGCTGTTATTGAGGTGGGATACAAGTAAGATTCAGGGAAGGATCAACAGTGTAATTATAGATGTAATTACAGATCTTAATTACAGAGTAATTACATGCAGGTGTTTTTTTAAAATATAAGTACAATATAAAAACATGTATGAACACGATAAGTGCATTGTAGGCCTATTAAAGGAAAGATTTTAATGTTAGTACATAAAAACACTTAATATGAAGCGAGTCCAATGATTTTTAACCTTTCAAAATATATATATATATTTTTTGGAAATGTCTCATAGTTGAAATTGAATATTTTTGAAGCCTATACTATACTATACTGTACTATACTCTTTACTATACTATACTATACTATACTATACTGTACTATACTGTACTATACTCTTTCTTTACTATACTATACTACACTACACTATACTATAATATACTATACTATACTATATACTATACTATATACTATACTTTTTAATATACTATACTATAATACACTATACTATAATATACTATACTGTACTATACTCTTTCTTTACTATACTATACTACACTACACTATACTATACTATATACTATACTATATACTATACTTTATACTATACTATACTATAATACACTATACTATAATATACTATAATATGCTATTCTATACTATACTATAATATGCTATGATATTCTATACTTTAATATGTTATGCTATAATATTCTATACTATAATATGCTATGCTATGCTATGCTATAATATAATATAATATAATATAATATAATATAATATAATATAATATAATATAATATAATATAATATAATGAAGTTCCAGCCCTCAAATTTGATTGGTGAGTTCCAAGCATGCTGATCATAAAGATAGCATATAGATCATAGCAGTTAAATGTCTGTCACTCCGCTTTTTTGACTGAAATGTATTTACATTTTACATATGTATTTAATTATATAGATTATAATTTCTAGTTATACAATAGTTTTATAAAATTAATAAATAGCACACTCACAGTAGAATTGTACTATCAAATAATATTCCTTTTGTTTTTTGCCTATGTCAGAATAACACCCGTGCTCATCTTCTGAACAACAATGTAGTTGCTCATGTGAAAATTTGTCATCTAATACTCTGTAAGCTTTTATAGCTGTCATCCACATGACTCTCTAGATGCAGTGTTTCACACTCTCACACATTTCCCTGCAGCTGGCTGGTTGAGTGCGGTGTTTATATCACACTGGTTGATTGCATCAACTGAGAGTATGTGTCAGACTCTTGAATTTGTGGATATTACAGCAATTGGTGCCTTTTTGTGTGTATAATCAAATTCAATTTTCGTTTCTTCATACCTGGCTTTTGGGGGGAAATTGCTGGCTGTCAGCACACGAATGCATCATTGACAGATGTTTTAGTGCAGTGCAGCAACACGACTGCTCAGGAGAGATTAAAATAACCCTGATTTTAACGGGAAAAGATGAAAAAATGCTGCTGTTAACAGTGAGTTTCATTACTATATACGGTGAATAACTGTAATAGATCTAGCCTTACATTTAAAATTTACAAAAAAACAAGTCATTGTATAATTTACAGTGAAAAACCATTAATTGGCAAGAATTCCCTGCATGACACTTATGTATTTTAATTGAAATAATTGTTTCTTCTTAGTTTTTTTGTTATCAGTTATGTACATTAGGGTTTTATGTTGCATTATTTTAGTGTCATCATGTGTGTCACCATGATGGTCTTTAGTATTTGTGTGAAGGACACTGTGACACTTTTAAATATTATTGTGGAAAAGCTGCTTGTGATTAGCTTTGATTCATCATGTGACTTTTTCGTCACCATCTGTTTTTGGTGGTTGTCAGTGTATTACAAACCTACAAAACAGATATTAGTACTTCAATAGGTTGGTATATCAACATTATGGGCCCTATCTTACACCCGGCGCAATGCAGCGCCAAGCGCGACGCAAGTGTTTTTTGCTAGTTTCAGTCTGACGCAGTTATCATTTTCACGTCCTGCGCCACGTTGTTTAAATAGCAAATGCATTTGCGCCCATTTGTGCGCCCATGGGCGTGCTGGTCTGAAAACGAGGTGTGTTCTGGCGCATTGTTGGGACGTTGCTATTTTGAGGCAACAGAAATAGACTGCGCCATTGGCCAACTGAAACCTGCTCTAAAGTCAATTTAGTGATTTTTACATTTTTTTTATTTAAAGAGCGCGTTAGTAATGTGCGCCTATAGGCGCGGGTCCACAACACGCGTACACTCTGCTTATTAAACACACAGGGACAGCACAAACATGCCAAATATTTAAAATAAAAGGATTACAATGTAAAAGATTATTATTGTGTACATAAAGATATGGTGGAATCCGGCTTGTCCCGTAGATGGTCTGCTTGCGCACTTTTACCTCGCGCACGAGCAGATCCGTTTGCCTCTGGAGACGCGTTTGGTCTTTCCACTATGTAAATAGTGCAACTGGCATTTAAAGGGAATGGGAGATGAGACTCTGATTGGCTTAACGCATGTAAATCCCAAAACACACCCATTACTCATTAAGAGAATAGGGACAACCCTTTTAGACCATGCGCCGGGAGCGCCGACCATTTTTCCCTCGTTACACTAGCAAAAGTGGATTCGGACACTCCCTAAGTGAACTTGCGCCCTGCGCTTTAGACCATGCACTTAGGTCGTTAAAATAGGGCCCGAGATCAGTTACTGAGATACGTGTTTTACTGTAAATTTAAGTTAAATCCGTAAAACCTAAAATGTTGGTACCGCATTTTTTATGCAAATTTCTAGCAACCGCAACTGCCGGTTCTTACCGTAATTCTTTTTAAATATGTGTTTTATTTTATGTATGTAGTTTTGTTTACTTCCAGACAATATGTGAAGTACATTTTCAGGACAAAAAAACAAAAACAAAACAAAAACTAACAAAGAGTTCACTTTATATATCATAAGGTTATGTCCAAACTAAGTAGGCTTACCCAACAACCAGGGTCAAACACCATCTAGAACTGAATCAAAAATGTCTTTAAACTTACAGTTTAATTCAACAGAATTTAATGTAAGGACGTAGAAATAAACTGAAGAAATTCAAAATATAACTGCATAATTGTAATTATTAACTAAAAAAGGAAGGTTTAAATTAAACTGCATGGGACAATTCTTAAATTCTGAAAATAATAACAATAATAATCATTTATTTATGCATTTTGGGCCCTTGTCACGGTTCATTCAGTTAAAATGTATTAAAATAAATTGTTTGCAGTTTTCAGCTTGTAATGTTTAGATGGCGAAATAATTGTGTTCTTGTAAATGCTAATGGAGAGCACATTATGCAGGACACACCTGTAACCCTGTTTGTGTAGAGAGCGGTGATCTTTTGGAGACACTTCAAAGCGCTGGCGTCCTGGTGACATTAGCATGTACAGCTGGTGCTCACGCAGAGAATGTTGCATTTGTGCAGCACTGCTTAAAATGTCATGCTTCTTTATGCCATCATTATATTTCATAAAATCCTGATACTCGCACCAGATTAAACTTGCAAAGTTAATTACTTCTAATTAAAAAAAATTCCCCTAACCTTTTAATGTGATCGATATGTTTTAGTTCTGAACTATCTATTGCCATCATTACACCATAATATTGTGTAATATAATATTGTGTAATATTAATAGAGTGCTGCAGGGATGATGAGTTTAATGACCAACCCAAATGCTATTTATGTGCATATAAATATATATTTAATTATATATTATATTTATTACATTATTTGATATTTATATAAAATAAAAAAATATTATAATATGCATATGTGACCTATCCGTGGGTTGCAAAACAACCCAAATTGGGTTATTTTTAATGCAACAGTTTTTTGAGTGTGCTGAGCTCCCTATCTAGGCATTATGGGGCATGAGTCGCCGTTTCCAACAGCAAAATTATGATTGCAATGAGCAATAAAGGGAAAACGAGAGAAATGCTTGCTAAAAAAATCACTTTAATTCTCAAAAGTACTTATAAATATAGATCAGTCCAATTAAAAATATTTTATATAATATTTGTGTGTGCTATTTTTGAGGTTTCATGCTGTTAAGTAGCTGCCTATGTAGCTCACCAGGTTTTGAAACAAAAATAAATGCAGGAAAGAATCTTTAAATTGTGTTCATTATTATCATTATTATCTTCATTATTTTCTGCACATTACGAGTTTATTTAGTGAACAGGTGAAGATTATTAAAAATGCTGCTAGGCTGGTCTGTTATGCTTTTTTCTCTTCTTTTGAACACTTTTGAGACCAGCTAAACACTAGCTGATCCATGCTGGGAGACCAGCTAAACCAGTTGAATACCAGCTAAACCATCTTAAACCAGCTTATGCTTGTGTAATCTTTTTCTGAAAAGAACACTATGTTGTCATGAATCATTGACTAAACCTTGGCTGTTGCCACAGGTATTGTGTCTCAACAGCAACAGAATCACAAGAGCCTTTGGGTCTATTGAAAATGTTCAGAGATGAAATATAGCAGTTTGCTGGAACATTTACTGCATATCCTGTGCTTTAGGCGGTCCAGATGGCCGCTTTAAAGCTTGAGATGGGTGATTGGGGATTGCAGTGCTGTTAGATCCTTGTCAGCCAGTGTCAGGTGATTATGTCCAACACAAAAGACACAACGTGTGGCTCTAATCATCCACATTGATAAGAGAGAGAAAAGGATGGAAAAACACAAAAAATGATTGGAGTGGAGTGAAAAAGAGTGGGGGGAATGAAAATGAGGGAGGAGGAGGAAGAAGGAAAGAAATGGCTTTGTAATGCGAAAAGAAGAATTGAGAGATGACAAAAAAGTGAGCCGAGGTTGAGCACAGATGGCAAACCAAGAGCGTTTTTATCTCTCTCTCTCTCTCTCTCTCTCTCTCTCTCTCTCTCTCTCTCTCTCTCTCTCTCTCTCTCTCTCTTTTTTTTTTAAGAGGCACTAGTGGGAGTTAAATTTATGGAAGCAGCTTTGATATTTTTCACATTTAAAATCCATTGTCTCTAAAAAATCTGAGGGGACACGGGCCTCAGTTCGGCAGACAGTAATGTGTTCGGCGCGCTGCAGAAGGGACTAGAATCTCATTACGTGTTTACAGTTCAAGCTGCTGTCTTCCCCTAGGCATGATATGAAGATGGCTTTCCTGATGTAAAATTGAACATCAAAAGCGTTTATGACTCTTACCTGGCGGATATTCAATCGTTATTAAGTTTTATTTTGTTTGTGACCAATGACAAAGATGATACTGTATCAAACTATAGACCGAACACAGAACTGAGGAAACGCAGGGCTTAAATACATGGGGAGAGTAATCAAGGTAAAACAGAACAGGTATGTAATTTAATTAGTGTGGCGAGCAGGACGAGGCCGAGGGCGTGATTGATAATGAGCGACACCTGCGCGACGCACCGGTCTTGTATCTCTCACGGAGGAGCGGAAGCATTAAAGGAGTAGCGACGACAGTGAAGGACGAGAGATGCCAGGCCTGGATTTTATGTAGTGTTTTGTTATATGTGACAGCAGTCGTCCGTGAGGGGCTGCTGTCTTTACTTTCATTTTGCATTGGTTTATTTTATTATTAAAGTTGTTAAATGTTCGCCGGTTCCCACCGCTTCCTTCCCACAACATCTAACCTCATTACAATTAGGAACAATGGAATCTGATTAGCACAAGGCATAGACATAGACATAGAACTACATGTTACATTAGTCCCCCCTCCCTGAAGGCACTTCCCGACGCCATAACAAATCCAATCGAGGAGGGAGGGACTGTGGAGGAGGGCGTGAGGCAGGGGAAGGGTAGGACACCAGAGATGACAGTGGGAGGAGCCAGGAGCAGGCAGGGACCACAGCCAGGACGAAGGCCCACAGCGGAGTCAACGGAGGGAGGAGCCATGGTGGAAATTTGGGCAGGGTTAACCAGGGGGACAACTGATGGAGATGACCAGGCGGAGATGGAGAGCTGATGGGACCACATGATATTGAAGTTTCAGGCGACCGAGGCGGAGCTGCAGTGACGAGCATTCGAGGTGGAGCCAGGGTGCATGAGGACAGAGACGGAGCCGATGGGACTGAGGACCATGGTGGAGCCCGGCAGAGCCGAAGGGGTGGAGTCTGTGACGTAGGCAGAGGCCTGGAAGTCCGTGGTGTAGGCAGAGCGAGGTCTGACCAAGGTGGAGCCAGAGGGACGAGGGAGCCCGGTGGAGCTGTAAGGGCGATGGTACCATGTGGAGCCGAGGGAGGGAGGAGTCGAAGTGGAGTGATGGACTTGGCGGCTGGAGGCGGAGCCAGGGGATCCTTGTGCTGAGGCGGAGCTGGAGACTGGAAGACCGAAGGCTGATACGCGGAGCAGAGTGGAGTCAGCGGAGGAGCCGAGGGACTGAAGGGAAACTGAGGAACTGGCTGTTATGGGCAGAAGAGGTGGGAGAAGGAGGCTGGGCGGGATCTTTGGAGACACTTGAGACTTGGAGCCAGGGCCAGGGGAGACATAGGGAAATAACCTCTTCCATTTCCTCATTATAAATCCCAGAGGCCATATGCAGCTCACCCTCAGCATCGGGAGTGTGGGCAAGGCTCCATTCCAATCCCACAATCTCCACGAGCACCCCCACTGGGACGCACAGTGTTGCCAGCTCACTCAGCTCAGCTCAGTCCTCTTATCAGGCTCGGGCTCTCCGTCTGCGGTGGACTCTGGCTTTAGATCCGTGCGGTGTGTGGGCGGTGGCTGGCTGAGCTCTGGGTCTGGAGTGAGGCTGGTGTTGTCATCCTCAGCGGGACAGATGGTGAATGCCGAACCGTTATTCACCAGCACCCACTCCATATATGCGGCAACCGTTCACTAGGAGGCGTGCCTTGGACCAGATCGTTCGTTTGGCATGCTAGATCTAAAAAGTCCCGAGTGTGGTCCTCCAGTAAACGATCCTCCTTCTCGAGGCAGGGAGGTTGGATGTCTGGGAAGTCCATTGGTGAGGGAGGGAGGAAAAATAAAAATAAATCCAATTTAGGTTCGGTCTTTTGTTACTGTTCTTTGGCTGTAATGAGTGCACAACGTTGGAGAATAAAATAAAGTCTTTATTTCACACTGGAGAATCACGGAAAAACACAAACACTACCAACATTAAACGCAAATGAGACCAAACACAGAACTGAGGAAACTCAGGACTTAAATACAGGGAGAGTAATCAAGGTAAAACAGAACTGGTGTGTAAATTAATTAGGAACTTTGGAAACTAATAAGCACCGGAAACTCACCCCCACCCCCCCCCCCCCCACCCCCCCCCCCCAAATAATTTTTTTTTAATGCAAAATATAATACATTTACATTATGCATTTTGGTATATAATGAAAAAGTATTATATTGTGCATTCATTCATTTTTAGTATATTTTTTTAAATCTGTATAAAGACTTTAATTAATCTGATTTAACAGAGGTATACTCTCAAAAAGATAAAAGCAGGAAAGAATCTTAAAATTGTGTTAATTCATTCTTCATTGTTTAATGCAAATTATTAGTTCAGTTAGTGAACAGGTGAAGATAATTAAAAACTGCTGAGAAAAAAAACAGCTTAAAGCAGTTTAAAGCAATATGATAGAAAATAAACTTTATAATGGAAAATACAATATATTTTCATTATGCAATTTTGTATATATATTTATTACATGCTTAAAATGTATTTTATTGTGCGTGTTGTATATTTTTGTTATATATATATATATACAACACACAAAAAACATCTTGATGTCCTTCAATATAGGCTTAATTTTCTTTTGGTTTTGGAGGTGAAATATGACCCAGCCATGATTTTTAATTGAGACGTTCTTCCTAATCACCATTTTCAAGCACTCAGCATTTCTTTGGAACATTTGGCCATTCATGATCATTTGAGCTCTACTTGTGGTGTTGTCTCCGTCAGTTGCTGTGACCAACAAAGAAGCCGCTCTTTTCTCAATCACACGGTGTGTTGCACTGTTGTCGTGGTAACCAGGGGTGGTAACTCTGTGCTGGCGTCTGGTGACCTGGCAGAATAGTGGCTTGCAAAGTCGATTAGATCAGCACTGACCTGAGGCCTGTGGAAAGGAGCGAGCTGTATCTCAAAGCTTGATGCTTGATAGGCATGCTGGACGTTTGCTTAATTGGTCTGTGCTTGTGGGCTTTAGACAATTAGTTCCTCATACTGCATGGCTAAGTGAGCATTTGCTCAAGAGAGTATAGTATGACGCATGAAAGAAAAAAGAAGCACTTAATCATTTGTACACGGTTTGCACAAGCACAAAAATGATGTTTCTTTGCATACTGTTAAGTCTCAGCCACCCACACACACATAAAGCAGCATGTTAACCACATTACTACATCCTCATAGCAGATAAAGCTTTATGCTCAAGGCCGCAACTGTATTCCTGAGTTATTATACCATTAAGGAGCTTTCACACTTCATGGATCCATTTTAACCCTTAATTCATCCATGTTTCACAGTTTCTAGTTAATCTTGGGGTTTTGAGATGTCTCGTTGTAAATTTGTAAGCCTTTGGCAAAACCAACTGGATTAATCCAGAATGTTTTAGGATTTTGAAAAACATAACGAAACGTTATGATCTGTAATAATTACAGGATGATCCTGCATTATTTCTAGATCACTCAACAATGAAAATTCTGTCAATGAAATTATTCACCCTAATGATTTGCTCTCATCTGATATTGTCAAATTGATGATAATACCGAATATTAAGTGTCTTTTAAACCCCAACTAAACAAGCCAGAGGCGACTGTGGCGAGGAACCCACATGATTATGATTCCATTCACAAGTCTGATTGTGGATTGATTTCATTATCATAATTACATAAACTGTTGGAAAACATAAGGACAACTAACGCAGCTGCTTCATCTAAATGTAAACTAGAATGTAAACAAAGAATATGATTTTCTAGCTGACAGAAAATAGCCTTATTTTATTGAAATGTTTTAATTATTAATTAGTTTCGTGCCAAATCTTACCCCCGGTTTGTTTTAATCTTTTCGTGATAACTGGTTTAATAATATGGTTTAATGGTGCCTTTTTACCCTTTGACAGCTTCAAACTGCTTTCATTGTATGGAAAAGTTCATTTTAGTTTGAGATTTCAACTGTTGCTTTAAGATGCTGACGATTGAGTGTTTATTTTTCATCCTCCCCATCAAGAAGAATCCTTGGCAAGTTGATTGATCCTGCTGAGATCTTCATTTTGTAGAGTGATCAAATGAGTGACAATCAAATTTACATACACAATCTCATAATGCGATGAAAATGGGATGTTGGCAATATTGTGATTAAACTTTACCTCATGTAAACGCAATACTTCGATTAAACTAATGCGATTAATAATATTCAGTACCATAAAAATGTATTGAATTTATTTATTTATTATGTGAGTACATTAACATGCATACCGTATTCCTATCTGAGTGTGGTATAACCATACTTCTTAGCGAATAATCAGAATAATGAAAATGGCATGTAAACTGGAGTGAAGAGTTCTGCTCATGTCATGTAAACTAGAGATACAACGATATGAAATATCTCAGCCGATAGCCGATTATTCAGAATGATATCGGCCGATACCGATAGTTTGTTTTTTCTTATGGATAAAAGATCTTTCCTAAATAATGCTGCAAACTATACAGAGAACCCTCTCATTTGGTACACTATAATATTAGAGGATAAAATTAACAACAGAGCTATTATATTCAAATGATATTTATTTCCAGATATAATATTTACACTCAAATAAAAGCTGAAATGTTTGTATACAACTCAGTTACACATATAAGGTTGTTTTATTGACATCTTTCCACGGTTGAAACACTGATTGAGTGATTACATGAGACATGATACGGATTTCGGTAAGTTTGACAGTATCTTTCAACTTACAGTACCTTCTGATATTCATGCATGTTTTTCTAGAAGAATAGACTCGCACTCAGCTTGAACTGAGGCGCTGCAGCGATCTGTCTCGTCACATTTAAGAGCGTCAAAACGCCATTTATTGTTTGAATTTAGTGATAAAATGGACAGAATTTGAAAGACGGCACTTTGTTTCTTTTTAGAAGTAACAAAGCACAGAGCTATTTGCGATTATTGGGTGAGAGGCGCGCTACTAATGTTTAGCCTATTACAGGGGAAAACTGCAGATCTGGCAACCCTGGCTTGAACTATGGGTGAGTCATAGGGTCAAATAGCGTCTGCTTTTATGTAGCTGTTTTTAGCTGTTAATGTGTTATTGTCGCATTAACTTGCCTTAACTAACTCAACACAAGAGATTTTCTTCACACACGGTGTGAGTTGCAGTCGGTCATGTTTTACTGCATCCTTTTGATTGACAGCATATAATCGGCACTGATCATCGGCTGTTTTTAAACAATCGGCTGATGGTGATAGTGAAAATAATTGCTTTTATCGGCCGATACCGATCGTTGGCCGATACATCGGTGCATCTCTAATGTAAACATCTTACTGCGATTACACTGATTATTAGAATAATCACATTATTGGTGCACATGTAAATGTAGTCAATGGCTGTGTCCGAAATCACCCCCTATACCCTTAAATAGGGCACTATTTGAAGCGACTGCCATTTACAGCGATGTCCGAAACCATAGTGGATGTTATCGAGTGCACTCATTCAATCCCACAATGCACCACAATAACTAGTGTAGAACCGATGTATGCTCAACGATGTACAAAATTGCCCCCCATACCCTCATTCACTATTCCCTACATTACTCCACTAATACAGTTCACTTGAGGGACTGAATGAAAACGAGTGAGTGAATTCGGACACTGAGTGTGTCGGAAGAACTGCCGCTTTTGCATAGTTTATGCTTGTCGTTTAATAATCATTTGAAACTTAGCAAACTAGCAGCTCCAGTAGTAATGAAAAGATTTATCTTGAACTCTGTCATGGAAACTATGTATAAACCTTCATTAAACAATTACAATAAATTTGCATCATATTACCATATTATCCTGTATGATATTACGCTGTACCCACATTGGACCAGCGGTTTGGAAAATGTATGGATGGATGATTCAGCTGCAGGCGCAGGAATTCATTCGACACGACCGTCAAAGTGCGTTATGGGTATTCTCTAGCCGTTGAGCGTATATCTGTTGTACACTCGTTATTGCGGTGCATTGTGGGATTGAATGAGTGCACTCGATAACGTCCACTTTGGTTTCGGACACCACTACAAATGGCTGTTCCCTCAAATAGTACCTTATTTAAGGGTATAGATTTCAGACACAGCCTTAGATTTTTGGGAGTGGGACAAAGGCCTCTCCATAAATAGATTAAAAGTAGACCTCTGAGTGTTGAGAGACCATGCACACTTTCATTTCTTTCTAATCACAGGCTTCTTGAAAGCCGTACAGATTCCCCTGTGCTGATCTCATTGGTTGAGGAAAGCATAGTTTAATTTTGGTCTGATTGACAAGGATGTTTGTAGAGCACTCTCTGAGTCACATTAGAAGAACAAGTAAAACACTCTACTCTTATTTATGGGATGTGCCTAATTATTTATGTAAATAAAACAATTAAAATGAATTAAAACAGTAAATTAAGCCATATTCAAACCTGTTGTAAAATAACTGATATACACACCAGTTCAATGCTATGTTAACACACTAAGGGCCAGATTTACTAACAGCTTGCTCCAGCGTAAACCCTCTTTTGCCATTTACACTAAAAGATTTGCACTGAAAGCAGGGTTATTTTTGCGGCTGACCTCATTGCATATGCATTTGTAGGGGTTTCTCTTTTAGACACAATATTTATGTGAGGAGAGTATTTAACTGAATCATGCAAGGTGATTTACTAAGGTTTGCGCTAGTCAATTTACTGGTGTTTGCACCATTATTTACCGCCATGTCTTAAACCAGACGTTAATTTGCGCTGCTCTTGGTAGATTGCGTTGGTCATTATGGAAATGATCCGGCTGTGTTCTCTAATTTGCGTGTCGTCAGTAGATCACACGCAGAACTTTCCACTCCCATCGGCGCTTTTATGGAATTGCGCTCTCATGCTAATTTGCCCTGTTTAGTAAATCTGGCCCTATGTGAACTAATGTTGCTAAATGAATCACTAGAGACCAGAATGCTCTTGACCAAATACCCAGAACACCCAAGTAACCGCATAGCTATGTAAAACTGCTTTTAATAGGTTATGGGAAAGACTGATGATACTGTATTTCCTGATTTTTTTTTCTTTTCTGTGAGCAGCGTACCTTTGATTTAAGTTAAAGAGTAACCCAGATCATTATATTCAAACGGCTGAACAGAACGACCAGCCTGATAGTCAGAGACAGTATGTGCTCTTATGATGTGTCTGACAAGAGACTAATAGTCTTCACAAGCTGTGGCGACACCAGGCTTAAACTGGCACATAACACCAGGGAACACACTAATGCAAGGTCGCTCCGTGGTTCACGCTTGAAAATGAAATAGTTCAGAGCAGTTTCTTAGTCACAGCATGTGCTGTCCAACGACTGCTCATTTATATTAAGATAGCTCAGAAATTGTTTCACTGCTTAAAAAGCCTTCGGATTTCATTTTAGTATTGTAATGAATGCTAGTGAATTTCAATTTAATGATGTTCATTTTGAATAATTGACCAGCGTGGTCCATCTGTTCCAGTGCAGTGAAGCTCTTGACCAGGTGTGTTATTTGAGGATTATTTGAGAGCGAGGGAAGTGTGTTGAGTGCCAGTGGTCAGACTCCCATGACTTCAGTGTTCGGGAGGGGAATTCCTGAGGGTGAGATCCAGTGCCAACCTAAACTGATCTGAGGTCACCTTTTGTCTCTGCGATAATGAACAAGTTCAGGGTGCAGATTGGGGACAATCCTTCTCTCAAGAGGAGTCTGGAATAACATTATGGCAGAGGCTATTTGCAATAGCGTTAAATGCCATTTACACTTATAGTGATATACAAATAGCGATAGATGCTATTTACACAAAGTGCAAAAAGCAGAATTGTAAATAGTTGTTAGATGCTATTTATGCTTTATTAGTCGGAGATACTGTACTACTTGTACCTCTGTGTATTGTAGGACAGTATGAAACAGTAACGCCTCTCCAAGCTGATATGCGAATGCCAAAACCATTGAGATGGCCAATCAAATCAAAGATGGTGGGCTTTACTGTTCACAGAAGCCAAGACTGTGAGGTAGGATGTAAGTAGTTAAACATTTGACAACTGTATTATGAAATATTATGGACAGTAATATCAAATCAGTAATGCCGTTTTGAATTGAAAATGTAGGCTATCATTTATGTACCGTCATTCGAGTGATTCATAACTAAACGTAACCAGAAACATTAGCAGACCAGTTTTTAACATATTAGGTATACGAGTTGAGAGTGAATGTGTGCATATAATAACTTTTTTGGGTTAAAAGTTATCCAAAATAAATTTTTGAGCAAGTACATAACCAGCCAGTGTTCAAAACTATCCGCTTGCCTTAGCTCGGTTACTAGTGGTACTGGTGGATTTCCGCGGAAAATTCGAGCATGTCTTTGCGTCATTCCGTCACATCTGTCCACATAAAGAAGAGTCTCGGCTAGTAGGCTATGAGTGTGAGGATGTTGGAGGTGGAGATTTATAGCCTTTTCTCACAGCACTTGATATAATTAAACTTATCAATTTGATGGCGGATCCAGAAAGGTTCAAACGACAATCACCAGTGACAACTGGAGATTCATCCGTTGTAAAACGCGAAAGACTTCGGACTTTGGAGTGGCTACAGAAAAATAGAGACTGCAACCGGGCCATGCGAAAACAAGGATAAATATCGGAAAGGCATTAAATGTAGTCACGCAATGCTGATGCTATTAACATTAACAATTTGAGAACAAAGTATAATTTGCACAGTTTGAAGTGATTATGATAAGCGATCGCTAGATTTAATCAGCGTGATTTACTGCAATGCTTTTTTCCCCTTAGTTGGTCAGAACAAAAGAGGATGTTACTTGTTCAGACGACATTTTCCGATGAAAATTCTTTTGCTGGTCATATTTCCAAAAAGTAGAATCTGTGATTGTGAATGACAGTATCCACACTGGCGCACACAACCCACGTAAAGTTGATAATTCCGCGAATAACTGCAATTGCAGATTTCAAACAGAGATGGCGACGAAGAGGAAAAACTACTGCAGCTTTAAAATAAATATATTATTTCCAAATAGTTCAAAACACAATTCTAGTTTTTCTTTCCTTTTCTTTATTCCCTTAAATTCCTTTAATTATTTAATTCCTTTATATAACAAGACCATTACACCCCCCACCAAAAAATGCCCCCACCCCCACATTTTCAAGACATGGTTACGGCCTTGATTATTACTAAATGCTGGAAGAACTAATTATATTAAAATGAAATATTAAGTCTGACATGGCTACGTGAAGAAATGATTTAGAAATGAATATCTGTGAGACTTTTAAAATGCGATTTGTGCTGAAACTCCTCAGTGACTGTATTCTGCGCCTCTGGGGATATATTGAGGCGATCTTTCAACTGATGCGTTTTATTGCCTCCAATCCTGCATGACCACTGTGACTCATTCAGACACAATCAAGCCCTCCACATATTTGCAATGCCGCTGAATCTGAGGGGCACGACTGGAGAAATGACCCTTGACGTTTAATGGGAAGAGAGGGCAGAAAGGATGATGTCTGTACTTAGACATATTACTCAAACGGCAATGGCATTCAATAATTAAATCCCTGTGTCCTCTGCCTTTAAAGCTTAGGTGTTTTTAAGATGAGTTACATGCAGAAGTTTAATAGTATAGCAGGTCTTAACAAGCACCATTAACAATTCTATAATACACAGTTTAAAATCATCATATGAAATTAGTGTATGATGGCAGTGGAATACTCAGATCTGAGAACTGTAATCTTATGATGTTTTCGTAAGGAATTGACAGTAAAGTGAAGTGAGTCTGAAGATTGATGAGCATGCACAGCCAAACTGACAGCTGGAACAATATACATTGATGGAAACGATAATGAGTGTTTGAGACAGAAGGCATGTTTTATTCCAGACTCTATCCGCATAAAGCCGGTGCTTTTGAAGATGGTATCACCTGCATAAATGGATCAATGAATACTAATGATGCTCTTACAGAGACTGTTAACTTGCATTGTTAATGTTAACGGTCCTTGAACGGACACTTGTGGCACTCCGGCTTTTATCAGTGCTTATCTGAACATGAAACCCTAGCAATTATTTGTTTACAAAAATATATGAAAAGGTTGGCTGTAACATACTAAAGACGCTTTTGGTTTATAACAAGGATTTGTGGTGTGAAGGATGTCACCGTCTCTCCAGGATTACAGACGTTTGCCTTTGAGCAAGACACTAGGTTGCTGTAGGAGACTGTGGATGAAAAGCATATTTTAAAAGGCAGTTTACTGTTTATGCCCATGACATTTTGAATTGTTATGTATTATTACAATCCAGTGGTTTGAAACTAATATTTATGAATTGTTTTGTCATTTTGACTTCAGAAAGCTGATGCCGGGGACTGTTAAGGCCCTGACTAGCAGCTGTCATGTTTATTCATTTACTGATTCGATGTGGACATACTGTATCATGCATCCCCCACATAACCTGTGGGCACAGGTTCATATTCATATTCAGTTCATATACATATAGCCAGGTCTGTGCAACTAAAGTAGCTCAATGACCCGTCAATAGTAGCCCAAAAATAGCCCGATTTCTCTACTGAATGTGTACGTCTGGGACTCTGGGGGGTGTTTGGGGGGTATTGGAGCGAAATCATACTTACGTGGGTTGAAATCAACCCGCTGAAATATTCTTTTTACCTGGGGCAACAACTTAAAAGTAGCCCTTGATAACACTGCTCATAATGCACAATACTGTCACGTCAGTGCCGTGCAGTGGAGTTCTGAAATGAGGAGGCAAAGTCATCACTGTTTATTTTTGTGTTGTATCTATCTATCTATCTATCTATCTATCTATCTATCTATCTATCTATCTATCTATCTATCTATCTATCTATCTATCTATCTATCTATCTATCTATCTATGTCCGTCCATCCGTCATCTATCTATCTATCTATCTATCTATCTATCTATCTATCTATCTATCTATCTATCTATCTATCTATCTATCTATCTATCTATCTATCTATATCTCTGTCTGTTTGTCATCTATCTATCTATCTATCTATCTATCTATCTATCTATCTATCTATCTATCTATCTATCTATCTATCTATCTATCTATCTATCTATCTATCTAGTGAGGAAGTAGATTACATTAGTTTGATTGCTGATTGTGACTCTGCTGCCCTCTTTAGTCTTGTCTGTGGTGTTACACACTTGACACGAGTCAGTATGGAGCATCACTTCATATGAGCAAAAGATTTGTTTGACTTAATGAGTTTTCTTTTGTGATTTGTTGTGTTAACCTGTAGGTGAAGGAAGCCATGCAGAGAATCCATGACAGAGGAAACATAGGGAAGCTCATTTTGGATGTGGAAAAGTCTCCTACGCCTTTGGTGAGTGAGTCATCTGAAAACCTGCCTAGAGTTCTAAGCCAAGCAAAACATTATGTGCAAAACATTATAATTATCATGTCAGCTATTGGTGCTGCCTTTTCATTTTTCTGTTTACATAATGTCTTGCATTGTTCAGTTTTCCAACACTATTTTTTATATATTCAGTGTACACACTCTCTCCAAGACTGTGAGAGAGAAAATAAATGCTCTTTTATGAAGCACAACGGCAGATTTGAATAATGCACCTGTTTAGAAGGAACAATAAATGATATTGTGACACTGATCCTCGAGTCAGGTGACATCACCTCAGCAGTTTCCATGGAGACTGTGCCTTATGACGCTGTTCTCAGAGGAGAGTCATAAATAGTGGAAATAGTGGCGTACAACAGTGTGTGCTCATGAAGTCTACCTTTAGTGTCTTTATTTAAACCGCGGAGAAACTGAAGAGGAACATCTGCAAAAAACGTTTTCCACTTCTGTCCCCTTCAAGAAGACGATTTTATTGTGTGTGTGTGTGTGTGTGTGTGTGTTGATTTCTTGATCTGCTGCATCTTAGATGTTTCTCCTTACAAATGTGAGGTTTTAGAAGAAGAAACAACTGATAATGTCTAAACTATTGCTCATAGCTCAGGACCCTTAAAGGATTAGTTCACCGATAAATGAAAATTATCCCATAATCAAACCATCCTAGGTGTATATGAGTTTCTCTCTTCATCCAAACACAATCAGAGTTATATTAAAAAATATCCTGGCTCTTCCAAGAGTGAATAGAGATTTTGAAGCCAAAAAAAGCACATCCATCCATCATAAAAGTAATCCATATGGCTACAGTTAATAAAGGCCTTCTGAAGCAAAGCAATGTGTTTTTGTAAGAAAAATAGGTCACACTTTATTTTAAGGTGTCATTGTTACAGTGTAATTATATATTTGAGTACTAAGTAATATTAATCAACTACATGTACTTACTATAGGGTTAGGGTAGGATTAGGATTCGGTTGAGGGTTAGTTGCATGTAATTATGCATAATTTACTGTTATTACTATGGTAAGTACATGTAACATATGTAACAAGGACACTGTAAAATAAAATGTTACCGAAAAATATCCGTATTTATTACTTTATAAACTATAATCACTGGCTTTTGGTTACGGCCATAAGAGAGTCTAGTTCCGGCGGAAGAGTGACCTCTGACTCGACGCATGACGTGACGAGTGACCTCTGACCCGACGCATGACGAGAGACCTCTGACCCGACGCATGACGAGTGACCTCTGACCCGACGCATGACGAGTGACCTCTGACCCGACGCATGACGTGACGAGTGACCTCCGACCCGACGCATGACGTGACGAGTGACCTCCGACCCGACGCATGACGAGTGACCTCCGACCCGACGCATGACGAGTGACCTCCGACGTGACCTCTGATCCGACGCATGACGAGTGACCTCTGACTCGACGCATGACGAGTGACCTCTGACTCGACGCATGACGTGACGAGTGACCTCTGACCCGACGCATGACGAGTGACCTCTGACTCGACGCATGACGTGACGAGTGACCTCTGATCCGACGCATGATGAGTGACCTCTGACTCGACGCATGACGAGTGACCTCTGACCCGACGCATGACGAGTGACCTCTGACTCGACGCATGACGTGACGAGTGACCTCTGACCCGACGCATGACGAGTGACCTCTGACTCGACGCATGACGTGACGAGTGACCTCTGACCCGACGCATGACGAGTGACCTCTGACTCGACGCATGACGTGACGAGTGACCTCTGACCCGACGCATGACGAGTGACCTCCGACCCGACGCATGACGAGTGACCTCTGACTCGACACATGACGAGTGACCTCTGACTCGACGCATGACGTGACGAGTGACCTCCGACCCGACGCATGACGAGTGACCTCCGACCCGACGCATGACGAGTGACCTCCGACCCACGCATGACGAGTGACCTCTGACCGACGCATGACGAGTGACCTCTGACCCGACGCATGACGAGTGACCTCTGACCCAACGCATGATGTATTTAAGAGCACAGAAGCGCAGAGGATAGAGCAAAACAAAACACCGTTCATGAATTCGAAAGTCTAAAACGAGAATTTTTAAAGATAAATGTGGGAGGAGCTTGAGTTTGTAGACCAGCGCTGTTTGTTTGAGGCATCAAAGCTTACGACACTCCTACATCATACGTCATGCGTCGGGTCAGAGGTCACTCTTCCACCAGAATGTTTGATCTCCGACTTTTGATTGCAGCAGTCTAGCTCAACTGTTGAGATCAGATGGTCAGCCTGTGTGAAAACACAACGATTTCCCATTTCTCTTCCAGATGGCCAATGATAGCACAGAGACCAGTGAAGCAGGAGAGGAGGAAGAGGAACAAGAGGGAGACATCGACAACAAGGAGCGAATGCCCTTCATCCAGTGAACCCCGACACGACCAGAGACTGTCATGAACCTGAGCTCAGCTCTCTGACCCCGTGCCGTTGTGAAACGTATATGTGTGTGTGTGTCATGTGTTTGCTCTGTTGTTTGTCTGTATCTTTTGGACAATGCAGTCAGAAATACCCCAAAACACTAATTGTGCTGTTAAATGTTACTTATTGCAGTGTTGAATTGTTGCAGTGTTTCAGGCCAAACGTTATTATAGGATTGACTTTTCTTGAATGCCTTTTGCAGCCTTTCGGATGTTTTATTTGGCCCTGTCTATCAGTGGATTGACAGATTGCTGCAGTCAAAGTCCAGAATTAACGCTTGCAAAGACACAAATGGTTTTGGCAAGTAAATGAAATGCGGCAGTTGCCGGTAACTTTATAAGGAACTGCAGTTTAAAACATGGAGAAGGTCGAGAAGTAGGATTGATAGTATGACTCTCACTGATATAAGTGACTTTAAATCTTCAAGTGTCTTCTTATGACTTTTACCTCAGTGGGCGATTTACCATCAAGTGTTTATTAAAGGAATAGTTCACTTAAAAATGAAACTTTTGTCCTCATTTACTCACCCTCAAGTTGTTTCAAACCTGTATGAATTTCTTTCTTCTGCTGAACACAAAAGAAGATATTTTAAAGAATGTTGGTAACCAGAGAGTTGATGAACTCCATTGGAAAAAGAATACTATGGAAGTCAATGGGGTCCAACAACTGTCTGGTTACCAACATTCTTCAAAATATCTTCTTTTGTGTTCAGCAGAAGAAAGAAATTCATACAGGTTTGAAACAACTTGAGGGCGAGTAAATGAGGACAAAAGTTTCATTTTTAAGTGAACTATTCCTTTAAGGAAAATATTTTTTGGAATGTCGCTCACAATAAAGGAATATTCACTACAAATGAAAGGGACGAATACCCCGAAAAAAGTCAATTCTCTCATCATTTACTCGGCCTCATGTCCTTCCAAACCTCCATGACATTCTTACTTCTGCGGAACAGAAAAGAAGATATTTTTTGAAGAATGTTGGAATGGATGTCTGATAAAAGCCTTGAAGCTGGCAGGAAAATGAAGTCGGTTTACAGCGTGTGTTGCACTTTTTTTCTACAATTGGTAGAACTTTTTATTTTTGTCTTTTTTGAAGAATGTTAGCAACCAATTACTTCCATTGGACGGACAAAAACAAAAAGTTGTAATTTCTCAAAATATTTTCTTTTTTGTCATACAAGTTTGGAAAGACATAAGGGTGAGAAAATGATAACATTTGTGTGAACTATCCTTTTAAGCTTTGTGGACCACATTTTTTGTGGCATAATGTTAATTATCACAAAATATTATTCTGACTCTTTTCTTAAATTATATATATATCAAGGTTACAGTGAAGCACTTACAAAGGTGGTCAATAGGGCCAGTTTTTAGAGGATTTAAAAGCAGAAATGTGAAGCTTATAATTTTATAAAAGCACTTACATTACTATTCTGATATTTGAGTTATGAAGCTATTTACATTTTTATAGTTATCGTAGAGTTATAGGTTTTACGTTTACGTGAGTGAATATTTGAATGTTTACAGATTGGCCCCTTTCACATCCATTGTGAGTCTCACTGTAACCTAGATTGGTGTTTTTTGTAAAGAAAAGGAGGGACGAGTAGAAATGAATTTTTGTGGTAATCAACATTATGCCGCAAATGCTGTAAACCTGAACACAGAACCTGATTTCACATGTTCCTGGATCAATATTCCAATCAACCAGTCAGATTTGAGGGACAAGTTTACAGTTTTTGTCAAGTTTAGGCTTAAAACGAGGGTTAGGAGCTTCTACGTCAGTGTTATTCACCAGTTCCCTCTGATTTTAGGGATAACTCATGAGTTGGGTTTAGGGGTGAGATAGGGTTAGGACTACATTTTCAGACAGTAAAGTTGTTCCACGATCAACAAAATATGTTGAACCAGGAACGTGTCTAACTCGGCAAAATCAAGACGTGCAAGACTTCACTATCAAGACTTGCACTAAACCTGGAATGTTCCTTTTACGTCACCTAAATTAAAAAAATAATAATAATAATAGGAAGAAAAAAAATTGTATATCATATATTTTTCTGACAGGTGCAATTTTTCAGAATATGGCTCAAATATGATTCACATATGAGTAACACGGTGAACAAGTGAAAGACAAATGCATAAAACCATTGTCATAGGGACAAACTTTTCTATTAAAATAATGCCATAAATTATCTCAATTCACATGCCATTGTTAGGTGTGGCAAGTTAATTTTGGACACTGGTTGCAGTGCTTCTGGTGTGTGTGTGTGTGTGTGTGTGTGTGTGTGTGTGTGAGAGAGAGTGTGTGTGTGTGTGTGTGTATGTATGTGCGAGTGTGTGTGTGTGTGTGAGAGAGAGTTCTTCACAGGCATCTGTGTTACCTTTTGTTCATCTCAGATCACATCTGAACATATTTAAGCCTTTAAAAAGACATTTAAATGAGTTGTCATGATCAGTATTGTACATTTCCCTTAAAGAAACAGTTCACCTCAAAACTGAAATTCTGTCATCATTTACTCACCAGACCCATATGACTTGCTTTCTCCTATGAAGATTGTTCATCCTGCTCTTTTCCATACAGTGTGTGAGTAAATGACAGAAATGTGTTTTTGGGTGAACTGTCCCTTTAAAGAATAACGAGTAAATGTTCTAACATTAAGGCCAAAGTCGGGTATCATCTTCAAACTAGTAACTAACAACAAACATGAAAAATACATTCTTAGTGCCTTATCTGCACTGAGGACCAGAAGGCTTTTTTCTTTCTTTTTGTATTTCATGGATAATAGACATTTTAATGTCAAAAATATTGAATGATTTAAATCTTTTCTGGCCTACATACCTCATAAATGAAAACTTTGATTGTGTTCTCATGTGGTATTATATTTTTGTTATGTTTACACTATCCCCCCCCCCCCCCCAGAGTTTTATTCAACTCTTCTCTAAAAATTAAACTAGTTGGCTTTATATAGAATATATACATAAACAGCCAGTCTGATAGTGTTTTACTTTACAATAAGCGAGATGGAATGACTTACAAATTACTGATAATAATGACCCATTTACCCTCTCTCTAAACAAATGAAGTTGTGTTTTGCTTGTTTCTTTAATGTACATGACTGAGTGCATTATATGGAAATCAGACGTACTGTATGTGACAGCATCTTTCCTGTTATTATTTTGGGTTACAGTTATTTGAGATTTGTTTAAAAACCTGCCTTAAAGATAAAGCACTACATTTCTGACGTGTTAGCTCAAGACACACAAGAGTATATTGTTGCTGTGTAGTTTAAGTCAGTAGACGTGCTTTTGTGTTAGATTGTGATAGGTTGCAAACACATGAAATCTGAATAAAATGTTGTGCAGAGCATGTCCCGTGGAGTGCGATTTGGTGTGTTACGACCGTCTCGGGCCAGCCGCAACATAAATGAATGTGCGCTCACTCACAAAGATAATCTTCAAACACAGTGATACATTTATTAACAAAAATATAGTGAAAACCTGAAACAAAGGGGTTAAATTCAGGAGTGGACAAGGCCAAAATAATAAACAAAAATAACTAGTTTAGTACCCTCTAAATTCCCTAAAAACAAAAACACATCAAAAGAAAAATACAACGCAACTTCCCTAACTCCTTAACCCAAAACATAGAAGAAACATATATGCAAAAGAAATGGCGTCACACTCCCTACTTCCCATAAATTGGGCATTTACAAATAATATTTACACAATATAACTGAAGGCCAAAGTATTTCAAAACAACCCAAGAGTTAAAAATCGAACGAACAAAAGCAAGTTTCACAAAAGGCACAAAATCACAGAGGAAATCAAGACAGAGCAAAACAAAATGGCACGCATTCAGCCTCCATAGAGTGTTTTGGGTGATCCTTTTCAATGGAACCAAAATTAGACCAATCAGGACCAGACTAATCAGGATCAGACCAATCAGGATCTCTGCTGGCTTGAGTGCAGGCCACACCTTCTCCTGCTACTGCTCCCGGGGGGCGATTCGGCGAAAAGAGGAGGCGTGTTCCGGCGCAAACGTTCCCTGGTGCTATTTTGCAGTTCCAGAAAACAATTCCGCCACAGACCAGGAAAAACCTAGTCTAAAGTCAGTGGCACGTTATTCAGATGCTATTTTAAGGGCGCATGCTTGGCCATAATGTAGCGTGTGCACAACGCACATACACTTTGCTTCTCTACTCTACACAGACGCAGCAGTTGACATTTTTGCAAACCATACATAATTGCAAGGAAAAATATTACCACACGAGGGAAATCATTGTGGTGTCCATGAAGATGTGAAAAATAGGCATAAATCTAGTTTACACATTTACCCACATTATTATACGCCTGTTTAACCGAAGCTAATTAGGGTGTGTTTCTCCATCCCCATACAATATCACTTCTCTGTCTTTTACGGCCCTGACGAGAACGTCGGTCTCCTCGGCTGTGAACCGCTCCTGGCGTGCGTCTGGCAAATCCGCCGTTATAATAGCAATCCGCCATGGAACAAGCGCGCCTGCTCTTAAAGGGAATGTGAGATGTCGCTCTGATTGGTTTATTTCATGTTACGCCCAAACCACACCTATGAGTAATGAAGCTACTTCAGACCGACCTATTTTAGATTTGCATCGGAGATCCACCCACAAAGTTACTTGCATTTCGCGCTTGATACTTGCGTTTCTGATCGTTAAAATAGGGCTCATAAGCTGTAACAGGTGTTTATGCCATTAAAATGCTGTTCCGTGCATCAACCAAATAACATTTGACACGGCACATCTGATTTTTTGCAGCAATGAGAAATGTCAGCGCTGACTGAAGCGTGACAGACACAAATGTTTCACTGTTTTCTCCCAGTAACCCCAGGGGTTACTCTCATAAATGGCACTGAGGAAATTAACAAAGACTCACTTTGCTCTTTTCAATTAAAAATATTGCAGTTGGTGGCCTTTGCAAGGTTTTGCTATTCAGAAAACTGAAATATGACTATGATAAGAATGTGTTTGACCTTTCCCATGGATTTTCTAACCACCACTGTGGTAATGGAAATATTTGCCTGAATAATAAAAATATTTCCCATTAGTTTATCTGAAAAATAGTTATAGTCACAAATATCTTCTGGATTATCTCCCAACAAAGAATGAACATTTAAAAGCTTTAAAGCAAAAAGGGAACAAAAACACCAAGTATTACAAAAGTGGTCAGTATGTGCACTATTTCAAGTCTGAAAACTGAAGTTATATGTTTGTTTGTTTTTTATTTGTTTTTTTGTGAGGAATAGATTGAAATTTGATAACACTTTACAGTAAAAAAACAGCATCAGAGACTGACACGGAAAGTGTTTAATAAAGTTGTTATTTTTGTTTTGGTGTATTTTTGCACACAAAATTATTCTCGTCGCTTCGCAACATTAAGGTTGAACCACTCGTCGTCACATGGACTATTTTAACAATGTCTTTACTGCCTTTCTGGGCCTTGAAAGTGGTCATAACGTTGGGGGATCAGAAAGCTCTCGGATTTCATCAAAATGATCTTCATTTGTGTTCCGAAGATGAATGAAGATGTTACGGGTTTGTGACGGCGTGACGGTGAGTAATTAATGACAGATATTTCCTTTTTGTGTGAACTATCCCTTTAAGAGTTCCAGTCTGGGAAAACTTGGAAGCATCACAGAATTTTGGAAAAGCATTGGAAATGAATACAATCATAAGTCACGGATTCAACCAAATTCATGAGTTTAAAGATGTGGGAATCCTGACTGACTGAAAATACTTTACAACCATCAGATCAGAGCTCAGGAATGACACCAATCTAGGCTTAGAAAAAAGCAAAATTATATTTATGTTCTATTTACATAAAAACACGAATTTGGCTGTCAAAATATTATTCTTTTTAAAAAGAGAAGGAGCCTTTAAACGCTCTTCGGGGCAGATGTCATGGGTTTCAAAGACACACAGTGAAAGATATTCCCTTTGGGCTGTTTGCTCTCTTTTTTTTTGCACTCGTCTCTCCACTCCCTTCATCTCACAGCATCACGCTCTAAAATTAGCCGAGAACACAGAGCTCTGAACTGGACTTCCCTGATCAACAGACCCTCTGTCTGCAACTCCAATAACAGCAGTGTGAACTTATTCATATCTTCAAGACGTGAGATTTGAGAAGAAAATTATTTTGATTGATTAATCAGCATTGGTTAAAACAAATGACACTTTTTTTTTAGCTAAAATAAAATAATTGATCTGCAAGCCATGATCATCAAAATTATAACAAATAAAGGCTTGAAATATCTCACTTTGCATGTAATGAGTCCATATAATACATTAATTTCACCTTTTAAGTTGAATTACTGAAATTTATGAACTTTTGCACGATATTCTAATTTTTCAGAAAATCAACTAAGCAAGGAATTTATTTACAAAGGACTGAAACTAAAATATAATTTCCTTAAAGTGCCCCTATGATTTTCAATTATCACCTTTAATGCAGTGTGTAATAAAGCTGTTTGCGAATGTAAAATGTCTGCAAAGTTTTAAAAATCGAAGTGCACTTCCTTCATGAAGTCTCACTTCCTGTAACAAATTTGCATAATGCCAGCCTATAGTTTTAATAGGCTGTGCGAACAAAATCTTCTTTGACCCTCAAACGCTGTAGCTGAGTTGAAGTATTTGGTTTGTGTTGTTGACATGTTGCTATTTTGATTGCACTTCAAAAGGACGAGGACTCGAATTGATTTGGAAAAACTGACGCCATCTTTACCATTCGTATCACTGTGTTAAGGAAGTGCTGAGGAAGATCCAGAGCTAAACTTCAGATATGGCAATAAGCATTTCATCTCCGACATGCGTTGTAAGCAGTCGACCAATCGCAACAGACTGGGCCCTCTGACCAATCAGAGCAGAGGAAGCTCTCGGAAAGGCAGGGTTTAGAGAGAATCTTCGAACAAACCGTTATCAGACTCTGTGGGAAATGAAGTGATGCTGCAATGTATATTAAAAGAAAATTAAAGTGCTTTTTGACCTTAGATGCATGTAGACTCCAAAACAAACCTTTAAAATAGCATAACTTGAATCCATGACATAACATGCACGGTAGTGAATGAGTTTTCTTGTTGGGTTATGAATGGGGAAACGACCCCCCAAAAAATGTCTGTGTGCTTTCCGAGTAAATATTTTTGAATGGCTGGAAACAGGGGAAGGGTTGTTGTGACTGCACTGAAGGTATTTGAATTCCCTTTTAGGTACACACACAAACACTCAACGTCCAGCCAATAGCGTGAGAGTGTGGAAGGGAGAAAACTGTAAGACTTGTCCATATTTCTCCCAGTGATTTAAACAGCTCGTCCGTGACCATGGCTCGATCTGGGCTTCTGCTTCTGGCGATCTGCTTCAGCGTTCTCCACTATGGGCATGGACATCCCTCTCGCAGTAAGAAAGCAGTTCCAGCTCAACAGAGAGGTAACTTCTGTGACACTAGGACATATATGTGTATCCTCATTGTAGAAAACAGTAACTGCAGTCAGCAACTTCATCTAACCTGTGTTCTGCTGTTCTTCTGTTGAGATACAGCTTCAGAAGATGATGACATGAGGACACAGATTGACAAGCTATGGCTGGAAATCAACTCTCTGAAAGAGATGCAGGCACTGCAAACAGGTAAACAGTAATACATGCATAAGTTCATTTAAAAAGCTCTCCATGCTTATTGTTTCACTCCGCAATCATCAGCAGTGCATGTTATTACACTGCCCATGTTGATAAATGAGAGATATGACATCAGAAGTTGGTTACACTTTACTTTAGTCCACTTTAGACGTTCTACCAAGTAAGGGATAATTGATAATTGAAACAATTTGTTTCATCGTCATAACCAGAAAGTTGGACCCCATTGACTTCCATAGTAGGAAAAAAAATACTATGGAAGTCAATGGGGTCCATCAACTGTTTGTTTACCAACATTATTCAAAATATTTTTCTTTGTGTTCAGAAGAATGAATAAATGTATACAGGTTTGAAACAACTTGAGGGTGAGCAAATGATGACACCTTCTGTCCACCTTCTGATCTGGATACGGCCTGGATCCGGCTGACTTCAGTAAACTTTAGAATGAACAGAAAGACATACATTAGCATAGATGCCATTCTTCTTATTAAATAATGAGTACATCAGGTGTTATAGGAAAGTGTCCCCGGTTCCGGCTGACCTATGCAGCCTAATAATCATTTAACTGATTTGAATAATAGAAATGTATAATGTTCTATATGAATGCCAGGTAAAAGAGATGCGTTTTAGTTTAGATTTAAACTGACAGAGTGTGTCTGCTTCCCGGACAATCACTTAGAGAGTGTTGCAATAAAACTGACATGCAAGTTAAGCTTTTTTTGTGGAAGTATCAATTTATTATTGAATATGCAATTAAAATTATTGCAAACATTACCAAATGACCAAATGTGAAAAACAAACAAAATGTGTATTCAGTATTTGCAAACTGAATTATAGTCTAATAGTAATAAAAGAGTAATTTGGACAAATATTATCAACATTAAGGCATTAAAATAAAACATTATTTTATTAAAATTAAAATATTACTGTAATGTTGATATAGTGTCTTTAACATTAAAACTCACAAACCCACAAAGCTGCTCGTTAATCTCCTGACTGGCAGCGCTGATGATCGCCTCGTTTAGATGTTAACTTACACACAATAAAATGAAAGATGACATGTATGGTGGTAGGGTAGGCTATCATGTAAGCTCACACTTCCATATCAAAGACTGTATGTTGAATAGTGAAATTAACTTGCTGCTACCACCACAACTTATTAAAAATATAGGTAAACATTCATATTAACTTACCATAAAACACTGCCTGCTCCGAGTGGCGTGCTCCTCGAGTCAGAAGTGAAGAATCCAGAAAGTTCCGCAAAGAATGAAAAAAGTAACCAGTTGCTGGGTCAAAATAACCCAACCAGCGGTTTATTTGTGAATGACCCCCTTACAACTCATTTGACCCAGCATGAACAACCCAATAATGTGTTTACAGTACCCCAATCAACCCAACTTTTTGACCCAGCACAATCAACCCAACAATTTGTTTACAGAAACAACCCAGCATTTTTTTGAGTGTAAGGTTTATGACTGTAGATCAGGAGTCACCAACCCGTCGATCGCGGTCGACAAGTCGATCTTGGAAGCATTTTAAGTCGATCGCGAAGAGTTTTCAAAATCAGAGAAAAAAAACAAACAATATTTTTATTCATTATTATTTATTAATTTAAAATGCACCATGTGCGAGCCTATTGTGTAGTAAATGGTGTCTAGGGGAGGGAGAGGGGTATATCTGTCCAATCAAATAGCCTATAGTTTACATATAATGTCTGTAAAACAACGCTGACTTAAGCCTTGTTTATACTTTCGCCTGGCACCGCAGCGCGAGCCTCCGCTGACTGCGCGCACACCTCCCCAAACAGACGAGGCATTTATACTTGACGCAACTGTTTTAGACTGACAACCAGACCATACAACTGATTTAGACGCGCAAACTGGGTGCCGGTGTGATGAGATGTACTAATATCCGTCTGCTCGGGCAGATTCGGTTCAAAGTCGTGCATCTTCGGATGCGGAGGCGCGCGCGCTGTTACAATGACGTCATTTTTGCCGGCGCTGATAGTGTGCAATCACAGCCATCACATTGTATATGTGTGGGGAGAGAATCTCATCTGAGCCCTCTGAGCGAGGGAGTATTGCTAGTTTGAAATCTGTTGGCTATATTGTTAAAAGTGTATGTGTTTTATGTTGTTAAAAAAGGGAAAGAGAATCAGTGCTGTACATGATTGTTTTAGGCCTGTAATTGATTGATTATTGAGGTAATGAATGTAGGTCTGTAATTTGTGTGAAAATATTTTTGAAGAATTGAAGGATGACTGTTGTCATAATATTTTGTATGCTAGTTGCACTAACCTGAGTATTTCCATTTTGAAGTGTTTGAAATATATTTTAAAAGGGAAAGTGAAACAGTACATTATTGGCTTACACCTGTAATTGACTGATTATTGTGTTTATATATGAGTAATAAGCCTGTGGAAATACTTAATGTTATATTACTGTTGAAAATGTTGAATTATAGTTGACAGTTTGTATAGTTATATACTATTTGTATAGTTAAATAAATATTTTGCTAGTGACTAACAGGCAACAAAGAATGTCAAAGTAGAACTACATTGTGGCCTTGTTTTTTCATAATTTTTTGCAAGTAGTAGATCTTGGTTTACATTTGGACTTTGGATGTGATCTTAGGCTTGAAAAGGTTGGTGACCACTGCTGTAGATGATGGAGGGAAACTATCCAGTGATGTAAACTCACTGCAGTTTACCTGCTGAGGACAGCAACATGTCTTTCACTGAGAAATCTGGGATTGGGATTCATCAAGAATATGACAGACCCTTAAAAAAATGTATCGTGGTAACCCTAGTTCTCACTACAGTTATTACTGTAAAGTTGGAATGTATTCATATTGTATCTCTTTCGAACAGTGTGCTTTCAGAGCATCTTTACATTTATTTCTTTTGTATATTAAAGACAGCGGTGATGACTGTGAAGATACTACAGATTTATAATTGTAATAATAGTGGTAATAATGCCTATTTTGGTGGAAACTCATTGATCTTTAAATTAAGCTGACTGAACATTTCTTGGTGTAGACAATTCATTTACATATTATATGCCATTCAAAAGATTAGCGTAAAAAAGGTTTTTTTTCATCCAGCAAGGACGCATTTAATCAAAAGTGTTAAAAAAGATTATATTTCAAATAAATGCTGTTCTTTTGAACTTTCTATTCACCAAAGAATCCTGAAAAAAATGTATCATGCATCTCCACAGAAATATTAAGCTGTTTTCAAGATTAATAATAATAATCAGAAGTGTTCCTTTAGCAACAAGCTCAACATGTTAGAATGATTTCTGAAGGATCATGTGACAATAATGATGCTGAAAAACAGAAATTAGAAATTACATTTCAAAATATATTCAAAAATAATATTTTATAATATTACTGTTTTTACTGTGTTTTTGATTGAATAAAGGAAGCCTTCAAGAGACTTCTTTCAAAAACATTTTTAAAAATCTTACCAACCCCAAACTTTCGGACGATAGTGTACATATTTATAATAGATTTATTTATGAGATTGAGGCCTAATGTGTTTCCTAATGAACGTTATGAGGACTAAAATGGTGTTTGACAGATGTGTATGTAATAACTGTCAAAAGAATGAACAATGTAAGTGCTTGTTAGCTGGCATGCTAGTGTTAGCTTTGTCTTTGCCAAGTTTTTTAGTTAGTACCTTTAGCTAGGGTGACCATACGTCCTGTTTAACCAGGACATGTTTGGCCAGGATTTCGAGATCGCCCAAAATGCCCGGGATTCGGCTTTTGCTTTCTACAGTCACCATTCATTATGTTTACATTATTACATTATTTGACACTGACACGTACGTGCCAGCTTTGCAGGTCATGCATTCTGCTTCACACGGATCCCGATCGAGACGAAAACACAGGAATTTTCTTAGCAATGCTAAAACGCACATCAACCGATCACTTGTTTAGCGTTCATGTAAACACTACATTCAGATTCACCAATCGGAATTAATTTAGTCCTACTGAATCAAAAGGTGTGCATGTAAACAAAATGAATGGCGACGATAAAGCAAAAGCCGTATCCCGGATATTTTGGGCGATCTCGAAACCCCGGCCGGACATGTCCTGGAATATGGTCACCCTACTTTAGCAATCATGATGGGAATAAAGGTGATTTTCTGGTAACACTTTACAATAAGGTCCATTAGTTAACATTACATGAACTAACAATGAGCAATACATTTGTTACAGTATTAATCTTTTGTTAATGTTAGTTAATAAAAATACAGCTGTTCATTGTTTGTTCATGTTAGTTCACAGTGTTAACAAATACAATGTTCGATTTTAATAACGTATGAGGAAATATTGAAATGAATATTAACTAAGATTAGATAAATGCTGAAGAAGTATTGTTCATTCTTAGTTCATGTTGGTTGTTAACTAATGAACCTCAAAGTGTTACCGATTTTCTAATAATATAATAACAGTAAAAGTGCTTCATAAATAATGATGCATGTGAAAAACAAACTCAAATCTGCAGTAGTTTACATGAGTGAATGTTTTGTACACTTTTCAGTTTGCCTGCGTGGCGTCAAGGCCCACAGAAAGTGTTACCTGGTTTCTGAGCAGGTCAAGCACTATCACGAGGCCAACGAGGACTGCATCGCTCAGGGAGGAACCCTGGCCATTCCTCGAGACATGAGCGAAAACGACCAGCTCAGAGACTACGCCAAGCGCAGCTCGCCCGGATCCAAAGATTTCTGGATCGGCATCACAGACATAGTGAAGGAAGGCCAGTATGTGGACGTGAACAGCCTGCCCGTCTCCTTCTTCCACTGGGACCGGTCCAAGAGAGAGCCCAGCGGGGGGAAGAGAGAGAGCTGTGTTACTCTCTCGCTGGCAGCTCAGGGAAAGTGGCACGACGAGGTCTGTCGCAGCCAGAAGAAATACATCTGTGAATACCTGATTCCATGATGTGCGTCTCACACGCCTTAACGATGGTTGTTAAAGATACAGACAGCCTGTTATTGAAGATGCTCATTAAAAATGAAACAGTCAGTGGTAATATGACGTGCCCTCTTTATTCTCTGTAAATGTGGAGAACTAAACACTTAATGTGGTTGACAGTGATTGCTTTTCAAGGCAGCAAAAACATTTTTCCATGTCAAACATTTTAACATGATTTACATTGAAAATTATTTACAATAGACCTACAAGAGAGGGGACATTCCAACAATGCAAAACATAACGAATTCAGATTAATGTTATAGGAAAATAAAATTCTGTAAAATAATAAAAACAGATTAACATTAGAGGATTTAACTTGTCTAGGAAAATCTTGTCCCAAAATTTTGGTTTTTAGGTCTACATACAGAATACAGATACCAGATATTTTCTATAAGTATTTGTATTATATAAAAAATATCTGGTATTTGTATATTCTATTGAAGTTCAGCTATGAAATGTAAAAGATGAAACCTGAAAAAAAAATATAGCTATATATATATTAGAAAGTGTATTAACTGAAAACATTACTTTTCTTTACAGAAAAATAAATGTTATATGAAATAAAAAAAAATATATAAAACACTTTATTTTATTTCAGCTATATAGCAACATTTCTCATTTTATTTAGTTTAACTTGAATTATTAAAATAATTAAACCTAAAAAAAAACCTAAAATAATCAATAAAATAAATAAATAATAAAAACTATAGATATATGTAAGAAAAGAATTCTCCAGAAAACTCAAGAAATTCAAGAAAGAAAAGCTTTTTCAGAAATGCAGAAATTCATCCGAAAGAACACAAGAGACAGAGACAGTTGTCAGAAGAAAGTCGTGAAAGACGTGTTTACACTTTTTGAAAGTATAAATTGATAATAGAAAATGAGAAACAACAATTTATTAGCACTTAAAGACACGATTAATATTATTTGTAATAAAATGTTCCAATACTTATTTTTGTGTGTGTGAATTCTGTCCTCCAAACTAAAATTACAATGTTGGGAAAGAAGTGAACACAATAAACCACACTGCAGATAATTGAAGGCAAAGGTCAGTTATATAATGAAAGCAGACTTTAATCGAAAGGTTAAAGTGTGGATAAGCTTTGTATTTCATAAATATAAGGCATGGTCTCACATTTCATCACAATAATTCAATTTTCCTAACTGCCACTTCACACTTTCAGCTGTTTAATAATGTAGAACACAGACAAACACAGAGAGCGTGTTGTCGGAAGTGACGCAGATTGATGTGAAGTCTCGCGAAAGTGCGTGGCGGCCATTTTTCCTCCATTGATTGCTGTTTTTGCTTACAGTCCAAGCAGTAAGAAAGTAACACCGATTAAGCTGGATTACGAGCTATTTAGCCTAAAAGTTGTTTCTTCGACATCGACTTGTTTTGCCTAGCACGCTCAGAATGGAGTCCCGAAGCGACTCGCAGAGCTCCTGTTGACAGCGGACCGCGGCTGGAGGATCAGATGGAAATGGTGCCCAGCGAAGAAAAGCAGCTTGTGCCCAAAGAGGTGAGAGATGATCCATCAAAATACAACAGAGAAGTCTGTATAAACCGCACTATGAGCCAGAGATTCGCGTTTAAATGAAGGCGGGGAGAGACAGGAAAGTGCGTGTCAGGATCAGTTCAGCTGCTAGCAGGAGAGTGTTAGCAGCAGCTCAGCTAACTATCAGTCAACAAGTCCTTCAACACATTAAATACGTCTAACTACTTGAGTCCGGTGATTCATGTGATTGATAGGCCAGATGACCTGTTGTCATGTGTGCTGTCCGACTGTTTACTCTTCACAAGTGTCCCGCTGAAGTGAGTTTCAGAGGTGCTAAAGTGTGCGCCATAGTTTGTGTTAGCCGCTCAGATTAGACTGGGTGATTTAATCCACATCACTTTATTCATGCACATGATTCAGATTGACTTTTATTGCTAAAAGACTGTATATTATGAACACCCGTCAATCAGATTTACCTGTCCAATAAAACCGAATCTGATCAATTCAGATCAAATACGGTTTCAAATTGAATCTGCATTGCTTTGAGTCAGATCCTATTTTTTACAGTCTATGGTCAGATCAGATGGGAATCGAGTTTTTTTTATATTAGCAATGCTTAACGAGCAAAATAGAGAGTTTATTAGCATTTGTTTTGAACTATGGGATGTTCATTTTTCGTTATTTATGCTTATTGATCAATATGTCTACTCTTTTTAAACGTCCATGCAGTTAAATACGTTATATTATTGAAGGGAAAATCATTCAACCTGTCCAGAATATTCATTCGATCAAGCAAGGACGAATTGTATTTATGGAAGGCTCAAAAAGTAATATGAACATAAGTTAATGAATGGCTGTACCATGGTATTTACTCCATGTTACTTAAAAGAATATCAGAATATGTCCAAAAAACACGATAGTAAAAACTAGTCGTTGAGTGATTTGATGGCCGATGCTGATGCTGATATCTTGGGGGCCGTTTAACGTTTAATACATAACACCATTTTCAACCAAAAATGTAACTTTATATGCGTTTTGGCCGTTAATTTACACTTAAAACGCAGACTTTTCAAAACGGGTTTCAAAGTGTACGGTTTTAAAAATGGTACTGTTATCGTCTCCGTGTAAACTACAAAAACGTGAATTTGTGAAAACGGTGTCAAACCGTTTTCTCTGTACAAAGAAAAATCTTTTCTATATTTAGGACATCATTGTGTAAACGTACCCTTAGAGAGCAGCCGACATGTATGAAATCACAGTTTTTAATTTAAAGATGCTGATGTTTATTTTACATAATGCTTATTCAATTAGAAATAACTGGAAACTAGAATTTTTTTTTAACAAAAAAGTCAAATAATTATAAAATTATAATTAGATAGCAACCAGAAAAACGTGTCAGCCAATACCGATAATTATAAAATGCCAAATTTGCCAATTATCGGTTGATATATTGGCCAACCCATAATAAAAGCAGTTCTTTTTGGTATGTATTTTTAGTTCCCCAGATTGCCTCACTAAATAATTGATACAAAAAAACAACAACACTGTCTGATAATATACACACTTCGACAGAATACGATCCTTTATGAGTGTCTTTGTTTTGGCTGTTGTCATTGTTGGTGATTAAATCCACTGTTTAAAAATCCAGTGCATCAGGGATTCAGACTAAATTTAGAGCAGGAACATGTAACAACAAAATAGTCATTGGACTTACGCCTGAAATGAATGAGTCAGTTTGATCCTATTTGATCGTATAAATTTGTCTGCAGGATTAACATGACCTTCACTGGCTCAGCGCCAATTACCACATGAATCTGTCTCTTTTATAGCGGGATGCGACACTCCCACACTTTCTCTGGGTTATGGTTGCTCTGATGACAACACCTGCTGAAAATCATTGATTAGTCAGCAATCAGCATTAAAAGTTATAGTTATATTTTAATCTTTAGTGTCACTACTAAAGTACCACTACTAATTTGCCTGATATGCGATTCTGTTGCGTATGAGAAACTGAAACGGTGCTACTCTATGAACCAGCACTGCTTGTTCTCTGATACAAACCTCGAGGTCTCTATATAGCTGATTTAAAGTAGTGTAAAGCCAGATGAAACAACATTCTCAACAATACTGATGTGGGAAACAGGAGAAATTGATCCAGTTAGAAGGCTTTTCAATCCAAAAATCACCAACATTTACAATGGATTACACTAACTGTAACCATGGTGTTATTGTGGGATATTTAAATCAAATGTTATTATAGGCTATTATTAATATAGACATGTATTAAAGGAGTAATGGAATATAATTACAGTATTTTTCGTTATTACACTATAGCAGAATGTTGTGCATTTGTATTTATACTAAATGTGTTTAGGGCTTCTGTTTTTCATAACCAAAACCATAGAACCTATATAGGCCTAGTTACTTTTTACCACGGTAATGAAGTGCCATGCCGTGGTTATCATGATCTACACATGTACTATGTAAGACCAGTGGTAAATCTGAATAAGAAGAGAGTCCTAACTCAGTCAGTAACATGATGGTTTCACAATTTTTACAGATGTTACTGTTTTTGTTAATGGAAAATAAATTTGCATCCCAACTCAAGCTCATGATCAACTCCAGCTGCTGTCAAATGTGCTTTCCAAGGGACAAAACATGTAATATTAATATCATACCAGGTGCTGGTAGCACCGATGCCAATTCCCCGATGTTATTCTTGAGTCTGAAGCGCACAATAGTTTGTGGCTGAGGCCCAGAAGTGCAGGCCAGTGATGCTGAGCTCTCTTGACTTCATTATCAAATTGTTTTAATCTGCTCTGGATGGGCTCTCAGTCATCAAGACCGTCCAGTGTCAGCGGGTGTTACCCTAATGATGCGCTGTAGCCATTATTGCAGATTAACGTTCTTTCTTCAGACTCTCTGCACATACTGTCCCACAATCTCCAGCAACTCTGCCTCTGTTGGCCCAAGAGCATCTACCAGCTTTAGATAAAGGAGGAATGCTTGGCATTCTAGAGAAAAGGAAGTAAAAACATAAAGTTTCACAATAGCTTTTGAAGTGTAGTGTCTTTTCGGTCAAAATCAGCCAATGCGGAGCCCCTATTATGAAGCGTGTTTGTGGGTCTTAAAGGACCACCTGCTAAAAGTAATTAAGCTGTTTGTCAGAAGGCTTTAGTGCGACTCATGCCCAGTAGAGTGAGGAACATTTTCATACAAGACCTCACTATAGCTTTTTTATAAGTACATATCCCATAAGTCTGTTTATTGGAAAGGTTGGTAAGTTTAGTAATGTATTTGAATCTGATTTCATTCATAATAATTAATAAGGCAACGGAGCATAAGTGATTTTTTTAATCATCATGTTAAGGTGTGTAAGCACAATGCAGAGTTGAAGCACACAACTATGGAGTCAAATCCATGCCACATATATTTGCAAAACAATAAAGTATTGAAAAAGAAAAAGAAAGAATTGCAAAAGAGTTTTGCTAATTCATTGTCTCTGTTTTATACTGCATTACCCTGTAGAACAAGGGTGTCAAACTCAGTTCCTGGGTGGCCACAGTCCAAGGCTGTGTCCCAAACCGCCCCCTTTACCCTTAAATATTGCATTTTTCTTTTTAGGGACAGCCATTTGTAGTGGTGTCTGAACGGCTAGAGAATAATACCCATAATGCACTGTGATGGTCGTGCCAAATTAATTCCTGTGTCTCGCCTGGATGGCGCCTCCAGAGCTGAATCATCCATCCATCCATTTTCCAAACCACTGGTCCCTTATGGCTACAGTGTAATATTATATCATTTCTTTTTTACTTATTAAATAGTTTAATTAAGTTTATACATGCTAGTTTCCATGACAGAGTAAAGAATTTACTACTGGAGCTGCCAGTTTGCTAAATTTCAATGGATTATTAAACGACAAGCACAAATTATGCGAAAGTGGCAGCCCTTCCGGTGTCCGAATTCACTGACTCGTTTCCATAGTATATTAGTGGAGTAATGTAGGGAATAGTGAACGAGGGTATAGGGTGTATATTCAAACACAGCCCTACAGAGTTCAGTTCTGACCCTGCTCCAACACACATACCTGTGGTTTAAAATAAGCCTGAAGGACTTGTTTAATTATCGTTGAAGCGAAACTCTGCAGGCTCTGGCCCTCCAGGAACTGAGGTTGACACCCTGATGTTGACTAAAAGCAGGCTGGGTGACTTTCTCTTTGTCTTTAAAGTAAACCATACAAACAATACATAGAATTTCCCTGAATAACAATCAGGCGTTTGATTTGGGCCTTTGATTCAGGCGCTCTGATTGTGTTCCAAGGGTCTGGGAATGCTAAGCAGGATCTGAGCCCATATCTGGATCTGAGCCCCCCCCCCCCCCACACACACACACTCTTTCCATCAGCTGGCGTCTGTTTGGCAGGTGTGAATCTTTGTTCAGTCCAGGTATTAATGTCACCCGCATCACACCACAAGCTTATCGCTTTTATCACCCCCCCACGGGACTAGAACATGAGCACAGTTGCGCTTGCTGAATAAAAGTAGGATTGCATCCAACCTGGGAACCTACGCCTGGAAATGTTGATCAGCCTGGCCGCTTAATTCCAGCGTCTTGCAGTAGGCATGTTAGGGCTACATGATATTGGAAAAAAAACCGTGATGTTTTGGTTTTCTACGATATATGTTGCGATTTGAAATATGCAATAAACAAATTACAAGCATTGATAAATACAAAAGAACAGAGATACAAATTAAATAAACAATGCTTTATGTTTTTCAGGTAAATCTAACAGTATTTAGGTACAGAAATGTTGTACGTCGCATATAAATATTTCACCCAAAAGGCGAGCCCGTGGATATCTTGCATGCAATTTGCAAACTTTGCACGAGAGTTATGCTGGTGTAGCAGTCTCGTCTCAAACCACTGTCAATTACTCGCCGAACGTGAAAGTAAAAACTGACCGAGCTTTTGGCATCTGCACGGCACATTCATTCTCTCAGACACTACGAGAACAATTACCTCAATGCTAATGGTAAATCACTATCTTAATTTATTGTCTTAAAGGGGTGGTTGATTATGATTTCACTTTTCTAACTTTAGTTAGTGTGTAATGTTGCTGTTTGAGCATAAACAACATCTGCAAAGTTACAACGCTCAGAGTTCAAAGCAAAGGGAGATATTTGCTTTTAAAGAAATCGCATTTTAAGGACTACAACAAACGGCTGGTCGGGACTACACGACATTCCTCCCGGGTTAGTGACATCACCAACCCTAAAATGAACACGATTTATTGATTATCATGACAGAATATGCTAATCAATGACTAGAAGATAACTACACATAAGCCACATAAATTCATCAACTAACCAATCAGAAATGTCCTGTTGCTTCTACATGTTGTCACTTCTTCTTGAGTCTCTCCATCATTGTCTGAATCTGGTTTGAACATAAAAGGCTAAAAGTTTTTGAAATGTTCAGTGCATGTCTGAGTGAGGTAAAAGGACTCCCCTGTGCCGGGAGTAGCAGCTCATTTGCATTTAAAGGAACAGACACAAAACGGTGTGTTTTTGTTCACCCTCAAAAAGTGACAATTTTAACATGCTATATAAAAATATCTGTGGGGTATTTTGAGCTAAAACTTCACATACACACTCTGAGGACATCAGAGATTTATTTTACATCTTGTGAAAAGGGCATTATACCACCCCTTTAATATTTCTCTTGTGGACCATGTTAATGACAGTGATTTTTTTTTTTTAATAATCAATATTTCTTGTTAAACAAGTTTTTTTTTTTTTTTTTTAAGTCTGTTTAAAGCTGCTTTTGATTTTCCTTGATGACTGATTATTGTACTGTGTTTGGACCTAAAGACTGCTATTAGGCCTATAGAATTTTAGTAATATTGTTATTAATAATTATAATTTGTACTTGTATTGTTATTAAATTACATTAAATAATTTGTTAATGTGCTATGGAAACAAAACAAAATGCTGATGAACAACAATGCTGTTTTTTCCTAGGCTTAAACAACAACTCTATATGATGCACTCTTGACAATTTGTGAATAACATCTGTTTGAAAAACATTTTAATTTCATTCCTCAATCCTACGCGCATGTCGTAGATGTCGCAAGTCTGGTTATGTGATGATGTCGTTATGAAATTGGGAAAGGCAAATGAATTATAGATCCTAATAATTTGATAATACTAGCCTTATAATAATAATTGAATACATTCATGGATAAACAAGCAAATTATCATCTTGATAACGTCAAAGGCATCAGCCATCGGCGATATCTCTGACTATCGTCATTACACGATACGATACTATCGTCTTTCGGCGCAACCCTAGCTGGCGCCCGTGTTTTTCTCTTGATATTTACATGAAGGCAAAAACAGCGTAACGTTTTGATTATCTCGGCCACACTAGGAGCTTTTTCCGTTCCGCTGGCAATCTCACTTCCATAGGATTGAATAAAAAAAAACGCAAGTTTATTTCAGAACCTCTAATATGATGACAAAACACATTTGCACGGAAAATATTTTTGTGATGATATCAGTCAGTATTGGTTAAAAATCATTTATCAACAAGAAAATATTGAATATATCATAAATATTTAATTTGAAATTTGCATCGTCTATCTGTGCCTCAGTGAAAGGCCTTTTCTTCGCTGGGATGAAGGTCTTGTAGGCCCGAGCACCTTGTCATAATGAATACCCGCTCGAGAACAGGCCAACCTGTTTCATGTCAGCACCTAACGATATTATCCCTGATAAAAATACCCTCTAATCTGATAATGCCCCTGCTTGTGTTGACATCTGTGTGTCTTTTACAGTGGCATCTTCACATTTTCTCCTCTAGATCTCCATTGTTCCCCTGTGTTTTGACCTTTAACCGATATCAGACATCAGTGCCGCTCGTGTCGTGACGCTCGGCCTTGCGCCCGAGGCTGGTTTGGCTTCTCTTGAACACTGTGTTGTTGTTGTTCTGTCATCAGGGTATTTTTTGGAGTTGCAGGCAGAGTATTTTTGAGGAGATGCAGAAGAGGTTCTCGCAGGTAGTTGTGTGTGTGTTGCATGTGTGTGTGTGTTTACAGCATGGTGATTCATTTGACACTAACCCTCAAATGAAGACGTCAGGGAAAAAATCAGCTGGTTTGAGGGGAAGCTGAGGGCAATACACTGTTCCAGGCAGATGGGAAATTGAGCTTGTAGTGTGAATAACAAAATGAAAGAAATACCAATAAAAATGAAGCTGGTACTTTTTGTTTAATGCAAAATTGAGATATTATTTTCTTTTGATTTTGGAGTGAAATATTCCCAGGAGATTTTGTTGATAGCCTCCATGAGATTCACCCAGATAATAATAATATGATCAAGGTGTGTTTTTTTTTGCAGGCATCTGGGAATTTAATTATGTAGTGTGAAAAATGTAATTGTCTGTAAAGTGATTAAAGTCAACATGAAACAACATTCCAATTAGGGCTGGGTTGAAAATTATGATTTCTCGATTTTAATCAAATCTTAAACCCTAATAATCTATCTTTTAGTCTATGCTTTCTCAGCCGTGGAAAGATGTCAGGAAAACAGATTGTAAACAATGTCATGTTACATTTACCTCAGAAAAGCCATTCACTGTCCATCAGCTAGAAAAATGAGATGAGCTTTTTGATAAATACATGCACTATATTACATATTCATTATATTTTTACTTAACGTGTTCTTCAGTATTTCATGTGTTTGAATAAATCCGTCATAAGTTTTTATGACAGCCAATATCCAGCTAGAATTCCTAATTTCCTTTTCTGACTGAAAGGACTTTCCCCCTCCCTTTATGCAGCCTCTACAAATTCAGCATTTTTCTAGGTATAAAAGTCTATAAAATATTAAAAGTGAATAAATAGAAATACAAAATATCTAACGAGTTATAGGCTATACGATTTATTTGATAAAAACATGTATATTCAATGTTTGCTTTGGGAAGCCAGTGATTATGGTTAATAAAGTTTTAAATATGGCATTTTTTTCTCACAAAAAACGCATGGCTTCGCTTCAGAAGGCCTTTATTAACCCCCTGGAGCAGTATGGATCACTTTTATGATGGATGGTTGCACTTTTTGGAGTTTCAAAAACTCAGGCTCTACTCACTCCCATTATAAAGCTTGGAAGAGCCAGGATATTTTTTAATATACTCAGATTGTGTTTGGCTGAAAGAAGAAAGTCATATACACCTAGGATGGCTCGAGGGTGAATGTGTCATGGGATAATTTTTGGGGGTAAACTAGCCCTTTAATTTAAACTAAAGCAACTTTAAAATAAGCTTGTGAAGTTATTGTCTCTGCTCATCATATCAATAATGTAGGAAGAAATGTTTTGCTTGCGTCGTGCTTGGAATCCTCAGTCAGCGCTTTTGGTAACATGATCAGTTCTTTAGCAGACGCTATGAAAAGGCCATGGCTCTGCTTTGTAAACAACACCTGCAATTAACCAACCAGCACCAGTCAGAGTCAACATTATGGCCTTGACGTCATGCTGTGACCCCAAACACAGTACACTTAAGCCATAACTTCACTGTTCTGAGCCGTTTCTACACTAACATTTAACCCACTGGTGTCAATAATAATAATAATATGAATGTCTAATCTAAATATTGATTAATTACTGAGGTTTGCTAGTTTACTCACAGGCATGATCAGGCTGTTAGTCCTGTTTAACCTTGTTTGTTTCATGGTGGATTGCTGTATTAATTTCTAACCTAAGTAGGTTTGTATTATGAGTTCAGTGTTGAAATGTACTGCATACTTCTGCTTGCTTACGCACTCCCTGGCTTACCACATGAAAACGTGCATTACGTAACTATGATTGGTCAGTTCTCTGATTATATTGCCTGGTGCAAGAAAACTATTGCACTTTTGCTCATCTAGTGCATTTCCCTGGCATGTCTGATTGACGTTCTCAGCACTGGAGTGGAGCTCAAACTGATGTGTGTGTGTGCTTGGTTAAAGTAAACTTAACACTCACCCTATGTGTGCATTCACAGATTGAAAGTGCAGCGGAGGAGCCGAGAGTGCTGTGTATTGTGCAGGACACCACCAATGCCAAGACCGTCAATGAGAGGCTGACGCTCAACCTGCCCGCCTCCACCACCGTCAACAAATTCTACGAGGATGTGGCTCACAAGGCTGGATATGTGAACGGCACTTTCTGCCTGGCGTGGGCCAACGCTGGGGACGTGGTGAGAGTCTTCCCCAACAAAACACACAAAAGTCTTACCAAAACATGGACTGTTTCTCCCTAAAATAAAAGAAAAACATTCAAAATTATGCATACTGCATTAAGGAAACGGCTGTTTTTTCGCATTATGTAATGCTTTTATAATTAATACAGTAAATAATGCAGCCATAATATGTGTGTAGTACATATTTACATATGCTTAATATTTATATACACTACTGGTCAAAAGTTTGGGGTCAGTAATATTTGTTTTATGTTTTTGAAAGAAGTCTCTTATGCTCACCAAGGCTGCATATATTTGATAAAAAATACAGTAAAAATAGTAAAATGTAATTTATTCCTGTGATCAAAGCTGAATTTTCAGCATTATCACTCCAGTCTTCAGTGTCACATGATCCTTCAGAAATCATTCTAATTTGCTGATTTTGACACACACACACACACTGGCCAAAAGTGATATCCAGAGGGGATAATTGTTTTTAATGACACTACAACTTCTATCACAATATGAGGAAAATATTTTTTTTAATTATATTAATTTTAAATATCAGGAAAGAACAAAACACTAAACTTGGTTAAGGTATTTAAAATCATACATTGCCTGCAACATAATCAGTTATTCATATTTAGTTGGATCTGTAATTTATGCATGTTCTCATAATTTGTTTGGAAATTCTTCTTTCCAAAAATATCTCTGCACAATATGACAGGATTCATTGTGGTATCACAAGTAATTTTGAATATTATTTGAATAAAGGCTGAAGATTTCCTAGGCCACACATCACTTCACCCGTGTTGTAGCACGTTGTTACGGGAAGAGCCTTCATGACTAGCACAGTCAAGTTCGCTTGTGCATTCGCAGCCTTTCATGCGATTGTCAGTTGTATTTACACTGGTTCAAACTAGGCTACTCCACTATACATATTTGATTTATGATGAAGTGCTTAGACATGCACTTCACATAAGAGATTTAGATTGATCTGCCAATATATAGGTTATTGGTTATCAGTGTCAGTGCCATGTTTTCCCACACTGCTGAGGTGAATGTGATCTGATTAGATGGAGCTGTGTTATGACATGTACTCTGCTCTATTCTCCATCTAACTATATGTTAATCCCAGCGCTGACCCAGCACAGAGCCTGTAGTTGCAGGTAACTCTCTGAGTAGGTCACTGGATTAGGCAAGGCAAGACAAGTTTATTTATATAGCACATTTCATACACTAGTAATTCAAAGTACTTTACATAGAAGTAATTAAAATAATCAAAATAAATAAGAACAGTTTAGAATAAAAAGGAAATAAAATACAGTCTTGTTTGTACCGTCACCCACTCCAGTCCAACATTAGTACGTCCAGACCTGTGGGTAAATTGCTAGTACGTCATGTCCCTCAGGCAGCACAGCTTTTTCTTCCATACTAACCGAATCCTCGGACGAGATGTGGGCTATCTGCAGTATGTCAGCTTGATTATTTTCTCTTTTACAGCATTTTGCAGTATTTCTGCAGTCTTAAGACTTTCTAAGACTGTTCCAGACAGCATCTGCCCCGCATTCGTTGTCCTGCTCTTGTTTTTCACTACCTCTCTCACTCTTGTCCACTCTTTTCCCCAAGGCTCCTCTGGACCAGGCCGGTGAGATGTCCCTGGTGTTGTCCGGTTTTGAGGCTGGGAAGAAGAATTTCCTGCAGCTCACAGACAAGGACGGAGAGCAGCCTCAGATCGCTTCAGTGAGTCACGATATGAGCTGTTTAAATACGTCATCTGTCATCCATCGATCAGTCGTACCACTATCAGTCAACGCAATGACTGTCTGTCGTCTGCTCTTGACTATCGTTTATCCATTGTACGTTTCAGCTATCGCTTTATCATTTGGTCATTTTATCGTTTTATCGTTCATTCAAACATTCTATCTATCGTTCGTTCACTCTGTCTATTTTCCTATTGTTAATATAATCTATCATTCTTTCATTCTTTTCATCGGTCATTTTATCTATCATTCATTCCTTTATTCTAGCTAGATTTTTATTTTTATTTTTACAATTTTTATCTATTATTTGTTTTATTCATTGTTTGTTGTCTCTATCTATCTATCTATTGTTCGTTCATTCGTTTGCACACTCGCTCTATTTACTGATTGTTCATTCTATCTTTTGTTTTTTCATTCGTTCTACCTGTCGTTTGTTTTAGCTATCGTTAATTTGATCTATCGTTCCATTCCTTCATTCTATCTAGTTTTAAATGTTTTTTTTGTATCTATTGTTTATTGTTTGTTGTCTATCTTTCGTTTTATTTGTTTTTTTGCCTATCGTTCGTTTTATCTGTCCATCCATGCGTTGTTTTATCCATCGTTTGCTTTATCTATCGGTTGTTTTATCTACCGTTCATTTTGTATATCGTTTGTTCTAGCTATCATTCATTCTAACCATCGTTCATTCTATCGAGCAATCTGTTCTATCGTCTTTCTATAATCTTATTTTTTTATATTTAACAAAAGTGCAAAGATTGCATCAAGCAGAGAAAAAAAAAAACATTTTCTCACATTCATAATAACCCTGGCCTTGAACTTGGTTTCACATCTTTCCATTCCCACTGTTTGTTGTGGAACCCAGTTTAGGTTGACCTTGCAGGTTCCTACCCTACTTTATTTTCTGTAGTAATAAAGAATACCACATGATACAGATGCAATATCATAAGCAAATTTGAAAAGAACGAGTGTTAATTTGATAATCTTGAGGCATGAGATCTTAATCATGTATAGTGAGTATTGCATATTTAGCATTATTCTTGTGTGACTCTTACAGGATGAATCTGGCACAGCGGACAGCAGTGGTCTTGATGACAGTTCTCAGGACCGCTTCATTGGACCTTTACCGCGGGACGGTACTGTGGGCTGCAGCAGTGACTACAGCAGCCCCAGTTACTCGTACTCCTCCATACTCAACAAGTCAGAGACAGGTAGCAATGCTTTAACATGCATTGTTGTGAAGGGCATGATGGCCACAACTTTGCCACACAGATTCATTTGTCTTGTGTCTGCTTTAAAGGTTATGTTGGTTTAGTCAACCAAGCGATGACCTGCTACCTGAACAGCCTCCTGCAGACCCTGTTCATGACCCCTGAGTTCAGGAATGCACTCTACAAGTAAGTAGTCTGTGTTTAGTGGGATAACTAGTTCATATGAACTAGATTTAAAGGAATAGTTCACCCAAAAATGAAAATTCTGTCATTAATTACTCATCATGTCATTCCAAACCCATAAGACTTTTGTTCATCTTCTAAACACAAATGAAGATATTTTAGATGAAATCTGAGAGCTTTCTGTCCCTCCATTGACAGCTACGCAACTACCACTTTGACGCTTCAAAACGTTCATAAAGAGATTGTAAAACTAATCCATATGAATTGAACGGTTTAGTCCAAATTTTTTTGAAGAGACTCGATCGCTTTATATGATTGAATATAAAGATTAAATTTAGGCTTTTATGATTTTTTTATTTTTTAGGCAGTATGAATTCAACATACTGTCTCTAATGCCAATTTTGGCACTATTAATAGCTTGTAGCTTTTTATTCGTATTTTTATAAACATTCGATTCTGCTTCCATATTTTGCATTCTACAACTGTTACCTCTAACACTATTTTAAATGTTTCTGCACCAGTTGGGAGTTTGAGGAGTCCGAGGAGGATCCAGTCACCAGTATCCCGTACCAGCTCCAGAGGCTGTTCGTTCTCTTGCAGACGAGTAAGAAGCGCGCCATCGAGACCACAGACGTGACCCGCAGCTTTGGCTGGGACAGCAGTGAGGGTACGAGGAGTCACTTAACGTCTCTCTTTGAGAAACTTTACCCACATTAGCTCTGCTGTTATCAGATAGCAGGAGGAGTCTTGATTACTCGTAACTCTTTACCGTGTGTGTTTTGCAGCCTGGCAGCAGCACGACGTCCAGGAGCTTTGCAGAGTCATGTTTGATGCACTAGAGCAGAAGTGGAAACAGACCGAGCAGGTATGCGATGCAAGCCCCGCCCACTCATCTCTTGATGCTAATCCACAACCAATGAGATCCCTACATCAGGGTCTGGACAAAAGACCCAATGTTCGTTCGAATGTCCGAATGTCCTCAACGTTTGAGGTGGGTTGGGTCATGGCATGCACTAAACAAAGGTTTGCATGTTTCTACACTCAGCTGATTGTTCTCTTTTAAGCTGTGTTGTAAGACTTTGTGAAGTCTGTAAGACTTCAAAATCTGTATTTGTGCCAGTAAGTTGGCAAAACTAATTGTTCAGAAAAACACATCTCAACCACTTGTTTGGGATTTCTCTGAATTTATAATGGGGTCCAAAAGTGACACACCGACCCGACATCATAAAGCTAGCGGAGACTGTGTTGTTGTCTCGCATTGCCTGCGTCTCGAACAAAAAGCTGTGTTTGAACACACCACAAAGACTACAGTCAATGGCCAACTTGTGTTAGAAGAAATGACTCTCCATACCAGCAGGTGGCAGTAGTCCATTCATCCTTCATAAAGGGGAATGAAACTACAATTTTGGAACTATCCAAACTGAAAACAAAGCAGCATTTGCTTAACATTTTGAATATAGGAATCCTGTTGGTCTTTTTGTTCATCACTCCAGACAGTCATGTCATTTTGAAAACATTCACTTGTTGGAACGCTCAGATAATATGAAAAATTAGAAGAGCCATCTGTGTGTACCCTCATGACTTTGTTGTTTACTTGCTTTCATAATTTTTCTAAAGCCAATCGCTGATTTGACGTGCTTAATCGGCCGAAAAGCCGCCAATGGTTGCCGAAAACACCGCAAAAACTGTGTGGACAGATGCTCACCGACGGGCCGACCGTCGACTTGGTGTGTCTCAGCCTTTAGACCCCAATGAAAATTTGAGATTCAAAAGGATTCTAAATTGAAGCTTAAAATGATAATGGTTTTTATTTATCTCAATTTCAAATGAAGAAACTGACTGATTTAACCACTCTGATTAACATTGATCATGTGAACTTTTTACAGACAGTCAGATGCTCCTGTTTCTATTGAAGCACAAGATTCTCTTTAGTTCATTCTCCAATTGGGCTGGAGAACGTGATCGTCAGGTTTTACACAAACTTTTTGAGTTCATGCAGCTTAAGTGCTTAAGTTAACACAAAAAGGGACATGCCAAAGATACTCTGTAATTCAGTTTCATTTTTTTTGTATTATGCTCATCTATATAATAGAAAAAATGCATACAATACATTTTCATTCTGAATGTATGGGTGTGTTTATTGAACTTGTTTTGATGGACTGTCTTTTGTTTTTCCCAGGCTGACTTGATCAACCAGCTTTACCAGGGCAAACTGAAGGACTATGTGCGCTGTTTGGAGTGTGGCTATGAGAGCTGGAGGATTGACACGTACTTGGACATCCCTCTGGTCATCAGGCCCTTCGGGGCCAGCCAGGCTTTTGGCAGCGTGGTGCGTACTGCGTACGGCCATCATTATGACCATTTATTTGTATATGTTTTATATGCCAACAAGACATCCTGGCAGTATTTACACATGCTAATTGGTGATTTTAATATAGTTTGATATGGAAATATGACCATTGCTATAAGCTAGAGGGTTATATGCTATTTGATTCAATGGAAAATGAAAATGAAATCAGGAGTCCATAGCAGGGTTTCCGTGTGGTCTTAAAAAGTCTAAAATTCTGAACTTTAAATTTAAGGCCTTAAAAAGTCTTAAAAATGGACAGATTTTCATCCTAGGTCTTAAATTTCATTTAGTCAGGTCTAAAAAAGGGTTTACCCTCGTTCATTTCCAGAAACGCTGGCCGCAGAAAGTTATTACAAAGTAGCAAAAAAGTATTGAGTTGTAGCCTACAAAGCAGAGCTCTAGAGCAGGGGTCTCCAGCGTGTCGCTCACGTGCAACTAATAAGCCAATGAGCTAGCTCGCCAGAGGCCGTTCACATATCGCGTCTTTTGCGCACTCAAGTTTGTTCAAATATAGGCGCGCGGCAAGCGCGCTCATAATTGAAGCGACGCGCTAATTTTTTTTTACCAGGCGCAACGAGATGAAAAAAATCAAAACCTTTCAGAATGCCGCAAACGCACCGTGTGACAGGAACCAACCAATCACCCCTTTCCATAACAACATTGAAAGCTCAGTCAACATAAACACTACTAATAAATATAAGCTAATGTGTAAATGTCAGTAATTTATCTTTTTTGACTCATTCTTTTTATAAAAAATTATTTAAAGGCTGAAATATGAGGTTTATCTTTGTATAAAACCTTTTTTGTCAAAACTTTATTTGAACTTGTACATGTTAGTAGATAACATGTTGCAAGACACTCTTTTAAAATCTGGCCATCATTTTTAATGGTATTTTAATGTTTACGTAAACAAAAAGTGCATATTGATGCTAATCAATTTGTTATTTGCTGTTTTTCGACATAAAACTTTGAATTAAAACTTTGACTTCATTCTGTAGTATTAGTACTTTTTGAACAGGATTCTGTGATAACCGTGATAATTTTGGTCACTTTAATCATCTCATCATTTCCTCTCTAGTTATGATCAACTATGATCAACTAAAATCAACAATAATTGTGTTTTTACAGTATAATATGCAAAAGTAAAATTTTCTATTAAAAAAATATCTACCTCTCCCTCTCTCTCACACACACATCAGATAATCCTAGATAGATAGAAAGATAGATAGATAGATACTCTAATGATCCCGAGGTAACCATCTAACTTGGATAATGCGTAGTGTAGGTCTTAAATTTCAATCTTTATGGTCTTAAAATGTCTTAAAAAGGTCTTAAATTTGACTTACTGAAACCTGCAGAAACCCTGCATAGTGAAGTAAACACTACAGCAAAACACAGTCACAGCTAATCAGAAAATGTATTTATAAGTCAAAGTGCTCCAAAGAAATTTTAAATGGGTCCTATTATGCTTTTTTTACATTCTCAACTTTCTTTAGTGTGAAATGTTTTGCTGTTTGAGCATGAAAAAGGTCTGCAAAGTCACAAGGTCCCTCCAAGCGGGAGTTATTCTCTGTATTAGTGCGCACCGTTTGTGAACTCCCTGAAACACCTCCATTGTAGTCTGGAGTTTCATTCCGGGAACGAACACGTCACAATATTCCTCATTTAAATAATTCCCGTCCAAGGCATAATAACATAAAAAGAAAGGGGTGGGGCCTGTTTGAGTTAGTAAGTAGTGTGACTGAAACTAGCGGTTGCGGTAAGGGCGTGACATTTCCTAAACACGCTTGAGGCGGTTGAGCATTCACAACACACCAATCCAGCTGGCCAATCAGAGCACATTGTGCTTTTCGGAAGGAGGGGCTTCATAGAGACAGGAACTATAGTGGACTCCAAAAACCAAATCAAGACTTTGATAAAAGGCATAATAGGTCCTCTTTAAATTTATTTTACGAAGTCCTCTTTACTCTTATTTATATACTTTTTAAGTTATTTACAGGTGAAACTCGAAACATTTGAATATCGTGCAAAAGTTCATTTATTTCAGTAATTCAACTTAAAAGGTGAAATAATAATAATTTTGATGATTATGGCTTACAGCTTATGAAAACCCCAAATTCAAAATCTCAGAAATTTTGAACATTTTCATATACTATAAGCCATAATCATCAAAATTATAACAAATAAAGGCTTGAAATATCTCACTTTGCATGTAATGAGTCTATATAATATTTTAGTTTCACCTTTTAAGTTTAATTACTGAAATAAATGAACTTTTGAACGATGTTGTAATTTTTCGAGTTTCACCTGTATATGTTAATGATAACACAGTTGCTGAATGTCAAATGCAATATCCAAATGAAAGAGGAGCATGTTTGTCCTTATTGTCCGCTAATTTTCTGCTGAACAGGAAGAAGCCCTGCAGGCCTTCATCCAGCCTGAGACTCTCGACGGGCCCAACCAATACTTCTGTGAGCGCTGCAAAAAGAAATGTGATGCCCGCAAGGTGAATCAGATCAGACACGATGACTGTCTAGTCACATTTCAGTTTCTTATGCAGTATTTTTCTCTCCAGGGCCTGAGATTCCTCCATTTCCCATACCTGCTGACTCTGCAGCTGAAACGCTTCGACTTTGATTACACCACTATGCACCGCATTAAACTCAATGACCGCATGACCTTCCCCGAGGAGCTGGACATGAGCCCCTTCATTGACGTCGAGGACGAGGTGAGAGACAGCTTTATGTTTCGAGGTGAGACACAGCTCTTTCCTCTTGTTAAAGAAAGCTGAACTGGTCTCTCCTGCCCTCTTCACATCTGGTATTAATATCTCAAATGTGTCTCTAGTCACCATTTGTGATTAGTTTTTATCAAGTGACAATTTCTGATTTTGACTTCATGACAGTACTTTATTTTAGAGTAAGATGAATGTTGATGTGAGGTTTACTAAACATGTTTGAAAGAAAATTATTAAATTACGATAGAATTAATTAGTTTCTGTTGAAATCTTAAATGACTAGCAAATCTCAACTGCTTGATTGTGATATCATCTAAACATTTAAACTATATTATCGCCTAGCAAAAGTTGGATATATAATACATTCTACTCTACCTGTGTATGCAGTACACACCTTCCTTCTCCTTCTTCCTTCCTCCACACACACACACACACACACATTGACACATACACACATATATATATATATATATTTTTTATAAAGTTGGAGATGTTTATGTCCAACTTTATTTGCATTCATACAATATACTCGCACTGGGCAATATATACTATATAATAAATACAATCTGCTTGCATCGTTTCAAAATATTTTTTGTGCATCTTACACTGGAAGCATTGTATTTTTAAGACTGCGTGTCAAGATCAAATAGTAATTAAAAAAAAACATGTTTTTGCATAATGTTCCATTATTTTCCACTTTGAACACATCCTGTGTAAATGCCCCCTAATGCACACGTCTAATATCCTAATTATTCAGGGCTTCCTTAGACTAATTGATTTTGAAAGTATGTAGTTCTGAACTTCCCCAGTACCTTGCCCAACAAAAAACACTCATTTAAAACCATAATTTTGATGCATTAATGAAATGTTTTGTCTGCAGAAGTCACCTCAGACCGAGAGCTGCACTGACAGTGGGGCGGAGAATGAAGGAAGCTGCCACAGTGACCAGATGAGCAACGATTTCTCCACGGATGATGGCGTGGACGAGGGCATCTGTCTGGATAACACCAGCACTGCAGAGCGGGTGCTCAAACCAAAGGTTACCTCACGTCCTCTCTGAACCCAAAAAAACACAATTTATTGGACTGTCCTGGGTTTAATACAAGTAGAATGCTCTATTATGAAGTTATTTCACTTAAGGACTTATTTAGTAAGATTATGCCTGAAAAGGTTTTGAATTTTTTATCATATGTTAATAAAAAAAAAATTGTATAATATGACTTGTTGTGTTTGTTTGCTTGGTTTTATTGTATTTATATGATATTTGTATTTTTGTAATTGAATTTTTGCCATGAAAATAGCCTTAGATGCTGACATGGCATTAAATAAAACAATCTATCTATCTATCTGAACCCAAAATGCTCAAGTGCTGTACTGAACTCGGAGGATGAAAGATAAGCATGCCTCTTCTGTCTCCTTTATAGAGCTCTTTGACCTTTGAACTCTTCTCGGTCATGGTGCATTCTGGGAGTGCTGCAGGTGGGCACTACTACGCCTGCATCAAGTCCTTCAGTGACAGCCAATGGTACAGCTTCAATGACCAGCACGTCAGCAAGGTCAGCAGGCTAGCATCAATCTAAAAGGGAATAGTTCAGCCAAAATTGAAATCTTTGGTCTCATTCACTTGTAATTGTGTGGATTATTGGTATTTATATGCACTAATTAATTTGGAGTATTATAATTATACGAGTGCTCTAGGTTGGTAATTTGCATAAAACATGCCCAAACCATCTCCATATCAGGACTTTCTGCACAACCTTTCCCTTCACCACTCTCAGCAAAACATATGATGTTCATATCGCTGTAATTCATCAACTTTCAATTTTAAGTTTAGCCAACTTGAAATGTGAAATTCTCTTAACTGAGAACTTGGATGTTTGAGTTATCTCCAAAGTTTGAGTTCATTTCAATATTAGTCGAACTCTGAAGTTCACTGTGTGAATATGTGTGTGTATAAGCTATTGATTAACGTGCACACAGTTTGTGAATGAGACCCATGGTCATGATTTCTCATCATAACATCTATTTTTGTTTTTCACAGAAAGAAAGAAAATAATACAGGGTTGTAAATTGTGTTATTGCCATCATGTGTGTGTTCCAGATCACACAGGATGACATCCGGAAGACATATGGCGGATCCTCAGGGAGCAGGGGCTATTACTCCAGTGCCTTTGCCAGGTGTGTGAAGCCTCCTAGTCCTACATTTGTGATGCCAAAGAAGACCCTTGTAAAGCACATTATAGAGTATTTTTACCAAATCTTCTGCTTTTATGCCCTAACAGCTCTACAAATGCATACATGCTCATGTACAGACTGAAAGACCCCTCCAGAAATGCAAGTAAGGGAACTGACATGGATATTTTTTCCACCCTCGACATAAAAACCAAAGTATTATCAATGATCTTGCTCCTTCTCCGAGATGCTGGAATTTAATTTACTCTCTGTGTTTTTGCAGAATTCCTGGAAGTGGAGGACTTCCCAGAGCACATAAAGAGACTGGTGCAACGAGAGAAAGAGTCCGAGGAGCAGGAGAAGAGGCAAAGAGAGATCGAGCGCAACACATGCAAGGTAAAGTTTCTGCACAGCACAACCAGTGCTCGGTTCTGTAACTGCGTGCCATGGAGACTTGGGCTGTGTCCCAGACCCTAATGAGCGGCCTACCTAGACAGCATTTTAGGCATCATTGGTGCACTCTCTATGCAAAGGCTGTTCCAAGCACTGCGCAACAAAAATTGGCACAATTATCTAAAGAGTTTATTTAAAGGTGTGTTCACACTTGCAGTTCGGTTCTCTTGGTTCGTTTGGTCCAGAGCAAGAAAGAAAATTATACATTTAGCCCTGGTTTGCTTAGCTTTCATAATGTCATTTTTAAAGGGATGGTTCGGAGTAATTACAACCTAGGGTCCTTTGCACCATGACCTTCGCTTGGTCATAACATCGCTGCGAGATCTAGTGAGAAGCATTCACATTTCTCCGTTATTAACGGATCAAACAGCGCTGACGTGGAAACCAGGAAGAAACAAACATTGTGCTTTCAAGTAACGTCGGTTTTATTTCGACATTATGAATAAAATTGCTGCCCTCAAAGGTTAATCTGAAATAAAATAAACCTTTGTTTATTACTACTACAATATTACATTTCTTTTTTTTTTTATAAGGAGCTGTTTTTGTTTTATATGCTCCTAAGAAGAGTCAAGTATAGCGCCATCATTGCTCAAAGTAAAAAAGGATCATACTTTATGATGTTAGTTTTAATTAAAAAAATTAAAATCAAGGAAATTTCTCTGGCATTACTTTCTCGTACCGAACCGTGACACCAGTGTATCGTATCGAACCGAACCGTGGATTTTGTGAACCGTTAATTGTTTTGTGAACACCCCTAATTGTTGTAGAATAAAACGTGGTAATATATTGAGCTTGTGTTCACCACATTTAACCAAAAGCCCGTTCCAAAAAACCCATTGACTTCAGGATGGTAGAACCAGAAGAGCAATTCTGGAGTTTGGCCTATAAAAACGCATCATCCCTGCAGCACTATATAGACATTTCCAGTCTAATGTTGGACTCTTACATAAACATACATTACAAAAACAGTGTTACACAACTGCAGGTGCTACATACATACTACATGGTGCATAATAATGCAAAATGGGAAACGCCTAATTAGAATCAACTTTCCCATGATTTCTGTTTATGTGATGCGCTTTAGTGAGGTTCCTTGATGTTTTCGAAGCTGCTTGAGTTGCCAGAGTCAGTGTTTAGAACCAAACCTTATTATTCTGTCGTCTTCCATTAGATCAAGCTATTCTGCATGCATCCAGTGAAGTTGATGATGATGGAGAATAAGCTGGAGGTTCACAAGGACAAAACTCTCAGAGAAGCAACCGAAATGGCTTACAAGGCAAGTAGTGTTACATACTGTTGTCTAAATTTCACCTCTAAGGCTAAGTTGGTCTTTAGCCTGATAGATTAACCTTAAAAACAGATCAGCAAGCTTTGTCTCTCTGAATTCATCACTGCTTGTGTTCTGTGATCAGCTGATGGACCTGGAGGGAGTGGTGCCACTGGACTGCTGTCGATTGGTCAAATACGACGAGTTTCATGAATACCTGGAACGTTCGTATGAAGGTGAGGAAGACATGCCCATGGGTTTGCTGCTCGGCGGGGTCAAGTCTTCATACATGTTTGACCTTCTCCTGGAGATCCGCAGACCTGACCAAGCGTTCCAGCCATACAAACCTGGAGGTATTTACTGAGCTGACTTTTTTGAACATTTACAAGATACTCATAACTACAAATCCACAATCAAGGTCTCAATGAAAGAATGACACGCATGCATAATGACTTTGATTTCTAGAAATCTCATCATGGTTGACTGGAAAACCCTCCTCACTGTAAACTGCTGACAATGTTTGTGTGTTGATTGCAGAGGTGATGGTGAAGGTCCATGTGGTGGATCTAAAGAGTGAGTCTATTGCTGCTCCAGTCAGTGTCAGGGCTTATCTCAACCAGACCATTACAGAGTTTAAGCAACTCATTGCACAGGTACAGAATCTCATTTCTGAACACACATAAAGGGCACTTTCCATGAATAGGGTACAAATTTGTGGCCCATTACTGTCTTTTAATTAATGAAGGCCCAAGTCCAATGTTCTTGAGAAAAATAATGATTAGAAATGCTAGATAAACTGTTATCAAACACTAAATAATACTAATGTAAAAGTACCCCCCCTTAAAATACAACATGATGATTCTGACACAATCTGTTAGATTGATATTACAAGTCATTGTACAATTTATTTTAATTTTGTTTTGCGACAAATTAAGGCAAAATCTGCAGTCCTTTTACCTTTTTATTTTTTTTAAATATTTTTATTTTTATTTTCATGTTTATTTTGAATTTTCATATTTATTTATCTTAATTTTATTGTTTTATTTGCTTAAAAATAATCACACAAAGGAGGGCTTTTAAACTGTATTTAGACCCATATTAGATTTGCAAAAATGCTATATTTGTCTAATATCTGAATTCTTCACACCAATATCTGAATATTCTCTGAAGGTAAAGTATCTGCTTTCTCTGCAATTTTTTAGTAAAAGAAGATATATGCCAGATATAATTGAGGAGTTTCAAGCACTGTTTTGTTCTCTATTTGTGGAAAGTGCCAAAGACAGTTGAAGCGGACTTCTGCTTCCATCTGACCGGTTGTCTCCTCGTTGTGTTCTCAGGCCACGGGTCTTTGTGCGGAGACGATGCGTGTTGTCCTAGAGCGCTGCTATAATGACCTCCGGCTCCTCTACGTGCCCAACAAGACTCTGAAAGCAGAGGGTTTCTTCAGGAGTAACAAGGTTAACTAGCATTGCACTCACTTTTTATTGGCTCTGTTCCGAAACTTGCCCCATCCTAACCAAAGTACAACATGACTGATTTTTAAATGCTCTTCATAAGCAGTTAACACTTTATTTTACAGTGTTTTCTTGTTACATATATTGGTTACATTAACTTACTGTAGTAATAACAGAAAAGTGCATGTTGTTCATTAATATTACTCAGTACTTAAATAACAAGGACAACCTTAAAATAAAGTGTATCCTTGGTATATAGCTATCACTGACTGCTCCAATAAGGTGTATGAGAAATTTCACTATCTTTCTGTTAATTCCAATAGAATTTAGTACTCTATGATACTCTAAGCACAAAATACAATTTGTACAAAAGGACACTTACTACTATTTGCTAAAATAGTACATTTTTAAATTTTTCTATAAAACGCTCTTGTTTATTCTCAGGTTTTCGTGGAGAGCTCAGACTCAACAGATCATCAGGTGGCCTTCACTGACTCTGTTTTGTGGAAGCTTCTGGATCGGCACGGGAACACGATCAGACTGTTTGTCTCCCTGCCCGAGCAATCGCCAGGCTCTTTAGCCAACAGAACTAGTTGCCCCAAAGCTAGCGCTGACTCAGAGGACTCTTTTGATGGGGCGAAGGGCAGCAGAAAGTCAGTGGAGGCCATTCTTGAAGAGAGCACTGAGAAACTGAAGAACCTTTCTTTACAGCAGCAACAGCAACAACAGCAGCAGCATCAGCAAACCTCCAGCACCAGTGACAGCCAGAAGAGCTCCGAACACAGCGACTTCGAGCACATCGAGTCTCCAGCACAGGAACCGGACGCCGTCTCACAGCCTTCCCAGACGGAGAACTCCACACGGGTCGCCTCGGACACGGACAACCAGTTCCCCTCTGAGGAGCGCTCGGACTCGGACGTCAACAACGACCGCAGCACCAGCTCTGTGGACAGTGACATCCTGAGCTCCAGCCACAGCAGCGACACGCTGTGTAACGCAGACAGCGGCCCGCTTCCGCTAGCTAACGGCCTCGACTCGCACAGCATCACCAGCAGCCGCCGCTCCAAAGCACACGAGGGGAAGAAGGAGACGTGGGACACGGCGGAAGAAGACTCGGGCACAGACAGCGAGTACGACGAGAACGGCAAGAGCAAAGCTGACGCCCAGTACTTGTACTTCAAAACTGAGCCGTACTCTCAGGAGGAAGGAGCCGGAGAAGGACAGAAAAGTAAAGTTTCTCTGTTTTTTTTTTTTTTCTGTTTAAGCTCATGATATGGTGTTTTTCAGTGTCTCAGAGTAGTTTGGGTCATTTACGGTGAATCAAAACACTCTGAGACACTTAAAAAACAATCATGAGCTGCAGCTTGTAAATGAACACAGTGCCACGCTTCACTCTTAAACCGCAGGGACCACTATTTGTTTTTGTTTTTAAATACATCGATCTTGCCATGAAAATAGCCATAGATGCTTGTATGGCAATGAAAACAAACTGAAATGGCAGGGCGTATTCATATTTATTTATTTAATTAAATCAAAGAGTTCTCAATGTGTCTATCACATTAAGCCATATCACAATAACAATGTACATATATCATGCCTTTAGTGCGACGCAAACTGCCAAATAAAATAAAAAACGTATGGTTTAACATAAAAAAAATTAAGATACTTAGTATTGTAATTTTATAGTGTACTAAGAGAAATAACATTTTTATTGTTTAATTAAATTCCTTGGTTTTATTTTATAGTATTAATCAAATAATTTTTTCCAAAGTTTTCATGCTATAAATTTACAGTACTACAACCCCCCCCACCCCCTTCATTTTTATTTCCTGTGCAGATGCACTGCCCAACAAAATCACCCTGATCATTCTAGATTGATTTAATACTTTTCAAATATAACCATTCAGGTCATCTGGTGAAAATTGCGGTATTGTTTCGTATCGTAATATAGATTGCAGAAAAATTTCATTTCTCAATGTTTTCTCCAATATCATGCAGTCGTAGACTGGTAACCTTTTTAAAAACTACAACTTTATGGTTTGTATTGAAATGTAATGATGATTTTACCCTGTTTTTTTTTCTCCAGATGTTAGCAAAACCAAAGAGAGGTCAAACAGTTAAACTAAAGAAAAGCGCCTGACAGTGTTTACCTCAGCGGAAAATGTGTCTGCTGAAAAAATAAGATTAAACCAGCCTGTTCAGTTGGTCAGGTTGGAAGACCAGCTAAACAAGCAAACCATCTTAAGCAATAATTTTATCACAATTTCTATTTGAATATATTTTAAAATGTAATTTATCCCTGTGATCAAAGCTGAATTTTCAGCATCATTACTCCAGTCTTCAGTGTCACATGATCCTTCAGAAATCATTCTAATATGATGATTTGCTGCACATGAAACTTTTCTGATTATTATTATCAATGTTGAAAACAGTTGTGCTGCTTAATATTTTAGTGGAAACCATGATACATTTATTCAGGATTCTTTGATAAATAGAAACGGTAGTTTATGTTCTTGAAAGTTAACGTTGGTAATATGGTATGTTTCAGGTTTACTTGTCCATGTTGACAAGAGGATCACACTGGCTGCATTCAAACAGAATCTCGAGCCGTTTGTTGGCGTTCCCTCCACTCAGTTTAAGGTCTTCCGGGTTTATGCCAACAACCAGGAGTTTGAGAGCGTGCGGCTCAATGAGACGCTCTCCTCTTTTTCTGATGACAACAAGGTGAGTTTGTAACTGTGCTTTCTCCAATCCCAGTTTAAAGGAACACACCGACTTTTTGGGACTTTAGCTTATTCACTGTATCCCCCAGAGTTAGATAAGTCCATACATACCCTTCTCATCTCCGTGTGTGCCGTAACTCTGTCTGACGCACCCACCGCTAGCCTAGCTTAGCATAAAGACTGGAGGTAAACTGCTCCAGCTAGCATACTGCTCCCAATAAGTGACAAAATAACGGCAACATTTTCCTATTTACATGTTGTGATTTGTATAGTCAAAACGTGGACAAATAACAAGGTCACATGAGACACAGCCATCTTCTAACCGTACACATACTGGGAACTATATTCTCAGAAGGTGAAGCACTGCTACTTATGCGGAGTGATTTGCTCGCTACTAGCTAGCTAGTCACTTTGCTTTTGTTGACGGAAGTAACAATGGTGCTTTTCAGGTGTTGCGCTAATCACTCCGCCCAAGTAGCAGTGCTTCGCCTTCTGAGAATATAGTTCCCAGTATGTGTACGGTTAGAAGATGGCTGTGTCTCATGTGACCTTGTTATTTGTACACACTGTGACTATACAAATCACAACATGTAAATAGGAAAATGTTGGCGTTATTTTGGGACTTATTGGGAGCAGTATGCTAGCTGGAGCCGTTTACCTCCAGTCTTTGTGCTAAGCTAGGCTAGCGGTGGGTGCGTCAGACAGAGTTACGGCATGCACGGAGATGAGAAGGCTATGTATGGACTTATCTAACTCTGGGGATACGGTGAATAAGCTTAAGTCGCAAAAAGTCAGCGTGTTCCTTGAACATGCAAAGACAACTATACTGGGTTGTTCTTGCAATTCCGTTTGGCACCACTAGATTTAATACATAAATGACACCGTACATATTTATATGCACGGCTGCTCTGCTGTTGAACAGATCACGATTCGATTGGGACGTGCACTGAAGAAAGGAGAGTACAGGGTGAAGGTGTACCAGCTGTTAGTTAATGACCCAGAGGTGAGCCACAAAGCTTTTTGTGCAATTGGAAATGGATGTGCTTTTCGTATTCTACAGTGGAACGATTACTCTGAAATCACCAAACATGTTTGTGCACATGTAACATGTATTGTTTTGTTTCGACAGCCCTGTAAGTTCCTTTTGGATACTGTGTTCGCTAAGGGAATGACTGTTCGGCAGTCGAAGGAGGAGTTGCTGCCTCAACTCAAAGACCAGTGTAAACTGGACCTCAGTATAGACAGGTGAGCTCATATCAAACATTTTGGACAGGTTTACTACTTTTAGTCAAGATGTTTTACGCCAGAATCATTCATGATTTATTCTACTGGACCTTTAAAGCTACACTGTGTGATATTTTCCCCCATCTAGCGGTGAAATTGTATATGACTATCCAGTGAATATTAGTTTCTGTTCCTTTCAATTCCGAGGGCGTTTTAACTCCTACGGTGGCCGTATTATTCCAAGATTAACATGGTTTCCAGTTCGACTTCGTCCATGAGTGTTCCTTCAAGTGATGAGGTTACTTTAGAAAACTATTACAAAGTGCATTTAGTTATTTAGTCAGTTAAAACTATTCATCACAATACTTTTTCACCATTGACGCGAGGAAAAGTAAAGCAAGTTATACTAGACTTGCGTTATGCACAACCATGCTATGGTTAGACAAGCAACTATAAAACTTCGAATTTACACAAATAGGCAGAATTACCTGTCAAGAAGAAAGCAGGCAACTTCGGCGTCCGTTTTAAAATCTTTGCTCCTCATGAGCTCTTTCCATCTGGGAAAAGTTACTCCAGTATTGACTTTGGTCTTGCTGATTTGCCGGTCGCGTTGACGTTTTAATTCTCTCTTTTGCTTCATTGGCACTCTCTTTCGCTTCTCAAGCACAAGAAAACTGGGATTTCAGATGATTCACCGTGGAAAAAATGTCAGTATTTATTACAAATGATTTATCTGTGTGTATAAATTCAAGTACCTTCGTAATCTTTAATCAAAATAACTACCCAAACGTCTAGGAACGACATCTCTTCTCTTCTCTGATGACGTGTTTACTGGAGTAAGGGCGACCAATAGTCCAACATGTTTTTGAAGCGTTGATCATTGTAGCCAAACACAGCCATATGTTGAGCGCATGAACACAATGGCCAATCAGAGGTGTTTAAGAATAAGTTCAACAGCGCTCAAAATGTAGTAATGTCGAGTAATGTTGCATTTTTTACATTTCAGTACCGACTTGGTACCAAAGTCAGTGCTTTTGACAACACTAGTCTGGGATGTCTTTATGTAGGCTTGAAAATGTTCTTTATCTACAAAATGGGGGCCAGCAGAGTCGACTCTGCTACATGTCCTCAAAAATAGGCGTGTCTCCCCCTCGCATTCGTCACGGTGTCACTGAGTGTAAAACGTGAAAGGCGAAGCTTGAATTTCCAGGTATGTCCCTCTTTGGTGAATGTATTTTCAAGATGGAGACGCAACATGGCTGCCGTCATTCGAGCGACTCGCTCATATGTATTATAAATGGCAGATTTTACGCTTACGAGAATACTTTATTAGTTGGTTGAAGTAATTACACATGAATGAGCACACATACTTTTGATAGAACAAAGTGTTTTTTGCTAAGAATCAACTTAAAAAGTTACACAGTGTAGCTTTAAGACTTCTATGTAAACATCCTTTATGATTGGCTAATCCAGTGATTCCCAAACCTTTTCTGCTGGCCCCCATTTTGTAGATAAAGAACATTTTCAAGCCTACATAAAGACATCCCAGACTAGTGTTGTCAAAAGCACTGACTTTGGTACCAAGTCGGTACTGAAATGTAAAAAATGCGACATTACTCGACATTACTACATTTTGAGCGCTGTTGAACTTATTCTTAAACACCTCTGATTGGCCATTGTGTTCATGCGCTCAACATATGGCTGTGTTTGGCTACAATGATCAACGCTTCAAAAACATGTTGGACTATTGGTCGCCCTTACTCCAGTAAACACGCCATCAGAGAAGAGAAGAGATGTCGTTCCTAGACGTTTGGGTAGTTATTTTGATTAAAGATTACGAAGGTACTTGAATTTATCAGAGATGGGGGACTCGAGTCATATGACTTGACTCGAGTCAGACTTAAGTCGCAAATTTTAGGACTTGAGACTTGCTTGACAAATATTAATAAAAGACTTGACTTGACTTTGACTTGATATTCATGACTTGAGACTTGACTCGGACTTGAGGTAAATGACTCGAAATAACTTGCCTTTTTAAAAATAAATATCTGTATTTGAACGCACCGCAACAATCACGTGACGCAGCAGGAACGCGCGCTGTGTGAACAAAAGCCGTAATAATGCAGTGTCGTAGTGATGACGCTGAAGCGCGGGATCGTTCGCCTGCTGTGAAACGGTACGTACTGTAATGCGCAAGTTTATGATCGAATCAGAGAAAAAAAAAATGCACAAGCGTGGTCACAGCTCATAAGCAAACTTAAGACGCTGCTAAGACATTACATGTCTTTACGGGTTGTGTGTGAACAATCTCTGATTCCGGGAAATCACTGGCACTGCTAGACTGGCAGTGTGAATGAACCTAAATCAAACGAACCCGGATCAAATCTTGGGTCACTTTATCCGTGTATTTTCCGGAATCTCTGTGTGAAAGGGGTTTTGGTCACACACCCTGACAAAGGCTCATTAGCCACAACGCATAGTTGTGCAAGTACTTGTCACCTGATTTTAAAATATTAAAGCCATGATAAAATAAAGGCTTTCTATATATTTTTAATAATATTCGAGTGGATTAATGATTTTTTTTTTTATGATCTGAATAATCCCTTACATACAAAAGCACAGAGAAAAAATATTTTCTTGAAAATGAAAATGAAAATCGGGTTAAAATATGTTAAAATATGCCATATTCCAGTTTTTCTTACCTGCATGCATCCCTTTGTACTGTCTAGTTATATGCTACCAATATGGTCTGCTATCCCAGGGTTGACTTGAATGTTAAAAGAAATATAAAAAAAAATGTAACTGTAATTTAATAATAATTAATAATGCATTATACAGTCTACCGTTCTCTGGGATTTGTTTTCATGATAATCGAATGTAAAGAGTTTTATCTCTAAAAACTGTTTAGCTTATAACGCTAGTATATAGGGCATATAAGTAAAAAGAAATCGCTAGTTAATACCACTAAAAGATTGTGAAAAGACACCTACACACAAAGAAAAAAAACATACAGACTTTCGAACCGAACCATGCATACACAAATAAACAAAACAAAAATTCAAACTTGCAAGCACAACCATGCACACATGCAAACAAACAATACACTCTTCACTCATACACGCGCACACACATTCACTCACAAATATTAATAAATCACTCACTCGCACAGATTAATAATGTACAATAGTCAATCCACCTGATTGACAGGTGTAAGTTTTGTGTCAATTCAATTATTATTGTTTTTTTCTTGTTATTCTTTTGTTAAAAAGGAAAGATCTAACTTGTTGGGATGTGTTCATGTTCCATAAAGGGGATGCCAGTTTGAAGAATGCCATTTGGTGGCATAGGAACCATTATACTTGAATTGTGAATTGTTTAATACCTTTTAATGGTCTTCTGCAATGTTTGAGGCATATTTATTTTTCATGCTTTAATGTTAGCCTAATTTCAGTTACATTTACATTTTAGGCTATGTAGTTTGAATTTTTTTTTATTTTTTATTATTATTTTTATTGTAGTAACCACTCAGCTGTAGTGGAAATGCATATTTAAAAAAAATGTTGCAAATAAAACCATAGTCCACAGCTTATGTAGTTTTAACTTATTTTAATATATAAATTCAGTGAAATCATCAAACGTTTGTATGACTTGCCAGTGACTTGTGACCCAAGCTACGACTTGACTTGACTTGCTTGACATAAAGCAGTGACTTGACTTGACTTGACTTGCTTTTCACAAAATTGACTCGGACTTGCTTGAGACTTGAAGGTTAAGACTTGAGACTTGCTTGTGACTTGCACATGTGTGACTTACTCCCACCTCTGGAATTTATACACACAGATAAATCATTTGTAATAAATACTGACATTTTTTCCACGGTGAATCATCTGAAATCCCAGTTTTCTTGTGCTTGAGATGACTGTTGTTGTCTCAGGCCTGACTCATCCTGCAACAGTTTTGGACGCACATCCCCATTCTGCGCACCAACAGTGTCACATCTCAATGCTTCACTGCAGCAACTGACCTTCAAACACACTGACTCACAGCAGAGGACGATTAACGCCTCAGAATACAAACAAGATGTGTGTGCCTCTGTGTGTCACAGGTTTAGACTCAGGAAGAAGACCTGGAAGAACCCAGGCACAGTGTTTCTGGATTATCACGTCTATGAGGAGGACATCAACATCTCCAGTAACTGGGAGGTGTTCCTGGAAGTCCTTGATGGTGAAGACATGTTTATCATACATTTTCTAAGCCTAAACCAGCATGCCATGTACAGTAGTCAACATTTGAAGTGGATCAAAACCTTTCATCAAAGTTATACATGAATTTTGAACAATAACGGTTCTTTGATTAACTTTTTTTGATCCACTTCAAATGTTGACTACTGTATTTTGTCCATCATTGATTTCCTTGCTTGTAGAACCGGAGCGGATGAAGTCCATGTCTCAGTTGGCGGTTCTGACCCGTCGCTGGTGTCCTGCCCAGATGAAGCTTGAGGCCTTTCGGGAGGTGGTGCTGGAGAGCAGCAGCGTAGAGGAGCTCAAGGAGAAGGTGTGTGGAATCAGCAATGTTTCTGACGAATTCCCAATTGTCATTTGAGTGCTAATCTCATTTTTTTGTTTTGTTTCCTCAGCTCAGCGAAATGAGTGGAATTCCTTTGGAAAACCTGGAGTTTGCCAAGGTACGACAGTCTTTTGGGAGCAGATTTAGTTGAGTTTCTGATGCCCTTCTTGCAGTGCCTCAGATAATGAGTGTCTTGTTTCTCCTACAGGGACGAGGAACTTTTCCTTGTGACATTTCAGTGCTGGAGATCCATCAGGATTTAGATTGGAATCCTAAAGTCTCCACCCTCAATGTCTGGCCACTCTACATCTGTGATGATGGCGCTGTGATCTTCTACAGGTAAAGCCTTTACCTTTCAGAAATGGAATTAGTCTCTTTATGTTTTGAAAGGAAATTCTATTTTAAACTGCCTCTATTATGCTTTTTCATATATTACCTTTCATGTAGTGTGTTATATGTAGCTGATTGTGAATGTAAAAGGTCTGCAAAGTTTCAAAGATGCAGTTGATAAATGGAGTTAGTGTCTCCCAAAAAAAACAAGTCGATTCCAGTCTCACTTCCTGCAAGAACCTACGTAGGTTTGTAATAGATTTGCATAATGCCAACCTATGGTCTTCATTGGCTGCCAGCGAACAACGTCTACTTTGACCCGCCCTCAAACACTGTAGATGTATCGGAGACTGGAAGAGTTTGGTTCATGTTGTCGACATGTTGTGAAAACGCTATTTTCTGCACTGAAAAAGCAAATCCACTTTGATGCATTTCCAAAAGATTGAAATTGATACGGAAAAACCGGTGCCATCATAACTGTTCGTATCACTGTGTTTACTAGTGCTGAGGAAGAACTAAAATTCAGATATGGTAATGGCCGTTTAGTTTCTGACACGTGCTGTAAGCAGTCGACCAATCACAACACACTGGGTCCATCTGACCAATCAGAGCAGAGGAAGCTCTCGGAAAGGAGGAGTTTAGAGAAACTGAAACTGTTTCAGACACTGAGAAGAGGGGTGATGCTGCAATGGATAATATGAGAAAATTCAAGTGTTTTTTGACCTCGTATGTCTGTTGTAGGAGACTGAAATCAGGAAACTTTAGAATAGCATAATGGGGCAATTTAAGACATACTGTGTGCATCTTTTTAAACCGTTTGAAGCTTAAAAATGCACATTTTCAGAATTGAGTTGTAAGACTAGTTTAATTGGTCTTATTAAAGGCTAGATAATGTTAGGCTATTATTATGTTTATGTTATTGTTTTGATTGAATTATTTACATTTTTTATTTAATTATTGTTTTAATAATGTGGATTTAATTGTTAAAGGCTTGTTATGCTGTTATGTTATGTTACAATTGCTAAACTACTTTTAATTTAACATTAACATGTCGTTATTAAAGCTAAAATGAACTAAACGAATGACTTTAATCAGCGATTGACCCGTTGCTTGCTGGTCAACTTGTCACTCATGCGTTTCCCTCCTCCACAGGGACAGCACCGAGGAGCTCATGGATCTCTCTGAAGAGGAGCGCAACGAGCTGATGAAGAAGGAGAGCAGTCGCCTGCTGAAGACGGGTCACCGGGTCAGCTACTCCCCCCGCAAAGAGAAGGCCCTCAAAATCTACCTGGACGGAGGGCCCACCAAAGACCCTGGACAGGACTGAGAGGGGCGGGGCGGGGGGGGACTATCCTTCCCTATTCTCTATCTGACCTGCCCGCTGCAGTGTAGCGCTGCCTCGCCAGCCACCCTGGCATTTGGGCCACACGTTGAATCAACGTCACCAGTGCTGTCCGGCTGACGCTCTCTTCTTTGAGCTCCAGAACGCATAGTACTCAGAGTACTATTGTGCACCATAGTTTATTGTACTGTAAAGTTTAAAGGGAAGTGCAAAAGCTATTTCAAGTTCAATATCATTCAGATAAATCGATTTAATAATACAGAGATGGGTGCGTTTGTTAGAAGAAAGGGGGCAGTTTGGGAGAGATTTTATCGCCCTCTTGATTTTGCACTCACGGTGCGCCATCTCCATTGATTTTTTTCGTCCCGTCGTTCTGCATTTTACTGTTTGTCCATCACTCACTCTATAATTTTGAGATGCGATCCAGCGTGACAAATTCTCATCGTCCCGAGTCACTCGAGCACAGTGCGTAATGTATCCGGTCACCTCCAAGCGCCCAAGCACTGCTCATCTTCCATTTCGGAGAGCTCTTCGATCGACTCCAGTCGTTGTGTGACACTTTCACTTGAAATTTTGGGTATGATGCTCTCACTTGAATATTGGGATATCTCTCCTTTTGTTTATTTAACACATAGTTGTGAAATTAAATGCTTCTTTTCTGGCTGAACAGGTTCTATTCTTGCAGTTTATGCTTCCTTTTGTGTGTGGGTGTGGTTAGCGGTTTGCCCGCCCACCGACTGCTGAAGCTCCTCCTCTCACTACTTCCTGCTGGGGCTCATGACACTGGTACATATGAATTGCAAGCCTTTAAGAGTAGGGCGACATGAATCAAGTAGTGCGCTTTGTTCACCTGATTCATTTTTTTGTATTATTATTTTTTTTTCATGTAAATTATGTCACTTCAGACTGATAAAGGTGATGTTAGGTCTTGTGAGTGACTTTTAATGGCACGTGTTTTAATTTTTCTGTACTCGGCTTTTCTTTTTCCATTTAGACATGTCCTGTGTTTCTTTTTCATTTTTTTGTTTTTATTTCTGCACAATGTGAACAGAGCCTGTGGGTTCAGATGTGGCAGGTGTGTGTGTGTGTGTGTGTGCATGTGTGGAAATGCATCTCGCTGCTGTTTTTGCGTAGCTGGAAATCGAGGGTTCGGACGCCGGTGTTTGAGCTCGACTGAACGCCGCAGGTTTCTGGGCTCCTAATGCTGCCACAAGCTGTTCACAGTAGACATGCCAATACTGAAATAAAAAGCAACAATCAATCTCTGTTTGCCTGCTTCCAGGTTGACGTATATGAAGATCTCATATTTTAGGCCGTTTACACCTGATATTAAGATGCGTTTTGGTCGATCGGATCACAAGTGAACGACGTTAAATACAGGTGTAAACGGGGTCTAAAGTGTTTTGAGCTCGTCCACTTTTGACCTCTTCCAGAGATCGTGGACAACACATTCGACCGGATTGCTTTCGTAGTGTAAACGCTCATGTGATCGAATGTGTTCAAACAGTCTTCTCTCCGTCTACTGATCTAATGCGTGAACATTATGGGAAGCGCTCTAGCCAGACGGGATTTAAACTTTGAAGACCCAAGTTTGGTTTGAAGATGAAAAACGTACCAAGCACAATGTTCTCCCACCATTCCTGATTTCTAACACACACTCACAGCGTTCGGCTGGTCTCGCGGCTTCAGAGCAGAAACTAAAGCTGCTGCTCTCTGTGTGTTTTTCCGTCGTCTCCGGTCGCGTACACATGTAAATTGCTTGAGCTTATTTTGTCCATTAGATCGAAATATCCTAAAAAAAACCCCATACATTTACCCTCCCATAGACCCTCCCCTTGAAGAAATCAGGACAGACGGCGTACATAAATCAGCACCTATGATTCTCTCCCCTAACTAACTGATGTATATGTACATCAACGTGTATTTGTATGTTGTTGTTTTTCTACCACACATACATTGATTACATTTGCATAGGGACAAAAACATACAGTATTGACAGCATTATTCACTACCCGGCCAAAAAAAGAGTCGCTGTTTGGATTTAAGTAGGAAAATGCATTAGTCTATGATTGGATCATTATTGCTGTGAATAATATGTTTCTAGCATGTTATATGTTTGGCAACAGTTCTTCTAACCCTAATTGATGGAGTGTGTAGCTTCTCATTTCTTAATTTCCAATTTTTTGTGACCTAATCTAAAGTGAGAACTATTTAACGCATAAAAAACATGATCTAACTCTTTACATATGCGCTAATTAAACAATGATAAATTTGTTAATTGCAGTGATAACAAATGAAGAGTTCACTATTTGTATATAGCCTATTCATATATTAACAATGTAGAGACTACAATATATGAACTATGAATTAACTATAATAGTTTGCAAATGATTTGTAAGTACTTTATTCCTGTGTACTTATTATAAAGTGTTAGCAATTATACTAGTAGTAATTATATAAAATACAGTTTACATACCGTCATAACTTTAAAAAGATTTGTCTATTATTTAAATTAACCTGCAGAAGTGGCTCATCATCACCTCGACGGACTCAACAGAAGAAATGGACCGGAGAACGTTCCATGTCAAAGAAGGCGGAGCCTCAGAGCCACACCCACCTATTACATCATCGCCATGAGCCAATGCTAGTTGACAAGGTTGACATTTTCTAGAAAGTTCGCTTTGGCAAGCAGTTTCGAACTTCCAAAACAAACACCAGACGAATTTCCTTTTTGCTTGATTTAGTTTGTATTTTGGGGCCTTAAGCTGAGGTCACATTAGCCACATTTTGCGGGCAAAAAAGGTCTACAGTCAATAATGTAGAGATGTATGAAGCAAAGCTCACAAAGAAGTTACGTTCAAACCAAGCTGGTCAACATGGTGAGTTCGCATGACCAATGTGAACCAGTGAAATCTTTAGCTCTCACGAAATTTCTGTGGATTCCCATTAAAATTATGATTTCACCTATGAAATTTTGCAGACGGGTATAAATATGGTGTCACCTTTATGAAGAAATGAATTATAACATACAAGTGGACCAATTAAATAAAGAACCATTTTAGTTCAAACCCTCATTGGTTCAGATTATACACTGAATGTGAAAAGATAGAAGCAACACATGGTTTTCAACTTTTTATTTTCTGGAGCATGTTTTGTATTTATTGCCTGGGGAAATTACATGAGGTTTGTTGAATGTGTGCGTCACTTTAGCTACTACACTAAACTAATATGGATTGATCACATCAGAGCTGTCCTCATATTTTCTCTGCCATACATATTATTGAAGCATTAGTACTTTACATTAATAATGTGTGCTTCCTTCCCATGCTAAAAACCCACAGTTGAGCTTCAACACTTGAGGGCTGTTCACACTGACACACTGATTTGACGAACTAGACCAGGGCCGGTTTCACAAAGCTATTTTAGACCGGTCTATAGTGTTAGACAAGTATAAAATTTGCTCATAGACTAGTCTAATGCAAGTTAGAATGTTTCACAAAAATAAAGACTGACTTAATTCAGACCAAAAAAATTAGACACCAATCAGTTACATTACAAACAGCCAAAAGAAAAGGGAAAATGGCTCATAATTTAAACATTTCTTCTTGTTACTACATTCTCCGCTAAATTTCCCAAGTAAAATGTCCTTGTAACTGTTATACTCCTCCAACAAGCACATATTTTCCGCTGGGGTAAACTGCACTGAGCGGTTGAATGCGCTTACTCGATCCGCCACGTTTTTTGTTTTGAAAAGTGTCTTATTTTACCCAGAATGCATTGCAGTGTAGTCCTACTTACGATAGTCAGAGTCTTAAGTGCTTTGTGCAACGGTCTGATTTAGATGTCTATCTGAAGTCTGACTATCTACTATATCTAAGCCATAGTCAAAGTCTATCTTTGTGAAATCGGCTCCTAGTTGATGCCCAAATGTTATGGTCTGCCTAACTGGTCATAGCTTTGAAACTCCACTCGAACATAAAGTGCACGAGTCAAACATGAATCATCTTGCCTCACTCGACTATTGAAGTGTCACTTGACGGCCCCAACTTTGCATCAACACTCGGGTCACCTCAAATCACCAACTCTCATTCGCACTGAATGACATCCGGGCGTTCAAATCGATGTCAGTGTGAACGCTTTTAGATTCAGGCCTTCAGCGATTCAGAGCCTGTAAGTTTGGGTGATTAAAGGGAAGGCGTTTCCTACAAAGCTTTGGCGTGATGATGAAGCGTTCATGTCTGTTTCGGCAGCTTGTCTTCATCTGTCAGGCTCACTAGACGAGGTAGTCGATCTCAGAGTAGAGGGTGTCAGTGAGGTCCTCCTCGCTGGAGTTCTGGCTCTTCAGGCACAGAGCGCCTCGTCTGATAAAGACGGCAAAAACAACGTTTATGACCAATTTCATAACTTGTGAATGTTAGTGCATCACGGTTTCCACATAAATATCACACTGTTTTCATTGGTCATATAAAATGTTTCTTTAGCAACACACCAGCATCTTAGAATGATTTCTGAAGGATCATGTGACACTGAAGACTGGAGTAACGATGCTGAAAATTCAGCTTTGCATCACAGGAATAAATTACATTTTCACATATATTAAAATAGAAAACAGTAAATATTTTAAATATTTTTAAGTATTTTTAAATCAAATAAATGCAGCCTTGGTGAGACTTCTTTCAAAAACTTTTTGCAAACTTTTGACTGGTTGTGTATGAATAATAATCTATAATATATTGTTCAGAATGAGATGGCCTTCAGGGCTTCTTACCCCAGATGTTGGCACTGCAGGTCACCGGCACATGGGCAGTGCTCTTGAGGATTCTCCCCCTGCAGATCCCATGACAGCAGCTCCATCAGGTGATTGGCTGAAATGATGCAGCGCTCGCGTTCTATTGGCTTAGAGCTGCACACTGGGAATAGCAAGGCTGAAAAATGAATACATTAGTAGTTATGAATCAATGCTGGAAATGATTCATCTTAGTGAATCAAGTCTTTTGATTCCGTTCACCAAAAAGAGTTGTACTGATTCGTTCAGTGGTGTTACATATTTATGCCAGTAGGTGGTGACAAATTAGTGTCTTATGTGTCATGATAGTCATTGCAACAAGCCTTATTATCCTTTATTAAAATATGTGCATCTACAAATCATCTATACCAAGTGTTTTCCTCACAAAAACGTAGATCTATTGTATTGCAAAAGTCGATCAGAAACTTTGCTAATGCGAAAGAGATGAGTGATTCAGCAAAGCTTCGGTGTATTCATTTAGCAGATCCAACCCAATGAAATGCTCCTTCACAACCCACTCTTGAATACTATTGGTTTGTGCTAAAGTCGGGCTTTACAGGCATGAGAAGCCGCCAGAGGTCACACACTTCAAAATGGACCTTTAAATGGGAGGGAGAAATATGAGTAAGGCTGCATCAAAAATCGCATACTTCTCTACTATATAGTAGGTGAAAAACAGTATTTCCTTTGTGACTGCTAAAACAGTATGTTCTACATAGTATGAATGTAATTCGGAGAGTAGTAAGTCCATAGATGTAATCCGATGTAATCTAGTAGATGTAATCCGACAAGAGTAGTATGTCTGAATTCACAGTACTCGTAAAAGAGTAGGCAAAAAGTACCGGGATGACCTACTACTTCCGACGAGATTCTGAAGTGTGCATATGATGGACACTTTACTATCCCATGAGGCCACGGGAGAGGATTTGTGAATGGCGGTGAAGCGACACAACTGACGCTGGTTGGTCACATGATAATGACACCATGACGAATCCAGATTACATTTATACTATATAGAACATACTTTTTTAGCAGTCACAAAGTACGTACTTATTCAAAGTAAGTACCTACTCGAGAGTATGCGATTTCAGACACAGCCTAAGTGAATGAGAGTGATTCATTCACTTAAAGGGGTGATGAACTGAGAAATCATATTTTCCTTGAGCTTTTGACATATAAGAGGTCATCATCATACTATAAGAATATCCTGTAAGTTTCAGAACTGAAAACTCCTTGTTAGTCCAATAAAAGCTTTTATTGACACCAGGCACAGCAAACGACAGGTTTTTAAAAGTGGGGATCTATGACGTCAAAGGGTGTCAAACCCCGCCTCCGCAGAAGAAGAGCAACGCCTACTTCAACACTGCCTGTTTAGCCCCGCCCACCGATTCACGCATTAAATTAAACTCATTATAAAATGCAAAACTGTTATCCAATCATAGCAGTGGGTGTTTACTTCCAAGTCTTCAATACGGCAAGCCCATAAAAACCGAGCGTTTCAGGAGCTAGGCTCAAAACCAGGGTAGAAAATAGCCTATTACTGATTCATTTTGATGTTTTTGAATGTAAAAACCAAGCGAACGTCATAAGTTGACCTCAGACATCAATCTAAAAAAATTAAAAAAGCCAGTTCATGACCCCTTTAAAAGATTTGTTCAAAAGCTCAGATTCATTCATGAACAACACATCACTATCAAGCAGTGTCACAGCATATGCCAACCAAAATATTGAACAGATAATATGACCCGCTCCTGTGATGCTCCTACCTTTATGGAAGGCACAGCAGAACTCCTCCTTACAGTCTCTTTGGTACTGACAGATGGTTCCCGCGTCTCCCTTTGAGCTGTTCATCGCACACTGACCCCACACACACAGCTGTCCCGCACAGCATTCCTCATCTTTGGTGCACGTCTGAGGGGGATAACGTACATAGAGTGCCTTGAGACAGCTATTCACCCTTTGAGTCACTTCTTTGGTTCATCATGTTACACTTACATTTCAGCATATTTTTAATCAAATCAAACACGATTCTTTCTTTCAGCACATCAACGCACAGGTCGTCCTGCAGCAATGCATCTCCACATATCACTACTAATACTAATATGAACAGTTCCTAATATCTAAACAGTGCATTTAAAGTCCCCCGTGGTGAAAATCCGGCTTTTAATGTTGTTTATGTGTCTATGTGGTGTTTTTAATATGCTTTAAGACAAACCATGTGCAAATTCATAAGTCAACACCACTGCTGAGTATTTTCTCCTTAAAACTGCAGTGAATCAAAGACAGTCTCAAAAACATGGTTTGAAATTGCTGGTGTTTCTGACGTCACAAACTACATTGTAACCAATCAGGTCAATGTGTGATCGTCAACGAGTGGATCTCCGAGCTGTGTGAGTGAGTGGAGGCGGGGCTCATTTGCATATTCATAGAACCACGTATACCGAATGAGGCAAGAGTGTCGAGTTACATTCAAGCTATTCAAGAAAAAAAAAACATTTAAATATGTCATTTTGGTGATCAAAGATGAGTTTTAAGGGGGGACTTTAAGACTAGTATCTGGCTGTGCAATCATTGCCACCATGATGTCAGCGTGTTGCTATGTGATTTCCAAGGGGTTCTGGGTAGGAATGAGGAGAATCGTTCGAGGAGTGTAATGATTCTGATTCCACACCGATTCCCTTCATCCATCCATTATTGAAAAACACTAATGCTAATCACTGTGCTTTCCAATTAATGAGATCATTTTAAATTTCAATAAAGCAGATCTACAAGGCTTTCTAGCAAGCACACACAGTTTTGTTTAGTTACAGTCTGCTTCAACAGTATCCTGTAAGAGTAATGCACATCTGTATTCTGCTTAGTTGGCTACCCTACTTCCCGTGCCTCGAGATGAACTCAGTGTCCTATGTGGGGCCGGAGATGCTCATATTTAGCACTCTGTGCACTTTGATGTGAAATCCAAAGGAGAAACGCTCCAGCATATCCGATTCCAGGTGCACTCATGCTGCAATGCAGTCACAATGCAGGCTCAGTTGCATCATATTGTTGGAAAGCCACATTATAGGGTAAAATCTCTGTGCAGAAAACCAAATGCACCAAATGGAAATAACTAGGGACTAGGCTGAACACCTAGCATGCACTAAGCACACTAGAGAATCTTTTATTCTGGATAATACTGGAGGTTAAAGGGATACTCCACTTTTTTTGGAAATAGGCTCATTTTACAACTCCCCCAGAGTTAAACAGTTTCGAATCCATTCAGCCGAACTCCAGGTCTGGCGGTACCACTTTTAGCATAGCTTAGCATAGATCATTGAATCGGACAGGACCATTAGCATCTCTCTCAAAAAAATGACCAAAGAGTAAAGTAATGTAATGCCATATCAGCCTAGAAAATCGCAACTTTTCATTTTCCGTCGGTCTTAGTACACGATGTAACTACAGAAGAGTCAAGTTTTAAATAGGAAAAATATCTAAACTCTTTGGTCATTTTTTTGAGAGAGATGCTAATGGTCCTGTCCGATTCAATGATCTATGCTAAGCTATGCTAAAAGTGGTACCGCCAGACCAGGAGTTCGGCTGAATGGATTCGAAAACGGTAAAACTCAACTGTTTAACTCTGGGGGAGTTGTAAAATGAGCCTATTTCCAAAAAAAGTGGAGTATCCCTTTAAGCGTACTTTGCAGTGTGCCTGGTCTGTGAAATTTGAAACCTCTTACCGCATCAAGCTGTTTGCAGGGCAGACACTTTGAGCTGTGTGACTCGTAGAGACAGTACCGGCCCTTCTCACAGTCTTCATCAATGACACACTCCTGAGAGACACAAGAAAAGCATTCAAAACCTTCAAGAAGGAACAGAGCAGATTTGAGCTTCAAACTTCAAGCACATAGTCCACATAACTAATCAATAGCAGTGTTATACTTCACCACAGAGTTAAAACAGCATTCACAGGGTTTCAGGAGGATGTGAGCTGGTCATATACTGTAGGTGCGGTTTCTTTCTACACCCCCACGTTTAGGCTGATTTTTGAAGTGTAGGACAAAAAGCGTTTTATCCCTTAATGCTTAATTTCCCCTTTTTTTTTTTAACCCTGGTTCATAAATATTTAACAGAGGAAAAAGTCATCTTTAGAAGAAATAAATATATTAAACTTATTAAATACAACCACTGCAATTATATAATTACAAATTATACTTAAGGACCTTAATTGTTGCTTTTAGCCCACATCTAATTAATTAAATGTGTTTCTTGCCATTTCTTTGTAATTAATTGTGATATTTATTTTGCATTCATTATGCATTTGAAATGTACAATCTCATCTGGAAAAACAGACCAAAAATATCGATGACTCATCCTGCACTACACAGATTTTTGTCCAATCAAATGCTGTCTAGAACAAACGTCCCTCCCCCTTATCCACCCATAACTGACTAGCAAATGGCAAATATTTTGTAAAGAAGTAAATTTTTTATGCCCTTCCCTCGCTAACTTCCTTCGTCTCATTCATTCGGATGTACGTCATTGTTTACGCTGCACAAGTGCCCTCTACTGGCGGATCCCTTGAAATGTGGTCAATAATTTTATCCCTTGAAACTCATCTTTGATCACCAAAATTACATATTTAAACGTTAAATTAGCAATAGCAGAACTGAATTCGCGACCGTATTCTGAGAGACGTGGCTTTCTGTGCGCACGCTTACGCTGTGTGTCAGTCATGTGAGCCCAGCATTGAGTTCTTTTAACTGCTTATTGTGCTTAATAACACTTTTTAACATCGAGCACGTCCCACATTTGCGATCACCTTCTGAGAGACAGCTTTCCGTCTCTGCACGTTAGCAGTGTGCCAGTCAGATAATGAAACAAACAGATCAGGGGCAGAACATTTCCAGTATTTCTTTCCATTGCTCAATGGTTTTAGACTGCTTATACTGCCTAAAAGCAGACCTGTAGGGAAATACACTCTCAATTATTCAGCATTCGCTTTCTTTGTATGACCTCCCTGGATGCCCGGAATGAGTAGGCTAGATCTGAAATGTCAAATGGATCCGGAAAGCCTCAGACGAGATCCGTCGATTATCAGCTGAACTGTCGCCTCGGGTTCCAGAACCCTGTCATCTAAAAGACCAGGTCAATAAAACCAGACTCGTTTCAGTCAGACGGGAAATGAAATGCTGAGGAAGAGTATTCCTGTTCCTGAACACTATTCTTCCTGACGTCTCAGAGAAAATGTGCACAATAGTTTCTCAGACACAACTAGACAGAGACAGCTTACGTGATCATGATCAGTGCTGTTCTCTTTATCTCCTGGCCGCATGGTTGATGAGGTGTTGGTGTCTTCAGCTGGATTGTCTGTTGTCTGGGAGTAAAAAGAGTTTATCATGCATTTAAAACATGATACACATAGAATGATGGTACATCTAGCCTATGTGAGAAGAAACATGGCGAGTGGCACAAGAGAAATAGCACGTCTAGAACAACTCAACTACTTTTAAGTGGTCATTATGCCAAATGATTTGACCAGTCAGAATCAGGTCTGGAAAGTGACTGACTGCATTACTGAATCGTACTAAAACTCTTCACCTACCATATTGATTCTCTCAGCGATATAATTAGATTGATTCCCAGCTATGATTTCAATACTGCTGTCATTTTGGAGGTTTGAAGAGACGTTGTGTGGATGGAGGCTTGATTTTGCGGTCTCATTGTCCATCTGAGGGAGAGAGAGAGAATAAAATAAGCTCTTATTCGAAAACGCTGCAATAAATCAAACTGTGCAATTACTTATGAGCTATTTCTACTTGAACTGGCTCTTAAAAATCACTTTCACTGATTTTCATGGCTTTTTTAGCCATTCATATTACTGATTAAAAAATGTTAAAAAATAATCTTATATAGATTGCACTCACAAAGAGCTGAGCGTAGCAAGAAGGAAAACTAAAAGACCCTTTCAAGCTTTAAAATCGTATAATTCATTATAATGTCAGATTTTGTCATGATGATTTTTCCTTACAGTGGGTACTTTATGTTCATTCAGTAATAATAAATACGCTTTTTGACTTTAATAAAACCAGTTAGTTAAAATCTTACCACATGAACCACATACAGACCTGACTATACATTTTCCAGTAAAGAGGTAAAAGGCCTATAAGATAGACCGATAATCAATTTAACCAATATGAATTACTGATATCCACTTTTCAACTTAATCTGTCATCAGTTCTTTAATATCAAGTTGATGATAAATGGCACATTTGGGGGATCTTTGAAGAAAAACACCGAACAATATGGTTCACATAAAATAGTTTGAAAATGTGTATCTGTAATTATGAAAATTGATTGGTCATAATGCAATACTGGTCAGTTCATGAAAAGAACACAACACTATCAAATATCAATTAAGATGTGATGAATGATTCTTTCCGTTCTGATTTGGCATGTGTCATAACCAGTGATGCTATTATCAAAACTAAGCTATAGTTATGACAGAAGCTCAAATGATTATCCAAATCTACGCTTATAAATTGGCTGTTGTATTTAAAGCAGAAACCTGATGCAGCGCGTCCTCCAGCTTCTGCTGTGTGTCCTCCATCTGTTCCTCCACATCTCTGAACACATCGCTCAGTGTCGATTGTCCTTGCACTACATTTGTCTCCATGTTTGCAATGATGTCCATGTCTGTTTTGGATATTTCGGGGACGATTCCATGGACGATGCCCAGGCACAGGCTGAATCCGAGCAGAAACATGTTGACCGCGCGGCTGATGCTATACAGTATGTGTGTGTGTGATCAGAGGAGCTGTATGTGTGTGTGTGTGATCAGAGGAGCTCCAGCTGTGCGATGCGATGCACGTCCACACGAACACACAATCCTCCCTCTGCATCTCTGGCTATACCCACATATATCTGCATATTCAGGCATTCAGTGCGACTGCGCGCGCATTCCTCATATGCAAATCAACTGTGATGCACAATTACATATTTGAGTTATTTGACTGTTTTTATTTATTTATTTATTTATTCTATTTTTCTTTTTTTATTCTATTTTTATTTGCATTTACCTGAATATATATTTACACAAAACATAAAACTTAATCTTGTCCTTATTCGGTGACGTTAACAAGCGGTCTAAAATAATCTAATAAAACAAATTCAACGTTTTCACTTTTTAGTCTCGAGTCTCTGGAATGAATTAAAATCCCCACCATATTGCATAAACAACTAGTTTTTCAGTTTAGTTCTGTTTTTGGTTCTCACTACCAGATTTTTCATTCATTATAGGTTGTAGGCTATAAAGGTAGGGTAGGGAATTTCAGAGAGGCTAGCAATAGCAAGCTAGCTTTGAAAACATTAGATCCCACCTTTCCTTCAGAGCGTCTCCAAAGTCACGCCTCGTCTAAAACACATGAACGTGCACAGCCAGAGCAGATTCTGCAAAGCCTCACGAGAAACTGTGTTAAATGACCTATGTCTCAAAACACATAACATTTGTACCACCTGGCGGCTGCAGATTCATTTTCGACATTGATAATGTTGGCAGAGAAACTCATAAATCCGAGTCTGAGGACGTGAACAGCAACGGGTAACGTCACAGGTTGCCATCTTGTAATTATGGTTACAATGGCGTGAACACAGCATAAACTCATTGTTTTGGTTCAGGAGGAACTGTAAAAGGTGGTCTTTGCATAGCCTTATGGAGGTATGGAAATGCATATGTTGACATGCAGGTAGGACATCCTATCATTGCATTCGGACCAAATGCAATGATTGGATGGAAATGTTTTGGTCTTGAGACATCCACAGATGTAAGTACACTTTTTAATAATTAAACCACTTCTATTATTGATTGCTGGGTCATTCCTGGGATTCGATAATATTTCAACTTGGATTTTTTTTTTTTTTTTTTTACTACATATATAAATCATTTTCTAAATAGCCCACATCATTAGGCACATATTAAACCTCCAAAAAATCATATTTTCCCATTTCGCATTTAAGACCTTATATTAATTTCAGTGTTTTTCAGATTTAAACACCTTTTATTCTCAACCCCGTAACGGACAAAATGGACTTGGTTTAAAGAGGATTTTACACAAAACTTGCTATAAAACAAACATCTACTGCTCATGTGTCCCTCATAACAATTTAATAACTACAAATGTAATATTTATGATACTTAAAAAAAAAAGGGTGACTGAAGTTAAAAAATAGACCAATTGTGTGTCTGTGGTCTCTTTATTTTTCTAAAAAAATATTGTAAATTTAGATGTATTTAAATTTAATTTAACCCACAATTGTATTGTGTTAGCCCGTAACATGTCAGGTGGTAATCAGCAAGAAATGCCTTATTTTTTAATTGTCTTCCCTATTTTTTGGTTGAGAATAGTGTGACGGGATTGAAGACTGCAACCGGTTTGAAGGGAGGCATTGCCTTCTATTTTATATATTTTTTTCCTTTTTTTTCTTTCTCATATTGTGCCCTTCTTTCTCGATCAACATATCTGTATGCATAACACTGTCTTTCTGCTGCTGATGTGGTGGCCACTTCTGAGATAAGATGCTTGTCAGTTTTTAAGTGGACACGTTACATCAAATATTCTATTTATAACAAAATTATGAGTTGTCATGAATTTGGTAAGTATATCTTTACTGAAACATGACTATTTTATATATTTTTTAATTAAAATTATCCATAAATTAAGTGAAAAACTCAACCCTGTCACAAGTTTCCAACCCCGAAACAATGAGAAATATACAGATATGTGACAGGGTTTAGTGTGACGGTGTTGAGGTTTTTTGCACAAAATGGCCACTGCTCCTCTTGTAGTGTAGGAGAGTAGATCATATATGGCAGCAATGAAGTAAGTACATTGTATATTTATGGATTAAAATAAAATTTAGTATAATAATCATTTTCTTAATATTTATGTGATGGGGTTGAGCTTGACAGTGCCCTCCCTTGGCTATAATAGGCCGCAAAAATATTAATACAAAGCATGATACTACTTACCATGTTATGCAACACTGTTAAAAAGACTTGAATGATGTAATTTCTGGTAAATGATGTCACATATGGGTGGAGCCTAAATGATTACAGGCGGAGATTAGTTGGTGTGACGGGGTTGAGTTCAGACTGAGGGACATCACTTTATAGTCTTTTTTTTTTTTTATTAAATATCTTTTAAATATATTTAATAAATATCACAAATAAATACTTACAACATTGCCAAATTTTTTTGACACTGTGTACATTTTGTTAAATATTTTCTAAGTACAAATTCAGTGAAGTACCTCAGGGACCTGACAAAATGCTTAGTTTCCAATAGAAATAAGACACTATTTTATGATAAAAATGATTTAAATGCAATATTTTTTTATTCATTATAATGGACATACCACAGCATCGTGGAAAGCTTTTAATATTTCATTTTGGTGAAACACCACTTTAAAAAGTCTGGGGGCTGAAATATTACCGAATCCCAGGAGTGACCCTGCTATCACGATGTGAAGAGAGTTCCAACCAGAATAACAAAAAGTGTTTATGGAAATAATTGCCTAGCCTACCCATACACAAAAGAAATGTATTGGAAATATATTTTCAGAATATATTTTTGGAATATATGCAAATATTTGAAATTGGCCCAATAAATATATTTTAGTTAAATATATGTAAATATATTTTTAAATTTAAAAAGTCAACATCTTCACAAACAAACAACACATTTTCAATTTATTTTTTAGATAGACCACTTCAGCCATGGATGTGGGTATATGAGAGCAGTGCTCTACTTTATCCACCCACATTTTTCCTACTGGTCAGGGATCAAACCGGCAACCCTTCGGTTACAAGCCCGAAGCCCTAACCAGTAGGCCACAGCTACCCCTTTACCCTATTTTTACAGAATTGAATACAGATATTTAATAGTGTGTGTATGCAGTGTTAGACACTGAGTTCTATCTATTGTTTAAGTGCACTTCACTGTTGGAGTGTCACTGTTATACTTGCATCATACATATTGTGCATATTTTCAATATTTAAATGACTTCAGGAAAGATGTCAATAAAACAACAATAAATCTAATAATTGCACTTAGTGTTAGATACGTGCCACCTAATATGGCCTAATAGTCCTAGGAAAGCAACTATCTGTCATTTTACATTGCAGTCATTTAAATGTAAGTACAGTATTTATTATAGCTGTGTGTCATAATACAGTAGTGAAATATGGTAGCCTACTGTTGTGTATAGGGCAGGGGTTTTCAAAGTGGGGGCCGCCAGGGGGCGCCAGGGGGGCCGCAGCAAGTTGGAAAAAAAAAGTTAAAAAAAGTTAAAAAATAAATATTTGCTAATATGAGTATTGTTATGAAAAAACATTATAATAATTTGTTGCATAGCCTATCTTATATCTGATTGATCGGCTAGTGACAAGAATTGGCCGATTTTCACGTGATTTTCAGTCTGACATATGCCGATTCAAATGCACTCGGGCGCCGCATGAATAACATCGCGCAACATCAACATCACACATGCACACAGAACGCACATGTAGGAAACCTTGTGAATTACGGCCGTTTCAGATCGCGAGCGGCGCGTGAGCAGCGCGAATTTTTTTCGGCGTGCATGTTCAGTGAGTGCATTCACACCGCGAGCTGGAGCAGCGCGTGAGCGTCAAGCAGGAGCGTCGCATGAGCAGCAGTGAAGCGGAGGGTTTCGACGCCGAGTCTATTTTTGTAGCGCTGCTCACGCTCAGTTAAAGTGAAAGCACACTTTTGATGGACAAAATAAATATGATTTCACTCAAAAAAATGCACATAATTTGCATGTATAGTGTGTTTTAACAAGGAGTAGGCTATGTCAGAAAAGAAAATGAAGACAAAAATATTTATAGAGAATGTATCCATTTAAACTTGTTTTTATTAACCAGTTTGGGTAAAAGTGGTGTTTTATTATATATATATATATATATATATATATATATATATATATATATATATATATATATATAGAAAATAAATATTTGTGTGTGCTGTAAAGTGGTTAGAAAAAATGAAATCAGAATCGGCTTAAATCTGTATCGGCAGGTCAAACTCAATGAAAAATCGTAATCTGCCTTGAAAATTGTAATCGGTGCATCTCATCTTTCTGATTGGCTGGTATCAAACACCATCACATAATCTGATGTTCACCTAGATGTTTTATTTATTTATTTCTACATGTGCCGTGCCGTAGTATTGTCGATGGGTTCAATACGGGGGGCCTTGGCCAGAACCTAGTGGTATTTGGGGGGCCTTGGCATGGAAAAGTTTGGGAACCCCTGGTATAGGGGAAAAGGTAGAGGAATTACTATGATCAAAATACATTTTCAACCCTTCAACCCATTTTATGACCATATATTTTGTCATATATTTTACATTACATGTTATAAATGTAAATATATTTCACACTTAACATCATATATTTTTGTTATATTTCAGAATATATTTCAAAATGATAAATATAAGTGAACAACAATGCAAATATATTTATATATGTATACAAATACAAATATATATGTATTTGGAATATATGCCACATATATTTTTGACACTTGAAAATATATTTCAATATATTTCTTTTGTGTATGGGTACCCTACCTTTAATGTGTTTGTAGGAGATGAAACACTAGTGGCAATTAACGTGAATCGGTCAGATTAGTAAAAGAATCATTCAGACACAGATCTGACTCAAAATAGCACAAAATATCCATCATCATACATGGATATAATAATATCCCTAAATATCCACAAACAATCAGCTGTTGCTTTATTGCTTTAACCGTTTTAACTCCTGAATGGCACATTAATTGCATGTTTGATCCACGTGGTGGCGCCATTGTCTAGATTGATTTAGTCCCGCAGCCCAATACAGACCAGCGTCCATGAAACTTCAGTTAATATCACTGCATCATTTGAAATATTTATTTCAATACACTATACAATATACACTTATACACTGAATAAGTGTTCCGTTTACAGATAACGATAGATTATATCAGTGATTCTCGTTCATGGTTCACCTCTGAGTCCTTAAATGAATGTATGGTGAAAAAGAATGAACTCATTGCATTATTCCGGAAGCCTGAAATACCTGTCCTCTCATTCGTTATCGCTGGTTTATGTCAGAAAAAGATTTAGAGTTGTAGTGATTTCAAACTGAACGAACACGGATAACACTTCATTTGAGGTTCTGCCTCCACTATAAAATACACACACAGCCAATAAAACCTTCCTCGCATGTCCTCAAACGTCAGTGAGCCTCTAACTGTGGATTATAGCCAGTATATTTTGTGTCTTGTGAAAGAGAAGGTCTGATTGCGGATCACACACACACACACACACACGCCTCCAGCTAGAGTCACTCAACACGCGCGCGCGCTTCATTGCCTCTCACTTCTGACTGACTGTCAGTCACACGGAACCGCTGTACTGTACCTGTGCCTTCAATCCCATACGGACTAATAATGAAAAGTAGGTGCCTATTACTTATTTTTAGTATTTGTAAGCCTGTATTTTGTGAACAGTCTTGTTGAATCGCTCTTCCTCTGAGTAGGCTATAGATCTCCTCCTATCACTATCCATTGAGTTCTAATGACAGGTTGTTTCGGTTCAATTTCACCGGCAGAAAGCGATTTAGCCTAGATATTACATCGTTGTTGTAAAACGTTTTTAGTCTATAAATATTATGAAACTGTGCCGCCACAACAAGTCGGACTCAATAGGTCTGGTTCATTTATTGATTAGTTAACTTGACGAAGCAAACTATAGCCTGTCTCATTCTTTATGAAAGATTAGCTCTCGTGATCTAACGTAATACATATTTTTAGTTTATTCAATTCCAGTAGGCTTAAGTAAAATAGTTTAGTAGGGCATCTCCATTTAGAGAGGAAGCTGCTTTTTAAACGTCTGTCTGACCTGTTTTTATATGACATTCTTTTCATTGTTATTTAAAAATCAAACTAATTGTTATTAAGGGTGCAGTTCTAGCTATAAAGATAACGTTAAAGCTTCTTTAGCCTATTCGCATCTATGAAGAACCTTTAACACCCTGAACCTTTTTATAGCACAAAACTTTATTTACAGTAGAAAAAAGGTTCTTTATATCTTATATATGTTCTTCACACTTAAAAAGTGGTTGTTTTCATCTTTGGGGAACACAAATGGGTTATTCTTTGAAATCTCTGCAACTCAGAGAGATGAAGTACAGTGACACCAAAGGTATAAGCCACACTTGAAAATGTCTTAATATCTTAGCATTATAACAAAATTAGTTTAAAATGTTAGTGGAACATGTCAGTAGTTTTCTTAAGGCATCCACTAAAATTGGTGCTAGTTGGTTTTAATTACAAAATTAAAAGGTGAAGCATCGTTTGTTTGCAGATGCCATTGCAACTCTAATGCAAAGACAACCAGACAAATGTGACTAAGCAGTGTGCTTTTGTCATTTTATATGCATATTCATTTCACCTTTTGTTTTGGACCTTCTAATCCTTTTAAGTCTCATCTTATCTTTTGATTTAAAATGCAACTGTGGTTCGCTCTGAGAGAGAGAGAGAGAGAGAGAGAGAGAGAGATGAATGATTGGTTGCTCTCAGTGAGAGAAAGATAATACTCCTTTTAATGTTTCTTCAAGGAACCAGTGGCTCGTTCAGTAACCTGCACTTGAACTTGTGTGAAGTTTAGTAGATTTCACACCACTTGATTTTCACACACTTTTCTTGGTCCAGATCTCATTGATGAGACTTTAAGAAATATAGTCCAGACAGTGAATCCTGGAAAGCGGTACATTCACCCTTTGGATATTCGACACATGTTCGCCTTTTGGACTTTAAACACAGAATTGTTTACGCTCAACCTGAAGTTTGCTTTTTGGAGATGACAATCAAGCTAAATATTGACGTTCTTCTGATCCATAGTCATCTCAGTATCAAAGAACCATTGAAGAACCTTTAGTTTTAAGATTTGACATTTATAATTTGACGTACTGTTTAAAGATTTAACCATAAATAGTATTATGATGTATTTTAACTTGTGGGCACTAGTTACAGTTATTTATGCATCATCACAATGTCCAGGGCTGGACTGGGACAAAAAAATCGGCCCGGGCATTTTGGCCCAGACCGGCCCACTATGATCATAAACACCACCCATCTTTGCACGCCCTTAATTATATGCATACCAACTCCTATTCCTTAAAACCACTAATGCCATGTAATGAGTGAGTATAGGAACGAGTGAGAGTTAACAGATGAAATAAGTAAAAATGTGACATTTATTAACCCTACAGTCGAACTAGGCTATACTCCACAGTGATGAATCCTAAAACAAGCTATAATCTGCATTGGCATAGCAATACAAGTGTTTCTTACAGGATTTTTGGTAAAACTGTGGTGGGACCTCTGTCCTTCTAGGGGGGTTTGGGGGCATGCTCCCCCGTGAGAAAATTTTGTGCATTTTAATATTAAATTCATCAATCTGGTGCACTTTGAGAGTTCAAAATTAAAAGCTCCAACCCATATTCAGTGTGCAAATTAAACAAAGAAAAATTCAAACCTCTTTTAGTTACAGTGTCTATTTACATTACACTACATAGTAATAGTTATAATATTAATCCAATGACAGTAATTGCCATATTTTGTAAAACAAATGCACTAAAAAATAAAGGAAACTTTCATAATTAGTTTTGAACCAATTTCTATACTTGAAAGAGATAAGCACATGATCTTTTATTTTGACGCAAACTGCATCAAGCTTTTATTTTGGCGGAAAAAATGGTTTACAAACGCCTCTCATTAGATTTCTAGTGAATTGCGGTAATCGTCATCTATGCAGATGTGGAAATGATCTGTAACTGGGTAATGGGTTCCTACACTCATGACATGGCCGAAGTGTTTTGAAAGTAGTTCTGCTTACCGCAGGCTCTACAGTCTCTCATCTCTCTCCTGATCCTCCTCACTATCATCATCTGCCACTGGAGCTGATGAAGGAGCTGATGAAGGTCAGAAAACATATATTTTGACACAGTTTACAGTGTCTGCTTTAAGGGCCTGGTTCTATTTTTTCACGCTATTTCTCTGCACATTCCTTGCGTTTCTTCTCCATCTCGCTGACTATTTTGACAGATACACACTGACACTGCTGCACGCTCGCTCACTCGTTTAAAGTTGTGATTGGGCCAGCCCAGTGTCAATCAAGAAAAGAACCAATGGGCCGCTGATCTACGTGTTTCATGGGCTGGTCTGTCAGAAAAAAAAAACTAACACTGACTTTTTTGGACCAATGCATTACACCGGCACAAACCCAGCGCCGCCAAATAAGCAAAACAAAACCAAACGAATGGGCCGCCGATGTACAAATTTTATGGGCCGTAAAAAAAATAAAAAAAATAAAAAAAATAAAAATATGTATGAGTATGAGATGTATCGGCCCAAAAAGCACGTCGGCCCACCGGGGAAATGCCCGGTATGCCCAATGGCCAGTCCAGCCATGACAGTATCAAAGAACCATTGAAGAACCTTTAGTTTTAAGATTTGACATTTATAATTTGACGTACTGTTTAAAGATTTAACCATAAATAGTATTATGATGTATTTTAACTTGTGGGCACTAGTTACAGTTATTTATGCATCATCACAATGTCTATTATATAAGATTATCTTTATGATGCTTTATAAATAGACTTCAAGTAAAGTGTTCATGCAGTTTAACTCTGGTAAAGCCCTGTGAGTTTTGTGATTCACTTGCCAAAACAAACAGTGTCAACTTCCTCTGTGGATGAGCAATAAATGTATGTCATACCTCACAAGATGATTCACACTTATTAATAAAAAAGCAGATTTTTTTTTTTTTGGTATCTAAAATAAAAAAAAAATTAAAAAATGCAATTAATCATGCTATAAAAAAGTTATTCCGTCAGTCAGAGGAATTCAATCTGTACCAGATTCATGTTTTTGCACGCCCACAAAATTAACCAGCATATCGTATGAATGATATGATTTCACACAGCCCTGTTACAAACGCATTGAAATCCCCTCAACAGAAGTGCATTCCTATTACAGTCCACAGAGCATTCAACAGACAGTGAGACAGACGAACATTCATCACATTTTATTTAAACCACCTTTCTGTCCGGTCGGGTGGAATTTCCTCAATAACGGTCAGTGCGTTTGGCCACTATAGAGCAGCAGTGCTGAATCCACTGAAGATATCTCCTAGATCAGACACTGACAAGCTCACTCTGCCAGGTGTGTGTCCTGGACACTATGTACTCCAACACCCTCATTTGTCAGAAGTTAGTCCATGTGTTACTGTTAAATGAGGAATTTTTACTGAGGGGCTTTGCCATGTTGATATAAGCACAAAAATAGTGTGGAAAGAACGCTTTTTTGGCAAGACATGAAACCAATCATGTTGTACGTATATCTTTATATTGGGAATCTGTTATACTTATAAATTTGTTCTTAATACTCTGTTTAAACACTGGCCAATGATGTCCCCTTATTTGGTGTGTTAAAAAAAAAGGCAGTTGGTGAACCTTGTTTTGCACTTTCTACCATTTTCTACTGTTAATACCTATTATATTTTTAATATATTATTTTTAATACCATATTGTTAGTGATTTAAACAAACCCCTAAACTACGTATTAAACTTTAGTGTGTTTGTCCTGTGACATTTGTGCTACAGACATTAATAATGGACGGAATAATTGACGAGGATGTGAGGAATAATTGACTAATACTTGAAGAGTTCAGATGCAAAAGCCTCTAAGTGCCATCTGAATTTTTTTTCTAGAATGATCATTTTTATAAAGCTTGTATATTTAAGTTAAGTAATTTCACTTAAATGACAATTAATAGGTAATTTGCATTGCCATTTAAGTGAAATTATTGAACTTAAATATACGAGCTTGATAAAAATGATCATTCTAGAAGAAAATTTCAGATGGCACTTAGAGGCTTTTGCATCTGAACTCTCCACTTATACTACTGTTAGTTCGCTTATACAGTTATCCAGTAGCGGTCTTTGTTATGTTTCGCCCGTTTAACTTAAAACAGGACTTGCAACGGAAAAGCACTTGAACTTGCCACCAAGATTAATAAAAATGCTTCCAAAAACGTTTTTATGGTGCAAAAAAACTTTACATATAAGTTCTTGTTTTTAATATTTTCAAGCAATATCACACAAACAAAAGTGCTATTTACCCAAATATCAGCACGTTTGCAAATGTGATATTGCTTTTATACAACAATTCAATAAACAATAAGTTAATAGGCTATTAGGTGACTTGCATTTTAGACACATATTGTCTGTTTTTCCTCTATTTTGCCAACGAAAATAGTTCAAAACATAGAGCCATTGCACGTGTCCGAGCAACACAGTTTCAGTTTCGTTACTGAATGATTCCACATTTTTGAACGAATCGTTCTAATGAATGACTTTACTCACTCACTTCTGCTTTGTCCCTGAAAGAATCAGCCGCTTTGAACGAATTGTTTGACTGAATGATTCAATGACTAACTCGTTAAGACAATGATTTGCCGCCACCTACTGGCAATTGTAGTATCATTTCATTTTAGCTGAGGGACCAAGACTAAACACTGTGTTTGTTTCCAGTCATGATTGTAACAATAGTTCTGGTTAATGCACGATATATCGGCCACCTTATCGACATCGGCCGATATATGTTCATATTTAATATTATCGTCATTGGTCCAATAAGAAGATTTGGCGGGTATTTTAAAGCCAATAAGTAATGGATTATTTCCTTAAGCCGAGAAAATTCAGATGCTCACTGTTCGCCATGATGGTTTTGAATTGCTTGAAATATGATTAGAATTTTTTATTTATTTTTTTGGTAAGGAAAGTTGGCCATAGGAGTGTAAAATGTATTAAAATTAAAACTTACAACTTACTGGTTCAAACTAGGCTACTTGTAAATCTAAACTTTGTAATCAGGCTCTCAAAAATTATATAAAAATTTGGATTTAGATTTATCGGCCAATACATCGGTTATCGGCTTTCAAATATATCACTAGTTATAGATAGACGCATTTATAAATGCACTATTAAGAGTGAATATGAGATAACATTGTAGATCTAACAGAGATAAAGTAATTTCAGTCGCATTGCATACAATGTTTGGCTTGTTTTTGAAGGGGTTCTCCAACTACAGGCCACCTCGGCATTTGCTACACCTCAAGACATTGCTCATGTTTTATTTCAAGACATTTCTCAGATTGTTGTCCTTAAAATGTTCTTGTGTGTCAGACTAATTTCTTACGCATCTCATCCGTCGCGAATTCCAAAACATCCTTTTAGAGCTAGTAAGGGAGGCTTGAGACACTGCCTGAAATCATTTGGCGAAGTGATATGGAACTAGCCTGGAAATCCAGACCTAAATCTGAAAGATTAATGGTCTGGCGTCGACTAATGAAAATCGGCCAGCTCGAGGGGCAGCACCAAGCGTGCATTTGAAAATCTCACAGCACGCAATTGGATAACACTACGACCAATCACAACAATAAACCCCATACGCTTAGCTACCAGCGGAGCTAACTGGTAGATTAGACTCTTACCGTATCCGGTCGGCAAAACAGCAAAAACGCCCTTCTTGCAAAGGAACGATTCGTGCGCCGTCTTCTGTTCCTCTTTTAGATAAAAAGCCAAGTCTAACTCGTTCATTGTAGCGGCCAAAGCCGTTTCAAACAACTGGTGTTCATCCATAGCCATCTTGCAATGTTTACTAATGACCTCGACGTCACAGCGCTGTCGTCATCAGTTTAGCTCGCCTCTGGCCCGCCTATATCAGATAACCCGATGTGATTGGTGCAGCTCGGATACAAGAGCATATTTAATGAGCATCATTACTCGACACCAGAGTAACTCACTGAACAAATTCAACTTGTGCTCTCGCGAGAACTCTGGATTACCAGGGTAATATGGAACCGTAATGCGGTCAAAACCTCCCTGGAACTACTTTAGATGTGCATTTCCTGAAAAACAATTGCACACTTTAGAATGTTCGTCAGCCAATCAGAATCAAGCCTTCAACAGCCCTGTAGTATAAAGCTTGAATAATACGGCTTGTTGAGAGAGTTGTGGTATTACTTTTCTAAGCAATCAGTTACAATTTCGAATCCCACATTGAAGGAGGGATCTGAGGCATATCTAGGGACCAGAAAAGAGTCAGTAAGCAATCACCTGGCAAAGTCCTAACAACCATTTAGCATCCATCTAGCAACATTAAAACTGAAAAAAGTTAAAACTGTTGGCATGTATTTGTTTTTTTGGTGTTTCATGAGCCATTGAAGGTGTTCTGTTGCATGTCCTCTCAGTGTTGGATTGAAAGTGCATTTGCTGGTAGCTCTGTCTCAGTTTGTAATTAGTGGTTTTCAACAAAGCTTGATTTAAACACAAGTTTGCTGCTCGGGGAGTTTGTAAACGGTTTCTAAACTGCAGTCGGTTATAAGCCATTATACTAAAATAAATACAGTGCTTTATGAGCTCATCATCAACTAGCACAATAAATTGTTTTAATACGTCACGCTCAACAAAATATTTAGAGTCTCCGTGGCAACTGGATCTTTAAACATGACATGTAGCACAGACGTCAGGCTGGAGCCGTGTTTTACATTAGACCTGTGAACTTTCCTTTTCCACCTTTCCATGAGTCCATGTTTCCTGTTCAGCGCTTTTGGAAAGGTCTTCCAGGTGGGAGACCTCTATTCAAAAAGTCTCATTAATAAGCAGATACATATGTTCGGAAAGCATGACATGTAGAGGAACTGACTATTACAAAAGCTTTTGACTCTCTGCAACAGCATGAAGGATACACAAAACCATCAACACTAATTTTATCTGGATGTTGATTGCCCATTTACTTACATGTTCCTAGTCTTAATCACTTCAAAGTTTTCTACAGAATTCTATTTTAGTATTCAAATTTGAAATAGACTTTATTAAATATCATGTATTGTGCTCATTTAAATAGGCCAGAGGAGAACTGAGACATAGGGCCCTATCTTGCACCCAGCGCAATTGGTTTTGTACACCGACGCATGTATCATTCCTATTTTGCACCCGACGCACAGCGGAATGAACTTGCGCTCCCGGGGGCAGTTCAGCGAAAAGAGGAGGCGTGTTCCGGTGCAAACGTTCCCTGGTGCTATTTTGCAGTTTCAGAAAACAATTCCACCACTGACCAGGAAAAACCTAGTCTAAAGTTACTGGCGTGTTCAGATGCTATTTTAAGGGTGCATGCTTGGCCATAATGTAGCGTGTGCACAACGCGCATACACTTTGCTTCTCTCATCTACACAGATGCAGCAGTTGACATTTTTGCAAACCATACATAATTACAAGGAAAAATATTCCACACGAGGGAAATCATTGTGGTGTCCATGAAGATGTGAAAACATAGGCATAAATCTAGCTTACACATTTACCCAAATGATTATACGCCTGTTTAACCGAAGCTAATTTGGGTGGGTTTCTTCCATCCCCATACAGTGTCACTTCTCTGTGTTTTACGGCCCTGACGAGAACGTCGGTCTCCTCGGCTGTGAACCGCTCCTGGTGTGCACCTGGCAAATCCGCCATTATAATAGCAATCCGCCATGGAACAAGCGTGCCTGCTCTTAAAGGGAATGTGAGATGACGCTCTGATTGGTTTATTTCACGTTACGCCCAAACCACACCTATGAGTAATGAAGCTACTTCAGACCAACCCATTTTAGATTTGCGATCCGCCCACAAAGTTACTTGCGTTTCGCGTTTGATACTTGCGTTTCAGATCGTTAAAATAGGGCCCTGAGTCTGGTTTATCCCAAGGTTTTTGTTCTCCACTACTGTCACCTGTCACTCAAACATTGTAAGGGAACTGCGGGGGGGTTCGCTAGTTGATGACAAGCTAATAATTAATTAAACTGAATGTAAAATCATGGGGCTGCACAATTTATCAAAATAAAATAGAATTTGCAATATAGCTTTGTGATTAAGCTGCACGGTTCACATTAAATGTTGCTTCTCATCTCTATGCGCTGTGAGTATAATGTGCATTTTTTGAAATGCAATGTGTGCTTTATTTACACATCATTTAGCATAAATTGCATAATTTCCAACATTTCTGTGGACAGAAGTTTACAGAATTTCACCAGTATTCCTCCAAAATAAAAACTTGGGGATTTGAAATGTTAATAGCTTGAGGGTTTGAACATTTCAAAGTGAAGAATTTATAATTTTTATTTTATTTTATAGTACAACTATAATTTACAACTGTAAAATATGTCTTTATTTATGTCCTTTTTAATTAGAGTTACTAATAATAAATACCCTGAAAGAGGTCTAGAGTTGGTTTCAGCAGCAGCGAGATGAAATGTCGTATTAAAATTGCCATATGCGACAATACAATTGCAATATAATTTGTTATAAGTTGTGCAGACTTGTATTTAAAGGGATAGTTCACCCAAAAAATGAAATCAGCTCCATTTTATCGTGATTCGTGTAGAACTTGTACCCAAGAGCTCCACATTTGTGGAATCTGAAACATCTGAAATGGAGCTGGTTATGTGATACAAATGTGACAGATTTTTCATTTTTGGGTGAACTAACCCTTAAAAAAAAAAAAAAAAAAAATTATATATATATATATATATATATATATATATATATATATATATATATATATATATATATATATATATATATATATATATATATATATATATATTGAAATGTGAACTCAAAATCTCAGGGGTACTTCAAAGTACATTTTAAAAAAAGTAAAAAAGCATTGGACTGTGAAATTGGATCCCTCATTTACAAGAATGTGCAAAATCACTCACTTCTGTCGATCTATATGATTGGGACGGCATCAGAGGTATCCTGACATCTACTGGTCTCCGGAGCTCAGTGAGGAACCACAGTGGGCTTCAGGTGTCCTGTAATAGGTAGTGCTTGATCTGCATGGCCATGTGTTTTTCTTTTCTCCTGGAACACGAGAGCTGTCTATTCTGAGCCCCGATTCTTTCGCCTCACTATTTCTGCCCTGCTGTAATGCAAGTTGATCCTCAGAGCCTGTGAGGGACCAAGCAGTCAAGGGCAAAGAATGCAGGATTTCCAAACAAAGAAAATTATTTATTAAATGCCAAACAAAAAAGTTACAAATTAAATGACCTGAAAACTGAACAAAATACAGTCAGGTCTGGGCCCATAAAGAGGGTCAACTGAACAGAACCAAACTTAACAGTAATCAAACCAACTAAACAAACCAAACGAAAAAAAAAAAAAACATGACCTCCCAAATGACACACATGGGGAACTTATATACACAAAGGACTAGTCCATTACACATACACAGGGAACACCACAAACATCACTTAACACAATTAAAATAAATAAAGTAACTTCCGAAATAAAGAAATGGGTCATACACAAAAAATAATTTACCCAAAGAATTATAGTCAACAAAATATACATAGAATTATAATAAACAAACATACATACATACATACAATTAATCATGCACCCCCCAGCTAATTGGCAGCATGGATTAGCCCAACAGAACAAAATGGCGGCAACTGACGCCAGCCGGTCCTTTTGTGTGGCCACGTCATCGGCCATCACAGAGCCCATCACAGGACGCTAATGTAATTTTGTAAGTCAGTGCTTGTCCTGACTGGGGACGTGCGGTTGATCAGAGCATTTATTACGTGTCAGAATCAAGTGCCTTGTTGGAATAATGCAAAATATTACGTTGCGTTTTGCAACTCATTCAAAGTGAAATGTCCAGTGAGTGGCGCTAAAAAGCGAGTTCAGTTTTATACAAAACAGACGAAGGTGAATCTGCCAACATTTTATTAACGTTGAATGTTGTACGTATAAAGGCAGTTTGGAAATGAAATATCCAGTGAGTGGCGATAAAAGGTTAATGCTCTATCGCATTTGAAAATAACACTAAACCTGACCCTAAACCTAACTGATAGTGTTAACAAAATCAAGTCTGAGATAAAAATGCATTTGGTGCTGCTGCTGTAGAGCAAGTACGGGACTTGCTACTGCCAATAATATACACACGACACGCTGCTGTGAACAAGACATGCTTTGCGTTGCGACGTTCGTCTCTTATAGGACAACTTAGTTTGAATAAACGAGCAGACACTGATTAGCTACTTGATCGCCTAAATTAAAAAAATAAAATTAATATTTGTGTAGTGTTCAATGTTTTCGATAGACATACGCGGATGAGGTATTATTTCATCCGCAACCGCATCACAAAACTCATCATCCGCACCAACGTTTTTTGACCAAATTTCAAAGCCGCACCCGCCCGCCATCCGCTGATTGTTTTGCGGTCTATGGACGATGCAATGCTCTGCTGATGCGAGCCGCAAGAAAGCCCTTGTCTGTTCTAGAAAGGATGCAGCAAAGATATTTAATGCTAATGTATGAGGCATAGGCCTACGCTGAGTTTCATTCATTTACGATGAGATGCGCTCTAGTTCACAATGCAATGCAAGTGAACGCGGTGCGCCGGCGCCTCCATGTCACGGTTATTATGTTGTCTGCTATATTTGATTTTTATTTATTAAATACATGCAATTGGTTGATGAAACATTTATTAAAATTAAGATACAATTTGTACAAAACGAAATTTGATTTAAAGAAAGGCTTTTAACAATGCAATGCAAGTGAATGCGGCGCGCCGGCGCCTCAATGTCACGGTTATTATATTGTCTGCTATATTTGCTTTTTATTTATTAAATACATGCAATTGGTTGATGAAACATTTCTTAAAATTAAAATACAATTTGTACAAAACGAAATTCGTTTTAAAGAAAGGTTTTCTACAAAGCAAAACTTAATGAAGTGGTACAAATCATGTCTGACGATTTACAAAACAAAACTTCATTAAGTGGTAAAAAACATGTCTCCCGATATATTGCGCATCTTATGATCCTATCTTTTATTACAATTGTTTTTGAGCTAAAATGTAATACACATCATATATATACTGTATATCACTGTATATGTTTGGGGCCAGTCAAGGGGTAATTAAACTGCACGATCAGTTATCGGTAATGATACGTTGTTTATTATTGCAAATGTTTATTGCTAATGTTTATTATTCCAAATGTTTTTCATTTGTTTAATAAATCTAAATAAGTTTAATATATCATAGTGATAGCTTTTATTTCTATCTCAAATGATTGGCGGTCGGTCAGGGGGTACTTGGCAAAGAATCAAATACAGTTGGAAACGACGTAGACCATTAATAACACAGACTGTTAACAATTGTTTTTAATTAGTATTTAAACATTCTCTATGATAAAAAATGTTTGTAAAAAATATTTTAATAACACGGTTTTAGCGGTTATATACTAACCGTCACACCCCTAGGTGGAGGGTTTCTGAAAGTACGCTGCAACTGCTAAGGCAAATGCTAGCCAGGTATTTGAATGTTGAGCAGCGAGCTCATTGGCTACCGATACAGCAGGAACCAATCAGCTGTGCCCTAAAGAGAATGATGTGATTGCAAGCATTTTAATAAATACCATTAGTTTTTTCACTTTTAATAATATTATTAAGCACATTTTTGTCCAAATTATCATTACTGTAATGGTACATTCATCATATTCACTAACTCGAAACCACACCGTGAAAGAATGAGGCTTATAAAACTATTTGTATAATCATCTGTGCAAATGGTTATTCTCCAGAGTGCTTTGCCAAACTTTCATGAGTGTCCTAAGATAAATTTCCTTTTTTAAAGGGTCAGGCAACCTCTAAGACGGCCCGCAGCTGCTCCGTCTCGCACTCTCACTTCTGTGTGAATTAATGACTTTCTCATGAGACGTTCACCGAGGCCACTTAGATAACACGCTGTTTGTACTTCTGTCCAAGACGGCTTCCTTTTGTTTTGGCAGTTGTTCGTGAAGCAGTGTCTTTACTGCGAGCGAGTGTGAGACACTGGGAGTGTGTTTGCTGCACTGGGGAAAGGTTAAGCCCGTGAGGGATGCTGGGAAACATTGTTTTCTGAGATTGCCATGCAGTTAGCAGGCGTAATGTCTGCTTATCGGATGGGGGGTTCCTTCCTGGTTTTCTTTGTATAGGGTGGCAATTAACAATTACATTTAGCTCCCAGCTTTCCCTCTGTTTCCTCACTGACATCAGCTTCCTTTTGTTTGGTCTGATAGCGGGAAGCTCTCCAACAACAGCAGGCTGCACGCTTCATGCCTGGGATCTGTTTTTCTAGCAGCCATTTGCTTTTCGCTGCTGGACTGTGTCTTATTGGACTCTGTCCCCTATAAAAACATATAAGGCTTTCATGATAATAAAGGGGTGTGGAAACAACTTAAATTCATCAAATTGGCTCCAAACGTGAAAACTAAATGAGTGTCTCATAGATGAATAATAGCAATGCGATTTAGTGATGCCAAAGCATTTCAATCGCCCCCTGGTGGCTGGCTGTAGTATAATTAATAAACCCCACCCTCTCTATGTATAAAATAAAGCGGTTCAGGTATGACACCACTTTGTAGGCCAACCGGCAGTTTGCATCATGCTGGTACCCAATAGGATTTTCCCACAGGCTTTTGGATTATCGCTAAAAACAAGCTCTGTGATTGTTTATGATACACATGTTGTCCATCAAGATAATTATAACAGACTTTTATGAATTCTGAAGCTTAAATGCAGTCGCCAGAAGTAAAAAGCTAAAGGTAGGCTATAAACGAACTACACCACGGTCACATGACTTCAGCGTCACCATCACTAAGCTTCAGACAACTCTTTCAGTTTTTATCAAAAACATTTTCCCAGAAAGTTTGAGTTAGAATAGCGTATAAGCGCGATTATAAGCATAATGATGCTGTAAAAGTGGACTGAGTTTACCTGTTCAGCGTGATGACGTTTAATCTCCTCGACAGTCTCTGTAGTCACATTTAGCCACTTGTTTTGAGACACGTAACAGCTTCAAAAAATAAATGCAACTTTGCTTCCACGTTTTGGCCTACAAAGTGATGTCATACCTGCACCACTCTATGGGATGCAAGCCAAACAAAAAAATCCAATTACACTAAGATATATATATATTTTATGCTGACGTATATTTAAATGTTCGTTTTGCCAATAAGACTGGGTGTAATACATAATTTGTGTGTAACGTCATGATCGACACCTGTACTTGCGATTGAGTGTTCGGGAGTGTGAGCAGGACCTTTCTGGGATATTTTGGCTTCAATTTTATGCAGTGTAAAAGTGGAGACACACTTTTTTTACAGTCAATGGGAAACCCTAATGCTAAGTAATTAATTGTATTTAGCAGTTAAAAATAAAATAATACAAATTAGACTATTTTTTGATAGACACCACCATTGCAATAACATAATTATTGCAGCGGTAATTCAGTCATTCTTGTTATCCTTTTGAGGATGCATGATGGGAACTGCCCCACACCCAAAACCATGCCAAGTGCAATCAAATTGACTTAACTTACTCAATATTTCAAGTTAAGCGCAACTAATGCAGTTGTATGGTACAAAATGAAAACCTCACGGTGAAGATAAGAGACTTCTTTCAAAAACATTTAAAAATCTTATTTTTACTGATATATAATGCTCATTGTAGTTCATAATACACAGCTTGAAATGTATTAGTGCATAGAAATGGATGCCTGTCTGAGGCTCTTGCTTTTGGTGTTATTATTGTGGGATATATTTAACATCACTGGAATTCCCATCAACTCATTAAAGGGCAGACTTAACAGTATTTTAAAAAGTGCACTGCCACAATTATTCCCAGTAATGTTTTTTCCCCGTGTGCAGACTATGTGTGCGTGCATGTGCGCATATTTTACTGGAGTTCTGTGGGTTCGTGCCGTCTGCCCGCAGTGGCCCTTTCCATTAGGTCAGATGGTGAAGTCATGGTATGTAAGTCGGCACAATGAGGATTCAGCTGAAAGAGTAAGTGGAGGGGACAGTATGTGCTACCTTTCACTGCCCAAGAGGAATGCCTCAACTGATGGATCTAATAGCCATTTTCCTCCATCCATGACCATGAAGTCTGACATGCCAGTCGCTCAGTTATAGTTATTGACACATTTTAATTTAGCTTTCCAAGCGGACATACTAAAAAGGCCACATATAGTTGCCTTGGGTTTGGATGCAGTAGATGCTATTGTGGTGAAGCGGTTGCATGTTTATGATGTTTTAACACAAGCTTTTCTGTAATTAAATAATTCAGCTGAATGTCTCAGGCTATGTCAAATTAGCATACTACCAGTAGTATTTTTCTGCAGTATACAGTATGTGTACTGTGCACTGTTTGCACATTTTGCATTGAAAACCTGGATCACCTGTACATTTCCCTATACATTACAACAGAGATACAACAATATATTTTGATTTTGGGAGGCATAAAGTAAAGATTCAGGATGGTCCAAACAGCAATATGTCATGCTTTACTTGAGGGTTACACCACATGACATTTTTAGACTCGTTAGATTTTTAAAAAAAATTGAGAAGTTTTTCAAAATTGAATAAAAACTACATGAATGCAAAAAGTACAAAGAAAAACTTGGCACAAATTAGATTTTTAAAACCTTTATTTTTCATTATCTTATATGCTCATTGTCATTGACCTTTAACACAAAAATCAAAAGTATTTTATTTTGTTTCCAAGATGAACTGGATGCAACCTATTCAATTAAACATGCAACATAACACAGTTTGAATGATTTATCGTTCTTCAGAATTCATATTCAGAAGGAAGTGATAGAACTTAAAATCTTTTTGGCTGTCTTTTGGTATGTAGATCACATGATTTGATAACTTTGTAATGCAGTGAGAGCATTAAATCTTAATCCAGTAGTTTCATAAGACAAACCAGTAAGTTTAAAGGGGTGGTATAATGCCCTTTTCACAAGATATACAATAAGTCTTTGAGTGTGTATGTGAAGTTTTAGCTCAAAATACCCCACAGATATTTTTATATAGCATGTTAAAATTGTCACTTTTTGAGGGTGAGCAAAAACGCACCGTTTTGTGTCTGTTCCTTTAAATGCAAATGAGCTGCTACTCCCGGCACAGGGGGCAGAGCTTCAACAGCTTGTGTCCTTTTACCTCACTCAGACATGCATTGAACATTTCAAAAACTTTTAGCCTTTTATGTTCAAACCAGATTCAGACAATGATGGAGAGACTCAAGAAGAAGTGACAACATGTAGAAGCAACAGGACATTTCTGATTGGTTAGTTGATGAATTTATGTAGCTGATGTGTAGTTCTCTTCTAGTCATTGATTAGCATATTCTGTCATGATAATCTATAAATCGTGTTCAGGGGGCGGGGTTTATGTAAATTCTAGGGTTGGTGATGTCACTAACCCGGGAGAAATGTGGTGTAGTCTCTACCAGCCTTTTTTTTGTTGTCCTTAAAAAGCAATTTCTTTAAAAGCAAATATCTCCCTTTGCTTTGAACTTTGAGCATTGTAACTTTGCAGATGTTGTTTATGCTCAAACAGCAACATTACACACTAACTAAAGTTAGAAAAGTGAAATTTTAATCAACCACCCCTTTAAGTTGTTTGCAGCCTCATATTTTCCGGTTGCCGTCCGGTGTGGAGTCTCTGCAGAGCCTGTTCTCGTATCATGTAAATAAGAGTGTAGAGGTGTGGTCTGATGCACAGCTATGTTCGGCGTCTGGCTGCTGGAATGCAGTGAACGCGAGCTTTAGCGCGTCTGTCTCCAGAGGGAGTTCGTCTAACACCCACATGACAAGAGCTGACACATCCCCTCTCTTAGTCCACCGTTAGCAAAACAGAGTCCTAAAAACACACCGGCACTGAGATCTGGCCTGCCTAGAACTGCCACCGTTCCCCATAATGCAAGTTTATAGCAGTATCAGTGATATTTATATATACAAGGAGCGAGAGAGAGAGAGAGAGGGAAGGACTTTATGGAACTGAAATATTCAGGTAACTGCAAAGATACATTCACTCCTGCCCATATTTCAGCTCCATGTCTATTTAAAGCAGTAGTTCACCTGAGAATTACAGTTTGGTTTTCATTTACTCGTCCTCATGTTGTTCAAAACATGTATTTTTGTGCTAGTACCTTGACTGGTTTGTACCTTTACAGAACTAAGAGTGAATAGAGCCTGCTTTAACTTCACTATTTTTAACTGTTAATGAGATATTGCCGCCTTCATTTCAACAGCCCTAACTTCAACACAAGAGACATTTTCTTCATACACAGCATGAGCTACACGTTTCTTTTGATTGACTGACAGGATATAATTGGCCCTGATCATTGGCTGTTTTTAAATCGGCTGATGGTCGATAGTGAAAATAATAGATTTTATCGGCTGATAACATTGGTGCATCCCTAAGTTAAAACAGCAATTCCAATTTTATTGTAGACAATACAAACCACACACCCCTACTTTCAAGCTCTCAAAAGACAACAAAGCACCATACAAACTAAATTCCAAACCATAGAGCTTTGTGTGAGGAACAGACAGAAATGTAAGTCTCTATTCCCTGAGACACCTAACTAACTATACAAAATATTGTCTAGTTATTGACAAAATATTTCTTTTCTTTTTTTTTTTGAGTAGCTTGGACATTCTGCTAAATATCTCCTTTTGTGTTCCACAGAAGAAGTAAAGTCATACAGTAACTATTCCTTTAAAAAGAGAGGGCTATGAAAAGAGCAAGATATAAATATGCTCTGTCATCTCCTTTATACCTCTGGGCACTGACTCTATCTCACCATAAAATCAAGAGGATGTCCTATCCCAAAGAAAAAAAGTGTTCTGGAGAAAAATGAGTCTAGTATTACCAAAGCAAACCTACTACGTCTGCTTTCATGTGCTTTCAAGGCATCTCTCGTGTTCATTTCCAAACAGAAAGGACATGATCCCGTTTTCAGCACTTTACATATTATGAACATTTAGACATTTTGTATCTAATGAAATATTTACAGACTGCATGTGTATAATTACAGGAAAGGTCTCACTTTCTATGTGGTGTTAGGTTTATTCTTGAAAGTGTGCTTATGTTTTGTGGTGTCTTTAAAGTGTGCTTATTATCCTGAGGAAGTGGAGGGGCTTTGAAATCTTATAGGGGTGTTCACTAAAAATACACACCACCGGAGTTTCTTGCCAGGGTAGCGACGTGTCCCCAACTGCCTGCAAAAGCGCACCTCTGTCCTGTTCACGGTTCAGCAGGGCAACGCCGCAAGACAAACAGTTTTTGTTTTTCTTTCTATGCGCTCTGCAAAAAGTGCATGACTGACAGTCTGGTTACATCAGCTGTTATCTCTCCAGTCAACAGCAAGATTCTGCGGATGGATGAAACTATGTACAGTATCTGACGTCAAACGTCGAGATGTAACCGATACTGGCTCGGCCTGTCAAAAATAAGATATTTCATTTTCTGTTGTTGTTGATGTACTTTTGAATGTATCAGATTACGGACATTTGAAGGACTGGGTTTCTCAGTGTTTGGCCTCCTGCCCTAGGTAATAGTAGTATGGCAACATAAATTGCAGCAGATGAAAAAAAAAGAAAGAAAGATTTTAAAACCTTTTAAAAATCTAGGTAAAAATGTGTGTGCAAGTTCATAAAAATGTAACCTTTGTATTCATGTTGGTTTTATATTGGTTTGAAAAACATATAAAATGATATATCATTTTCAAAAAAAGTTTAAATTTAATGATAAAAAATCATAAACATGTTGTGTAACCTTTTATTTATTTATATATTACGTTTAATAATTATTATTTTATAAATATCATTATTATTTTTTGATGTACCATATGACATTTTACACACTTAGTAGTCTTGCCTTTTCATAAAAAGGTCAAAATATCTGATATTTTAAGCTGACCTTGGCACACAGTTGTGTTTTGTTTCCCCCATTAATTTTTTGTCACATCATATGACTTTAATTTTTGAGAAAAATTGATTAAATTTAAATATATATTAGTTTTGTCAAATTGATTAATCGCAATTAATCGCATCTAACATAAAAGTTTGTAAAATATAATATATATGTGTGTGTGTGTATATGTGTATATATATATATATATATATATATATATATATATATACAGTATACACACACAGTATCCTATCATAAAAGTTTGTAAATATATAATATTGTGTGTATATATATATATATATACTATATATATATATATATATATACAGTATATATATATACATATATATATATATATATATATACTGTATTTAAACTTTTATTTTAGATGTGACTAATCACAATTAAAACTATCTCTATTTTTATATTTATTTATTATATTATATTTTTCTTCATTTTATCATAACACTTCAATATAAAATCACAACCCCCTGAGAAGTGTTTTATTGTGCCCTCCCAAAGATCAAATTAATTTTAATGTAGAGATTAAACACGTTTATTATAGAAAATATTTAAAAAAGGACACACCCCCCCCCCCCCAAAAAAAAAAAAACAGTGTCACATCATTGACTCAACCACTTTAGCAGTGGTGACGAGTTCTGAATATCCAGGCCCAATTAATTTTTTCAGAAAGTATTTGAACTAATACACATTTCATTATTTTTCCCCCAGATTTCGCCATGAGTGAGGAGACTGTAGTGTGGGTGTAGCTGTTCACTGGAGCAAGAAGCAAGATATCACAAGCAACAGCTTCCACACTCCCACAGAGGAGACGATGGGCGAAGCTGAAGATGAGAAGAACCAGGCAGGACGTCTGTTTGAGAACTTTGTTCAGGCCACTGACTGTAAAAGTACCCTACAGGCCTTCAATATAATGTGCAGTTACCTGGAGCTGGACCCTCTGGAGCACGGCACCTTCTACAGCTGTCTGAAGAGCATGATGACGTGCTGGAAAGCCAAAGCCCTGTGGAGTAAACTGGACAAGAGAGCCAGCCACAAAGAGTACGAGAAAGGCAAAGCCTGTGAGGGCATTAAGGTAAGCTTGCAGAATGCCAAGACAATAACAATACCGGAATATGTTATGATGTTTAACTGAGCTGACAAACCTTTGTAAACCAAACATTTATAGATTCCCTGATTTTGGGCTTTGATTTTTGAATGCCATGACATCATTATATATATGATATCATAGACACATGTTGTTCGTTAGACAAGTGCTCTCTGGTTTTAGTGGCGACCTCATCAAGCTCTTGTATTATATGAGCTTATTAGTGGTGTGTGTGTGCAGTAAGGCTAACATCACTGCTATTGCTCATTATATGACACGCTAGTCGGCATTTTTTGCTAAGGATGTGAATGATACTAGGGATTATCTCAAATTGAATGGCATGAAATGAGGCTTTTCATATGAGAAATTGTTTCGACCTGCCAGATGATGCAATCATAATGACTGATCCAGAGGCCAAATACGTGTTTAATCCTCTACTATGCTATGTGAAAAGCAGAATGTCAAATGAGAAGTATGTCCTAATACCTTGACCGATTGAAAAATGCTGCTGAACATTGATGTGGTTGACATTGTACGTCACATGACAATTCCAACATGGCGGATGTAGTATGTCTGGTTTAGATTCATACTACACACGGTCACACAATACACATTATCAACAAGCATTGTAGGGTCAAAGAGCTAGTTTACCCAAAAATCTGTCATCATTTACTCACCCTCATGTCATTCAAGCTCAAATATGCAAGTTTTACACTTGAGAACAAACATCATTGGCTCTTCCATGTCAGGAACACATGTTTGAGCTTCAGTTTACCATATTTGATGTGCTCTACTGTATGTGCGTTAATCAAAGCCTAAATTAAATCTGTTGTTTGTCATATAAGGTGATCGTGTCTCATCAGAAGACCTGGATTCATATGGATTACTGTTACAGTGTCTTTATGTAGTTTTGAATCTTGAAAATTGTGGTTGCGTTGACTTTGACAAAAATTATGAGAGAATATTCATCAATTGTGTTCTGAATATGAAGTCTTGTGGCTTTGGAATGACATGAGTAAATGATGATACAATTTTCATTTTTGAGTGAACTAACCCTTTTACATCACTCATAACGTCCCTATGCATAGCTAAAGATCCTTTTTCACACAAAAAATGTACCTGCCACTTAAGCTTATGTATCGTAAAAGTCGTAAGAAATAGTATCTCATTAAAGGTGCGGTATGTAATATTGACAGCTAGGGGTTACTGTGGTGCAAATTCAAAATATCGGAGAGAGTTGTTTCTCTCACCCCTCCTCCTCAGAACTTGATTGAGGACATGCAACAGGAGCGAGCGCAATTGACAATGGAAGTTGATGAGACTTACACACTGTAAGTTTATGAGTTGATTTATCTGTAAAGCTCCTGTTCGTAGAGATTTTTAGATGGATGACGAGGCTTTTTAGATCGGTAGGATCTGCGATCTCTGACCCAGTTTGTTTGCTGGCTTCTAGGGGTGTAACAATATATCGTGTCACAATATATCGCAGTACAAAAATGCAACAATATGTATCGTGGATAGTGACAATATATATTGTGTATAGTTCACCCAACATAAAAATTACCGTGTGAGAAAAAATTCAAGTTTACAGAGTTTCAGTGTTGAATATAATGTATAATAATGCAATGGGGGAATATTTGTGGGTCCTGATAATGCCAAATGTCTTATGTTACCAGTAAAAAGTGTCCTACATTATTTTAAATATATCTAGTCAGTGACAGAGTGCAAGCATTACGTCTAAAATAATTTTAGCTTCAGAATCATGACTTTTATTCTGGTGTCACTATTGTCCTGCGCATTGCGTTACAAGCCGAAGCCTATTAATTTACATCCACAATGTAATCAAATTTAGCATTTTAATCAACCGTACATATTTTGTCATCCTTTTATCATGTCTATTATCAATATTATCATGTCTTTATCAATAATATTGTATCGTGAGTTCAGTATCGTGATATGTATCGAACCGTGACATGAGTGTATCGTTACACCCCTACTGGCTTCCATTTCTGCAATACGCGGTGTTTTCCGCTAACTGGCAACCCGGCGTGTGGAAATGCTATTGGGTGAATTGGCAGTGGGCGAATCACACGGACCAAAACAAAAACAGACATTCGGACACGGAACGCACATTTCAAAGTAAAATAACTTGCTGTAGAAGCAGGGTTCGTACAAGGTGCTTAAAGTACTTGAAGTACTTGAATTTGACTTTTTGACATTTAAGTCCTGGAAAACCCTTGAAAACAGCCATATTTATGAAGAGGTACTTAAAGTGCTTTACTTACTTAAAATACAATATTTTTTTTCCGAAAAAAACAACAACAACAAAAAAAAACAATATTTTCACGCAAAATTAACACTGCAGCCTGTCTCATAATACGAAGTACACCAACATTATAATATAAAATTGTATTTATTGAACAACAACAGCCATTATAAACTTTGTATTTAATATATATTATTAAATATGTTGTAAGTTGTATTTTGGATACCTTATATCTGTAATTTGAGTTTTAATAATCCTTAAACAAATACTAAAGATATTGTTTGATAAGTGAGATCTCTGATTGTAGTCCTTGAAAACCAAAAAAGTAGTGCTTGAAAAGTCCTGGAATTTCTTTTTACAGCATCTGTACGAACCCTGTAGAAGTGTTTTTCAGAGAAACAAGTATGTTAGCATGTTTCCTCCAAACATCTCCAAACATATAATGGTATTTTTATGCTGTAGTACAGTCAAAAAATGACATACAGCACCTTTTAGTTTCCACTATCTGTCTCTGGGCCTTCGATGTTTGACTTGGGATCAGTGAACTTGTGAGTTACACATCAGAGACAGCATCACTCAGCAGATATGATTATTTTAGAAGGTCAAACTGGCCGGTTCATTATGATAACTTCCCCATCAGACACACACACACACTTTGAAAGGCTGCATGAGTCTGGCCCAGCTTATTGTTAGCGAGTGTTTGAAGTATTTCAAAGAGAGCGTAATTTAACAAGTTCACTTCATATGGGCAATAAACGGCCCACTAATGTTTTTGATGTGAAGCAGTGTAATTATGAAGCTCTTTTTAGAGTGCAATTTACCTCTTTGTAATAAAGGTGGTAATTATGTACAGTAGTCCTGACTAAAGGCTGTTCGGCACACTTTAATCGAAGCCAGCGCAGCGTTGCCTAATGGCACTGTTTCAGACAAGCCAGGTATGCTGTAACTGCATAACGGATCATAGGAGTATTTAAATAAGCATTTGAACCCATCCATCCTTTCTTCATTTTTTCCATCCATCCTTCCATCCATCCATCCATCCATCCATCCATCCTTAATGGTACATCATTTTTAGGTATTTTAACACAGCTTTGCATGTAAGGTACATTTTATTGAAATGAAACTCGAATGACTTTACATCCATCCATCCACCCATCCATCCATCCATCCATCCATCCATCCATCCATCCATCCATCCATCCATCCATCCATCCATCCATCCACCCACCCACTCATCCATCAATCCATCCATCCATCCATCCATCCACCCACCCACCCATCCATCCATCAATCCATCCATCCATCCACCCACCCACCCACCCATCCATCCATCCATCCATCCATCAATCCATCCATCAATCCATCCATCCATCCATCCATCTTTAATGGTACACCATTTTTAGGTATTTTAACACAACTTTGCATGCAAGATAAATTTTTATTGAAATGAGACTCGCATGACTTCACATTCTAAAAAATGCTGGGTTACAAACCATAACTAGGTTATTTGGCAACCCAGTGCTGGGTAAATATTGGACAGAACACATGCTGGGTTGTTTTTTGACATAGGTCAGTCAGGGTCAGGGTCAGTCAGGGTCAGTCAACCTGATATTGAAGGTTTTTCATTTTAAATAATAAAAATGCACTCTAAAATCTCTGTTATAGGACAAGAACAGTTCATATACAATATTGTTTTATTCAATGGCAAGTCAGTCTTTCCCAGACATAAAATACTAGCGTTTTAGGACGTAATAGGAGCATCCAATGGGAATCTGTGGGAAGAAAACTAGTATCAATAGGCTTTTCCAGTTAATTAAATGACAATCTTATATATTCATGTTTGAAAAGTTACATCAAAAACAGCTTTACCTTTCTAACATTTAAGTTTCAACCCATCAAACGCATAGCATGACCACTGCTACGATGCTAGCGCACTAGATCAATACCACTCCTTTTGTAGTCAGTGGAGCGCACGTCAACTTTGTTATACATGACAGCGATGTCACATTGTGTTTGAGCCCTGGTCGCACATTCGTTTGACGGGAGGTGAAACGTTCATTGTGGCGCCGGCGCATTGTTCGCTTTGAGTGTAGATCTGCTGAATTGTAGAAGACTAGCGTTTCAAGTAGAGGTTAGCTGCGATGTATGCAAACAAAAAATGTTTTTTTACAGGAATCCATTGTAATTTAATTCAGGAAGTTTTCTCACAAAATTACCATAGACAATGTATCCAGTTTTAACCAGTTTGGCACAGACATTGGGTTACATTGATCCAGCACCTGGTAGGTTTTTTTTAGGACTTCATCATTTGAATTAACAATAAAAATGACCCAGCAGCTGTTACAGAAAAACTACACGGAAATATTTAAAATAGCCCAATAAAATGACCCAACATGCTTAACCCAGCATTTTGTTTAGAGTGTACTACTGTTTACATACCTCTGGAGCCCCTTTCATTGATCATTTGCCATTGATCAGACAAACAGCATGTCAAACTCACACCATTGGCTGAGCAAGTTGACATGCTGAATTGCTGAAACAGACAATGTAATGTTTTGAAAGTGACACAAAGTGTCTTTACTCTTCTGGAAAGCCAACACACAAATGGCTTACTTAGTAAATTCTGCACATTAAACTGGCATCGCAAATGTGTTTTAACATCCTGATGAATAATGGACCATCTGCCCCTTCATCCTGTTGTGACTTGACTTGATTTGGAAAAAAGGTGTGTTTTAGGAAGAGTGGCATGATATCACTGCTCACCAGCCTCCAACTGTCTGCCAGATTCACAGTCTGTCCAGGATATGAGCTCATTCTCTCTTTATCAACCAGCGGGATGGCCCGCCGCTGCCTGTTTTATTGTTTTATGCGGGCTTTATTACCATTGCAGAGACTCAATCAGAGCCTTTATCTGAAAGTTTAGACATTCAGGCTAGACATGCGAAAATCATTTTAACACTGTATATTCCGGGCAGTAAGTTATTTTGTATTTTCATGCCGTGGTATTTTTGTTTCCAGTCTAATTTTTATTAACATATATGTAAATTAGGATCAGTGATTATTACAAAACTTTTTGGAGTAGTTGATTCTGATTATGAGTAATTCTAGATGTGCTAGTTGTCTTTTATTATTGCTGTAAGGTGTCTTATGCTCAACAATGCTGCATTTTATTTGATCAAAAATATAGAAAAAACAGTATAATATTGTTTTAATATTTTTTTTAAAATATATTTATATATATATAAGTTCTTAAACTGTTCTTAAAACTATATATATATAGTGTTTTATGAACAGTTTAATATAGGTTAATAATTTTGTGGAAAGCATGAAACATTTTTTTTAGGATTCTTTGAAAATAAAGTGTAAAAGAACAGCATTTGAAATATACAAATGTTGTAACAATGTAAAAGTCTTTACTGTCATATTTTATCATTTTAATGCATCCTTACTGAATAAAAGTTTTAGTTTCTTTAAAAAAATGAACTCCAAAGTTTTGAACGGTATAGTGTCAAAATGTATATTATTAGTATTTATTAATTTTAGTTTGAGATGGCAGAGTGCAATTTTTTTTAACACTATTAATTGTCTTTTGCCTTTTTTTTTTTCAAAATTTGCTTTAAATTTGCATTCCGTTTCACAGAATGACTCATACAGTAAATGGAGTCTCACATTGGGCAGCAGTTACACAAAGCTGACACAAAAAGTTCGTTTTAAAAACTTCCTTATACATTTTTGGGCTGTTTTCAGGGGTGGTGTAGTGGTTTCACTACCGGATTCTGTGGTAAATACTTGGAGCCGTTCCCCAGTCTGAGCAGTGTGAGTTCCTGACCCAGACTCTGTGAGCCCACGCAAAGAGGCACTGTTTTTCACATTGGGGAAAGTCAAGTTCTTCTCTCTGTGTGTGTTTGAGCATGTGTGCAGTCTGCTTACAGCTGTGACTTTATGACTCATGATTGCCTGGGCAATGTAAACAAATCATACAGTGGCATTACCAGAACTTCTGTTCCGCTAGACTAGTTATAGTCCATTTCGCCATCCTTAAATGATTTTATTCTCGTACAGGCTTGAGTCCAGGCTTCCCTCCTGGTGGTCTGCTTCAGTCGATTGAGCAGCTTTCTCTAAGTTGTGTGATGTCTCATTGAGTGAACTGCTCAAGCAAACTGTGATCACATTGGGTGCTAGAAGTGTGTCTGGGTTCAAGTTATTGGTCCTGCCGTGAGGTGGTCTCTGTTCCTCTGGGCTTTGTGTAAAGTGACTGTTGGTTCAACACATACCGTGGCTTTCACCAGGAAGTTTCATCTAGCAGGTCATCCCGCCAGTTCCTATCCTGCAGACTTTTCCATGATTTAAAAGAGGCTGAACCGTCCTGAAGTGGCAGCGGTGTAAAGGGATTTTGCAGCTGGCATTGGCCTGGCCTTGTACAGTGATTGGCTGGATTTTTATCAAATGATGTTCTTTCATCACTCTGGAGATTTAATGTTCTCAGTTATAATTCATTTTAGTATTACGTTTGTCTCAGATTGTATTGTAAAACACTTTTGCTGCCATTGAGGTGGATACGGGTATGGTTAGGGACAGGTTTGGTTGAATGGGAAGGTTTAAGGGTGGGTTAAGGTGTAAGGGAAGGCTCAAAAGTCTAATTACAAATGTAATTACATAAATTAATTACAGCTCTAATTACATGCAGGTATTTTCAAAATATAAGTACAATGTAAAAACATGTATGTACACAATAAGTCCATTGTATCAAATTATTAATTTCAATGTTAGTACATTGTTAGTACACAAAATTTGTATGACGATTATTGCACTCAATTTGATTTAATTCGGAAAAAAAAACTTAAGTATTCCAATTTTAAAGAGCTGTCATTTGTTATTTTTCTTTATTATGTTTCTGATTTTGAGCGCCCACTGATGACGGGAAACACGCCACGCTGACTCACCAGGAAACTTCACCTCTGGACTTCTGCTCTGCTCAGTTTCAGGGTGGGAATGAGCAGAAACAAAAGAGTGATCATTGTGTTCATATCTGCTCTGACTGATGGAGTATTTCATTAGTCTGTGGGGATGGTAAATCTTCTCCTCGCAGTGCTTGCGTGCCTCTGTGTCTGTTCTGAATAGGCTGCCTTTGTTCAGTCTCTGTGTTTTTAGTTAAGGTAAAGTCAAACAGAGACGGTGCACCTGGCCTGTCAGTCTGTGCTGGTGGTAACTGGTCCATCCAGTATAACAGATGAAAGCATCAATATACAGTAGGACTGTGTGTGTGTGTGTGTGTGTTATTGAGTAACAGAGTTGAAAGTATCAGTAGAAATTGTGTATTTTTAAAGGGGTGGTTGATTATGATTTCACTTTTCTAACTTTATTTAGTGTGTAATGTTGCTGTTTGAGCATAAACAACATCTGCCTGCAAAGTTACAATGCTCAAAGTTCAAAGCAAAGGGAGATATTTTATTTTAAAGAAATTGCTTTTTAAGGACTACAACAAACGGCTGGTAGGGACTACACGACATTCCTCACGGGTTAGTGACATCACCAACCCTAACATTTACATAAACCCCGCCCCCGGAACACAATTTATAGATTATCTTGACAGAATATGCTAATCAATGACTAGACGATAACTACACATAAGCTACATAAATTCATCAACTAACCATTCAGAAATGTCCTGTTGCTTCTACATGTTGTCACTTCTTCTTGAGTCTCTCCATCATTGTCTGACTCCGGTTTGAACATAAAAGGCTAAAAGTTTTTGAAATGTTCAGTGCATGTCTGAGTGAGGTAAAAGGACACAAGCTGTTGAAGCTCCGCCCCCTGTGCCGGGAGCAGCAGCACATTTGCATTTAAAGGAACAGACACAAAACGGTGTGTTTTTGCTCACCCTCAAAAAGTGTCAATTTTAACATGCTTTATAAAAATATCTTGTGAAAAGGGCATTATACCACCCCTTTTAGAAACCAAATTGCAGGTATCAAAGGAGTGTGTTTGTATATTTGTGAGTAACAGGGTTGCAATTATCAATAGGACTGTGAGTAATTTTGAGTAACAGATATTAACCTCATACCTGAAGCACTGATGAATAACAGATTTCCAGTCAGGTATTTAAAACTTGCTCTTACTATAACACTTTCTCTGTATGCATTTCCCCCAACCCAACACTTTCTGCGCCACTGCTACACACTGCTGTTGATACTTTCAGCCCTGTTACTCACAAATACACAAACACATTTCTGTCGATACTTACAATCTTGTCACGTTAAAAAACACAGTTTCTATTGATACTTTCATCTCTGTTACTCCAAAGTACACACAGTCCTATTGATAATTTCCTGTTACTCACAAATATACAGACACGCTCCTTTAATACCTCCAGTTTGGTTTATAAAAAATGCACAATTTCTATTGATACTTTCAACTCTGTTAAACAGTCCTGTTGGTGAATTAGCCTATATCCTGTTATTAAAAAATATACATACTGTAGACTCCTTTCGATACTGTCAACACACACACACACACACACACACACACACACACACACACACACACACACACACACACACACACACACACACACACACACACACACACACACACATTAATGCTTTCAATTCTGTAACTCACAGTACACTTTCTATCTTGAGGACACATCTAAGTTTACATGTCTAAACTAAAAGACACACATACTGCTATTGATACTTTCAACCATGTTACTTACAAAGACACAAATACACATTTATAATACATAGCTATATAAATGAGACAGGTGCCTATTATTGTATTAGTTAAAGCTGATTAACATTTGTTCACACTTTAAGAATAAAATTACTCTATGAATCATTTAATCTTTTTTTGCTGTCTCCAGTGGATGTCAGATTAAGACTTCTGCACTTCATTTAGTATGATTTATAAGCTGTTTTCCTCATTGGGGACCAGAAAATGTCCCCATAAGATAAAAATGTACTGGTATTACTATCCTTGTGGGGACATTTGGTCCTCATAACATAGGGAATAGGGAATACCAGACACACACACACACACACACACACACACACACACACACACACACACACACACACACACACACACACACACACACTCTTTATGAGGACATTCATTGACACAATGCAATCTCTAGGCGCTTACCCTAACCTTACTCATCACAACTAAGTGCCTAACCCGAACCCTGACCCTAAACCGACCCTTAACCTCATTATAACCTTATCCCTAAAACCAAGTCTTGACCCTCAAACAGACCTTTAAAGGGCTCTCAGAAAGTGAGGACCGGCCAAAATGTCCTCACTATACTCTCTTGGTCCTCACTCCAATGGTCTAAAACTCAAACTGGTCCGCACAAAGATAGTTGAACAAGTACACACACACACACACACACACACCCACACACACACACCCACACCCACACACACACACACATTTTCTAGCCCCTACCCCTACCCTTCACAGAGAACTTTCTGAATTTTTAGATAAAAAACCCCCACATCATTAGTATGATTTATAAGCTGTTTTCCTCATGGGGACCAAACATTTTTCCCACAAGGTCAAAAATGACTGCCATTACTATCCTCGTGGGTCATTTGATCCTCACAATTAAGGGTTTACCAGGTACACACACACACACACACACACAAAGCATAGAATGACAAAAGTCTTACTTTTTATTAATGGAAGCTGAAGGCCTTTTAATGACATTTTCGGTGCTTCTAGCAAGCTGGGATCTGTAAATAGCCACCACTGACACAGCACCAGGGACACACAGACATCGAGGTCTATAAAAACATGATAAGCTCCAGGATCAGGAGGGGCTGAAACCCGAGTGTATCACAATATTGATCACAGCACAGGCTGAGAGTCTTTGCTGTACACACACTGTGACAGGAAGCATTCGCTGCCCTCACTATTGCTTCCTTATTTTGAGGTTAGTCAACCATCCTGAAGTCGTGTTTCACTGTGTGCGTGGGAAATCAAAGGAGGGGTAGGAAATGAAAAGATCAAGAAGAAATAGGTCACATTGTACCATCTGGACTAAAAGTGAGCTAAAGCTTTGCATGAGTGCTAGTCTAAGACGTGGCTTTCTTCTGTGACTCAAGAATAGATTTGTGTGAAGATCATCTCCACATAAAAAGTGATCTTTCATCACCAAACCAGAGGGAATGAAGTCATACCCACAGCAGGCATTCCCAGACACGTCCTGGAACCTGACGTCTTGACTTCTCGCATCTGCACAAGCCGGATGCATGAATCATGCCCTTGATATGACAGAACTGTAATTATGATTTAATGTTGATGAAATCACACACGCGCCTCCAGTTATTGCCACTGTTGTTTGGATAAACATTTGCATTAGTGCTTCATTTTCTTTGAGCTTGTTTGCTAAGATTTTCTCTTTCAAGGATAATTCCTGAAAGAGTGGGCAAGGGCTATTTGCTCACTGTCGAGTAAAATAGGCTCCTTGAGTTTAAGAATAATACTAACAGTATTAAAAAGTGCACAAAGGTTTAATAGAGGAAGAAATATCGTAGACGTCTTTATTTCCCTCTTGTGTGGAATTTGAAAGGCAGTGAAAACAAAATCATCCCCCCTTTGTCCCGTACTTCCTCTGTTTTTAAATGAAAATAGTGACCTTGAATGGATGGAACTATATTGCTAGATAACAAATATTGCTAGATATGAACTTGTAATATTTAGAGCCTCAGGTCGTCATGATGTGTTTATGATAACGTGGGGTCCCTTTCTCTCCCTGACTGAGAGTGTAGTATAAAAGAGGAAAAAACTCAAATATGTCCTGTATCTCTGTGTTGTTGTTGCCTGCTATTTCTGTAAAGTCTAAACAATTTTTCTTTTTTTGACCCAACCCTTTATTCTATGTATTTATGCAATTTTTCCTTTTATCTGTGCTGTTTTATAAATGTTATTCTACATTGTGTAATTAATTAATTTTTTAATTATTATTCATGTACTTCTATATATATATATATATATATATATATATATATATATATATATATATATATATAATTATATATATATATATAATTATATATATATATATATATATATATATATATATATAATTATATATATATATATAATTATATATATACATTTTATTCTACATTGTGCAATTAATTTATTTTGTATTAATATTCATTTTCTTGAATAATAAAAAAAAATATATTTTTAAAATTAAATAAATTAAAGTAATAATAATAATTATATATATATATAATATATATATTTATATATATATATATATATATATATATATATAATTATTATTATTATTATTACTTTCATTTATTTAATTAAAAAAAGTTTTTGGTTGATTAAGTTGGGGTAAAAACCAAAATATGTTGTTACAATTATTATTTTTTTATTTTTTTCTTGACTGATGTCTATGTTCAAAAAAAGAAAAAAGAAAGATAAAAAGAAAATAGTGACCTTGGTTAAATTCTTGCCCTGCTAATTCTCTCAATCTCTAAATGTAACTTTCAGTGCTTGATAATTGGAGGCGGCCCGTGCGGCGTGCGGACGGCCATCGAGTTAGCTCTCCTCGGAGCCAAAGTGGTGGTGATAGAGAAGAGAGATACGTTCTCCAGGAACAACGTCCTGCATCTTTGGCCCTACACCATTCATGACCTCAGGGGTTTAGGAGCCAAGAAATTCTATGGAAAGTTCTGTGCTGGAGCGATAGACCACATCAGTGAGTCCTGAACCAACTTCTCATTCTCTGTGCTCATTTAATCATAAGTTATAAATTATAAGCAACCTATCAAAAGTTCCTTGTTTAAAGCAGAAGTCATTTTTAGTTCTCCTTTTCAATTTTTGACAGCCCTTCCTTTATCTACACATGCAGAATATGTGACTACTGTGTAAAGTTTCTTTTACAGAGAAATAACATCTATACTGTTAATCCTAATAGGTTGATTATTTGAAGAACAACTCAGCAAGGTTATTGTAGTTAAAGGGATAGTTCTTCCCAAAATGAAAATTCTGTCTTGATTTCTCACTCTGATGTCGTTCCAAGTCTTTTGTTCATCTTTTCGTTGAACACAAATGAAGATCTTTTTAATGAAATCTCAGAGATTTCTGTCCCTCCATTGACAGCTACGCAACTACTACTTTAACACTTCAAAAAGTTCATAAAGAGATCGTAACACTAATCCATATGAATTAGGCCAAATTTTCTGAAGAGACTCAATCACTTAATATGATGAACAGATTGAATTTAGTCTTTTATTCACATATAAACATTGATTAGCTCAAACGTGCTGCGTAACGAGAATTAACCTCATTGGTTCTTGAATCTCATTGGTTCATTGGTTCATTCACAACCAATGTGTGCGTTGAAGAACGTTTATGTGAATAAAAGCTTAAATTCAATCCGTTTAATCATTTGAAGCGATCTTGACAGAAAATTTGGACTAAATTTCTCAGTTCATATTAGTTTTACGATCTCTTTATAAACTTTTTGAAGTGTTAAAGTGGTAGTTGCGTAGCTGTCAATGGAGGGACAGAAAGCTCTCAGATTTCATCAAAAAAATCTTCATTTGTGTTTCAAGATGAAAGAAAGTCTTACGGGTTTGGTACGACATGAGGGTGAGTAAATGATGACAGAATTTTCATCTTTGGGTGACCTGTCCTAACCCTTTAACTAAAAATATTCAATACAGTTTTGTTAACTGAAATAAAGCTCAAATAAAATATAAATATTAGATGAAAAAATAATGCTAAAATGTAAATAAAAATACATTAAACCTAAATAGTAATATTTAAAATAATGATAAAAAAAATGAAAAAGCATGAACATCAATAGACTTAACAGCATATTAAACATATTTAATCAATGAACAACATAGTTGTACTCATTCTCACTTTCACTCAAATGCAAAATATATAGTTTTCTTTTTCCTTTTCTGAAATACAAAAGAAGAGAATAATATCCAGGCTTCTCTTTCCACACAGTGAAAGTGGATGATGACCAGTGGATGTCAAGTCTTACATTTCAGTTTGTTCCTCACGCAAAGCTATCGAATGGCTTTTCGTGATTCAGAATACAGCACATAAGTCATATGAAATATTCTTTTTATGTTGCTTTTTGTCCTTTTAAGACTTTGACAGCCCCAGTCATAATCAATTTTCACTGTATGGAACCGAGACGATGATAGAATGTCCATTTTTGGATGGATCTCTAAGATGATGATATTTCTGTTCTCACATCTGTTAGTTTTACTGGTCTGTGTTTTTGTAAGCGATGCCGTGTTAGCGTGACTGTGAGGCTAATGGTTCTTGCTCTGGCTGGGTTTGGCAGGCATTCGGCAGCTCCAGCTCATGCTCCTGAAGATTGCTCTGCTTCTCGGTGTGGAGTTTCACGTTAATGTGGAGTTCGTCAAGCTGGTGGAGCCTCCCGAGGACCAGGAGAATCAGGGTGAGTCTGAGGGCCCCAGATCCAGACCAAACGTTCTCACGACTAGCAGTCAGGCGTTCAGAGCCAATCAAAAGTTTGGACACACCCTTCTAATTGTTTATGACTGCTGCTTCACACATTCTAGAAAAGTCATCAAAACTATAAAATAACATAAATGGAAGTGTGGGAATATTATGCAGCCATCAAGAAATGTTTTAACAAAGTTATTTAATGTTTTAGCTTCTTCAGGGTAGCTGCCCTTGGTCTGGATCAAATGTTTTAAAACTTTATGTCACAGACCTAAATATGATGATCCTCTTGTAAAACTGAATTATTATATATATAGTACATACATATATACAGTATATAAATATTTGTAACGCATTAAATGTTAATTTTGAAAGCCCTTATATATATATATGTAACCCCGGACCACAAAACCAGTCACATGGGTCAATTTTATGAAATTGAGATTTATACATCATATGAAAGCTGGATAAATAAGCTTTCAATTGATGTATGGTTTGTTAGAATATGAAAATCTGGAATCTGAGGGTGCAAAAAAAGTCGAAACATTGGGAAAATGGCCTTTAAAGTTGTCCATTTATGTTCACGATTATGCTGCATTCACTCACAAAAATACATGTTTTATATATTTACGGTAGGAAATTTACAAAATATCTTCATGGAACATGATCTTTACTTAATAGCCTAATGATTTTTGGCATAAAAGAAAAATCTATAATTTTGACCCATACAATGCATTGTTGGCTATTGCCACAAATATACCCGTGTGACTTATGACTGGTTTTGTGATCTAGGGTCACACACACACACACATATATATATATATATATGTTTGTATATATATTAGGGATGTGCCCGAAGCCGAATACTATGTTCGGAAAGGAAATTAAGCATTCTACGGAGCCCCTAAAGGGACATGGTGATGGAAAAAAATATGAGATGGATGAAGGAAAAAATATATTTCAATGCTTTAATATAGTTTGGTAATATATATTGTATATAGCCTGCGGCCATCAGGGAGCCACTATCAATATGCAGGGTATTGAAATCGCTTTTGAATGCACGCTCGCTTTTTACTTCTGTTTACAAATTGCAATCACGCATACTCCGTCATTCACTCTCACGATCTGTTGCTCACCAAATCCTCTGAAATTGTCCTGTTAGTCATCTCTCCTTACTATCTGCACGTGATAAGTGAAATCTGATGTACTGTAATGTAACCGACTACTGCAGCAAGCCTAACTGCATTATAAATTATATATACAGATATAAATGATATCATTTTAAATATAATGTAATATATAATATAATTTATTAGTTAGAGCGAGAATGATGGCTACATGTGTATAGATAACGCCAATAAGCTTGTGGAGCGAACTTGTCAATCTGTCTTGATGGATGACACAGAGTCAACTCTGACCAATAAGAGGACAGTTTTTCCTCACATGTGACTCGCATAAACACATTTTGGTACGCTTTGAAATGTTGCCTTGTGAAAGCGAACGGAACCAAGAAGAAAATGCATTGTAACGAATTAAGTCCCTGTTTTGGAACAAAGCAAACGATCTACAGGTCTGAAAACGCTTTAAAATTCAGGCATTTAAACATTTGATTTAAAAAAAGACAAGCATGTTCAAACTTTTCACTGGTGTTATAAATGCACTGACTGTTTTTCTTATTTGTTGAATAAACAAAAAAAAGCCTGTTTCTACCCTGAATATACCATTACTTTGTTTGGATCACTTTCATATCCCACAGTTTAATCAGACATCAAATGAGCTTCATATTGAAATGTTAATGTATTCTGGCTCTTTTGATTACATTACAGCATTGCAGTATTTACAGAGCTGTTTAAGGTTTTTGGGCCAACCTGTCATTACCATGAAGATGAACGAATGCAGTTGCTTCCATGACAACCAAACAACACCTGCAGAGCCGTTAATGCAATTTTAATGCCCATGGAAAAGTGTTCAAATCCACATCGCTCCCCCCTCCCGCATCCAAGTAGTCATTTTATGACTCCACAGCTTGCATAACACACTCTCATTTAACAACACAGAGATCAGAGAAATGAAGAAACAATTAGTTGATCATGGTAATTAGAAACAGATCTCATAGTTCCAGGTCCTTTGTGAGGTAGCATGTTTCCATATGTGGGCGCTTCGGTCGTCTATGGAAGAACAACAAGCTTGAGATTGGACCTCTAGACTTCTAGACCATTAGCAATCCATCTCTCTCCCTTCAGAAGCAATGACAGCACGCTGATAAAAAACAAAAGAGCTTTCTAAATTAAGAATGAGTGCTTGCTGTGACCCTGTACTGTGGCCTTGAAGTGATACTCATGATCCTGGATATAGTTCAGTTGGATCTTGTATTCGTTAGACAGTCCTGGTTTATTTGCCCTTAAGTTGTACTCTGAACATGGTTGGCTTTTATTAATAATAGCTGAATGGCTTGCTGTGACTATATGTTTTTGGAATGCATAGTGTTCTAGGCAAAATTGCATAATGCTTACATGAATAACATTACCTAGTCTTGTTGAAATATGTAGCTGTTAGAAAAAAATCTGTTTCCATTTAGCAGATTATTTTTATTTTAAACAACCTACGGTTCACTTACATCGAGAAACGGTCCCTCAGAAGTGAACTTGGATGAAGTGTTTTGAAATATTTTCATATTTGTATTTATTGTGCTGTTGCTCCACCCAGCTCCTGTCCTCCCCTGAGGAAAAAAATATTGCTCAGATGTTTCTCTTTCACAGCTTGGGAGACTTCCCAGTTCCCAGTTCCCAGTTTTGCATCAACTCTCAGATGCTTCTTCTAAAGTTCTTTGGGTGAAATAAAAATAGAAACAAATAAATCAATTGTTGGTATGCGGTAAGAGTATAGAGCTGTACAATGAATGTGGATAGCGGCTCAGATAATGAGAAATGTTTGAGTTCATGTTTAAGATTCAGACTTTTGCAGACACTGACATCTTTTCAAACCCGATCACAGTTTGAGACATTATTGAGATCTCTCATAAAGAGGAAACACGTGGAGATTATATATCTGAAAAGCGTGACACATTGCTCTTCATTTGACCTCATTGCACTCTAGGAATTATTAAGGAGATATTAAAAGAGTAGTTCACTTTAAAATGAAAATTAGCCCATGATTTACTCACCCTCAAGCCATCCTAGATGTATATGACTTTCTTCTTTCAGACGAATACAATCTGAGTTATATTAATGAACACCCTGACGCTTCCCTGATGCTTTATAATGGCAGTGGATTACAACCATCAGATTGAAGCTTAAAAAAGTGCGTCTATCCATCATAAAAGTGCTCCACATGGCTCTGGGGGTTTAATAAAGCCCTTCTGAAGTGAAGCGATGAGTTTTTGTAAGAAAAATATTCATGTCAAATTCTAGCTTCCGGCCAAACGGCCATACGCACACCTAAAGCGCAACTTATGCAACTTATGGCGTCAGAAGTAGCGTAGTGCGTCATGGCGTAGCGTAAACATCAGCAGTACGTCGCATTACTCGCATGAGTTGCGCTTATACTTTAGTGGAATCTGTATGTTCGCTTGAATGGAAGCTAGTTATTTTACTTTCTAAAGTTTTAAATATGATTTTTTTTGTATTCGTCTGAAAGAAGAAAGTCATATACACCTAGGATGGTTTGACGGTGAGTAAATCATGGGCTGATTTTCATTTTAAGGACACCTTCATTTGTGATTTGTCATTTGCATTTCTCACGCTGAATGAAAGTGTATGTTTCTGCAGGGCCGGGCTGGAGGGCAGAGATCCGGCCTGCGGATCATCCCGTGGCCGACTTCGACTTTGATGTGGTGGTGGGAGCCGATGGGAGACGAAACTCTTTAGAAGGTATGAACTCAGATGACTGAGGATGATGGAGTTGCTGCTCAGTTGCAAAAACGGATCAGATTTGAAATACTGAATTACATATATTATGTCCACTAAAATAAACACACATGCAGCCCTCTCTGTTTGCACAGTAACTAAGAGGCTATAATAATCTTTGCTCTATGATTACAAACTGTTCTGGCAGTAACTAAAATTGTGCCTACCTAAAATATGAGAGCATGTACATTAAAATAGCATGTCATATGGTCTAATAGCACACTCAACAAGTCACACAATTTGAGGTATCCTTCACATCTGGATGGATTACGTACCAAAGTTTAACTCTTTCTCAAATCTCTAATGCTAAATACAAGCAAAACTGGTGCTAGCCTTATCCTTAAACAGCATTAATAAAACTTCTTCAGATATAACCCAAAACCTCTCATTGTCACGCTTCTCCTATCTCAGCCGCTCTTAAAATTTGGCCTGTGCTCTTGGCTGAAGTCCCGAGAATGGATTGTTTCATCCAAGAAGGTTATTAAGCCATAAAATCGAGTTGTGCTGTGAAAAGCGATACTGATGATGTCACCAGCCGCCCACCGGTTACAAATGAGTTCAGCGAATCAGCATGTGCTCTTGAGGAGCTCTCAGGGTTTTTGAACGCTTTTCAGTTGATGATGTGTGTCCGTTGGACTCTGTTTTCCAGGTTCGTCATCTTTGCGCTTATCCCTAATCAGATGCTTTTTCCAAAAAAGGGCATTTGTGGGGCCCTCCAAACTATGAGATGTTAGCTCATTGCCCAATTATGAGTAACCTTAGGGAAAAAGAACCCAAGCTTGTTTTGGACATTACGTGAGCTAGTTCAGGACATCTAGGGAATGTTAAATTTATCCCAATCTGAGGCACAGCAGTGGTCAGACGAAAACAGCTACATTTGGAGACATTTAACGCAGATGATGAAGAGGAGAGTTGATGTCTTAGCAAGTTAACAACATGGCAGTAATGGAACAGTTCTGGCTCTTAATCAAATGTGTTTCGGTTCGTAGAGGAGCCCTTTAGACTCTCATTCTGTACATCATTTTGCTGGATGAGAAACTACAGCCAAGTCAACCCACTCAACAGCTATGAACAGCTTGTGCCATTTTTGTAAAGTTTGCCAGGAAAGGATGGACTTATTTGCCATTAGTGTTTAGTTCTAAATAAAAGCCACTTTAAGTTTCTACTTTCATAACTGAGCATCTAATGCCCTGTACACATTGTATGATTTTGGGCTGTCCCAGACGAAAGATGACCGATTTCTGTGGTCGCATTTATAAACGGTGGTCCTACGTCGTACAGTGAGAGGTTCAAATACGTTCTTGCGACCAAAGATGGCCTGCAATAATTTTCAGTGTCAGAAATTTAGCATGATCATCTCACAGTGTGTTTGCTGCTACGACCTACTAGCCAATAAAAATGCAACATGAAATGGTGTATTGATCAACTTGACATGGCGCCAAAACTTGAGCTCCTCAAGCTCCATTTGCAAAATTGGCATGTTAAGATGGCCTCTTTTCCCTAGCCAAGACCGCATCCATATTCTCCTCTTACGCTTCCTCCTCTTTTTCAGCACACATAAAAACCACGATCGCCAAAGTGCGATTCATCTTGCTCTATTTGTTTAGCACTAGCACATGCTGATGATGTTTTATTCTTGCGTCGTAGCCTACGATTCAATAGGTGTCACCATCATCATCGTACAGTCTACATTAATGTCGTACCCAAGTTTATAAGATCCATGTCGTACAGTGTGATTTGTAATGATCTTATAGGATTGACGAAATCGCACAGTCTGTAGCAGGCATAACACTTCCTAACAAGGCACTTTTATTGTAAGCTATCTCGTCTGAGTGACGAGTAACGAAACAGTTTGTGGATCTCGTGGGTTTTTGTCTTCCATTTTGTTTCTGCACGCCAAGTGTCTGTAAAAAGGATCCACTGTAGGCAAGTTGTAAAGAGAACCCAAGTGCAGTTTATTATAAACAAAACCAAACATGAAACAAAAACATGGCGTGGCATGAACATGAACATGAACATGAACATGAACATGAACATGAACATGAACATGAACATGAACATGAACATGAACATGAACATGAACAGTGGTTACAGCTAACAATACTTCACAAATACACATGGCAAACATGAGGGCTTAAATGCACAGACTAATGACAAGACAAGGGACACCTGTGAACAATGATCAGACAATTAAGCAATGACAAGACACATGGCAGGATCACATGACAAACAGGGAATCACATGACAGACATGGAATCACATGACATGAACAAACCCAAAAACAAAACTGTGACAGTGTCTTAAAGGGATGGTTTGGAGTTAAATCAACCTAGGGTCCTTTGCACCATGATATCAGCCGAATGGCTTAGTGCAGGTGCTAATGGCTCCAATTTGTATCTCGTAAATTACCCCACTAATAATGCCCAGAATGGTGCCAAACTTCTACAGTAGTACAAATAGGTTACTGTATGTACTCATAAAACGAGGCATTGGAAAGTTTGTAAGTACATCAGGAGTTTATTTAAATAACACTTGCCTGATGGCTCATGCTACCGCTAACCCGGACGTCGAGGTCACTTCCGTGATTTGAGAAAAGCATGTAAAAGTCCTGGCAGAAAGCGATGCATAAGTATGTAGTGTAAGGGAAAAAGGCTTATGGGGGGGTGTTTGGCTTGATGTCATGGTGCAAAGGACACTAGATTGATTTTACTCCGAACCATCCCTTTAAGAAATCACCATTTATACAAAAATGCCAAAGAGCTTTAAAAGCCACAGATGAATATAATAGGCATTTGCAGATGGAGAGATTTACTTCACAGACTCTGCCATATAGCGGTGTAATGATTAAAAGGATAGTTCACCCCAAAATGAAAATTGTTCATGACCATGTCACCAAATCTCCATTCCACCTGTCCATGTGCATTAGAGAAAATGCTGTCCTCACTTCAGAAGGTGTTTTCAAAAACCTAAAACGCTGCTAATGTGTGGAGGGAGGCCAAAATGTATTTGTGTGGGTGGGGCTACGGCCACTGTGAAATCTCATTGGTCCAAAATTCTGCTGTTCATATCTGTTCATTAAACACCAAATATCTTCAAGTCAAATCCAGTGTTATTTTAGTGTCATTGATATATTTTTGGTTAATATGTTGAATTAGATTTCAGTTTCATATTTTCTATTTTAATTTGAGTTAAAAATTTAGTAATTTCATTGTTGATTTGTCAACAATTTATTTGTTTTATTTTAACTAATAGTTTTTAGTTTTAGTTTATTTAGCTTTAGTTATTTTAGTACTTCAACTTAAACTAAAAAATAAGAAATGTCGAACTAGCTGAAATAAATCAGTTTAAGTTTAAGGTTTTTTGTATTTTATTTTCAGTTAATGTTTATTTAAGTTAATGAAAGGAATGTTTTTTTTTACCAGTGTGGTTTTAGTTTTTGGTTTAGTAAATGATAATAACCCTGGTCAAGCCAAATCAGATTTATTTATATACAGTAGAACTTTCAAAGCAGCTTTACATTAGTAAACAGGAAAATAACAGGAATAATGTTCAATCAATTATAAAACAAATTGGATTTCAGCAATAAAGCAGGTCTACAGAAGACAATAGTGTAATTATTCAGCTCAAGTCAGTTTTCAGTGTTGATTCGATTCAGTTCAGTTAGTGTCAGTGCAGTAAAATCAGTAATATTACAGAATATAAATGGTCTTTTAAACCCCCTTGTGCTTTAAACCCTAAAATATCTGGGCAGTATTTGAAGTGGACAGGCAAACTGTTTGTCCTTGGAAACCTGTCTCATTGTAGTTGGTTAGATTGAGTGTCTTTGAGCCTAAAATAATGGGCTTGTGATACTGGCAGAGTGGCACATTTTCATTTCCATTTGTCAAACAGGAACATTATTGCTTTAGAAATGTTGATACATTGTAGGAGGGACATTATGTAAGGACCAGAACATCACTTTTTCCCCTTCCTCTCTTTCTCAGGGTTCAGGAGGAAGGAATTTCGTGGCAAACTGGCCATCGCCATAACAGCAAACTTCATCAACAGAAACACCACCGCTGAGGCAAAGGTTGAGGAGATAAGTGGAGTTGCCTTCATCTTCAACCAGAAATTCTTTCTAGATCTCAAACAGGAAACCGGTGAGCACATTAGCCACTAAAAATACACCATATTACTCTGTACTAGGCATCCAGCTCCATGGGTAATAAAGAAATATCTCCCAACCATCTCGGCTATGAACTTTCACCTCATCCTGGTATTTCCCGCAATGTTTTCCGTTAGCGTGTCAGTGTTATCTGGTGTGAGGAGCAGCCATATATCAGTTATCATCCTCTTGCTCTGATTTGTCACATAAATGTTTATCCTCCAGGGGATTATGGGCTTCCTCCCTCCAAAAACATACATACCTGTCGTGACTCGCGCCCCTTTGAAACTGAATTCCTTTAAAATCCTGTCTTAAACTCACACTGACCTCAAAAGATTGTCATATTACAGGCAAGAAAATGTTACAGGTGAAAATCTCCTCATGCAAGACCACGATTTTGTCTCTTTCGCAGGGATTGATCTAGAGAACATCGTTTACTACAAAGACAACACACACTACTTTGTCATGACAGCTAAGAAGCAGAGCCTGCTGGACAAGGGTGTCATCGTTCATGTGAGTTTTGGCAAGTGTTGAGTGAACTCTTCAAAAACACATCAATAGCTATGTTTCCATCCACCTATTTTTATGCCAATATTTGGGATAGCGCATAAAAAACGCTGGATGGAAACACAAAGATGCGCATAAATGTGCATAAAAAACAGATGCGCTCAATTGAGCCGGATCATTTTTATCCGATAAGAAGCTGGAAACACATTTACTGAATAAATCTCTCAATGTGCAACAAAAAACTTTGCCTCAACAGAGGATGTGATTGGATAAACTGGACTAACTAGTGGACCAATTGCATTGCACAACATCTCAAATGTTGGTTTGGTCTTTCTGAAATGCCTGAGCCAATGTCTGTCATCAAAATTGTTGTGTATAATGACCACACAGAATTGTGCCTCCGAACGTAAGATAATATGACAGCGCTTATTGCGTCTCATTGTTTGCTCGCTCTGAGGTGCAAGTAGTTTATGATGTAACTAGCTCACGGTTTATTCCCTAATCTCAGCAACTTCCATTTTTATTACATATATTTTGCGCCAGTTTCCCTCGAAGTGACGATTTTGTTCTCTTGAACACCTGGGATGGAAACAGTTTTTTATTTGTAAATGTTTTATTCGATATTCCAATTTTGCGCATAAGTTAAATTAGCAACTTTGAATGGAAACATAGCTAATGAATCCAGAGGCTTATAAACAGCTTTAAGTGACACATATTTATCTGGGAAAGAAACACACAGTCACAAACACTCAGTACTTATGCCTCATCATAGATGTACATTAGTGTTGGCACAGTCCGTGCTGATCTGATTTATTAATACAGTGAGTCAACAGTGCTAGAACTGAGTGTGTCTCTGGTCCTGAGATCTGTACTTGACCCGAATCTACCCCAATCCCTTCTTACCCCAACCCAACGTGAATTCATTTTTAAAATAGAAAAACCCCATTCGAGACAGACCCCATAAAATTAGAGTGTAAAAGAGGCAGCATCATCTGCACATTTCTACAGCCCTCCCTGCACTATATACTTAGGGTTCAATGTTTGTTAATGTTTGTGTAAATATATTTTTTTGGGGGGGGGGGGGACTTTCATTTCCTGCATATTTCTGCATGTTGGTCACACTACATGACTCATTTTGAAATTTTAACAAAATTGCTTCAATACTTAAGACATAATATGAAGATTATGCCACACGAGTGTAATTCTTATATTGTAAATCATAAATCATAAATCATAAATATATTTTAATTTATTTAGAAAAATAGATCCATGGAAAAAAAATTACTATCATGTTACCCTGATAAAATTGTGCTTCAGGAGTTCTATTGTTTTATATTGTTGTATGAAAAAATCACTTTTCATGATTTAATTTTTCATATTTCATTATGTTTTTTTCTCAGAATACTGTATTTTACTATTGCACATGTCAGAAGTAAAATGCACCATGAATGTGGTTTCATGTTGACTTTATAGCAGTTAAAGAATGAGCTATCACAGCTCGCTTACACATTGTGTTTGGTGTAGTAAGCTCATTTTTTGCATTCGCCAGGATTATATCGACACTGAGGCGCTGCTGAACAGCGAGAATGTGAATCAAGAGGCTTTGCTGGCGTACGCTCGAGAGGCAGCCGACTACGCCACGCACTACCAGCTGCCCACGCTGGACTACGCCATCAACCACTGCGGGCAGCCTGATGTGGCCATGTTCGACTTCACCAGCATGTACGCCTCAGAAAACGCCGCTCTGGTCAGGGAGAGGTTTGGTCATAGTGTGCTGGTGGCACTAGTGGGAGACAGCCTTCTAGAGGTGAGGAGATTACACTACTGTGCAGTTATGACTCAATAATCATCACCATTCTTGTGCTTGATATGTATGATTATTACGTTAGATTCTGATGTGTTTGTGGTTGTCTGTGTAACTGTAGCCCTTCTGGCCTATGGGGACAGGCTGTGCCCGCGGGTTCCTGGCAGCCTTTGACACGGCTTGGATGGTAAAAAGTTGGGCGCAGGGTAGAAATCCACTCGAGGTGCTGGCAGAGAGGTCAGTGTTCACTGTGCAAACAATAAATGCACAGACAATCACATACAGCTCTAGATGAACACTGAAACGTAGCCTTAATAGGCGCTTATAATACCATTGATAGCTTGTTTATGTAGTTGCTTCGTTGTTGTTTTTCTAGGGAGAGTCTGTACCGATTGCTACCTCAGACAAAACCTGAAAACATTGGCAAAAACTTTGATTTGTACACCATAGATCCAGGAACTCGCTATCCAAACCTTAATTCAAACTGTGTGAGGCCACACCAGGTGAGATGGCATTTCTATTTGTGCACAATAAAGACTATTACTGCAATTCACAAGCTCAAGTGACTTATTGCTTTTATAAAACACCTAAAACAACTAATGCACTATGCCTGTTAAAAGTTTGTAATTAAGATTTTTTTTTTTTTTTTTTAAAGAAATGATTAAAAATACAGTAAAACGGTAGTATTGTGAAATATTATTACAATTTAAAAGAACTGTTTTCTGAACTGAATTTTCAGCATCATTACTCCAGTCTTCAGTGTCACATGATGCTTCAGAAATCTTTATGATATGCTGATTTGCTGCTCAAGAAACATTTCTGATTATTATAAATGTTGAAAACTGTTTTTGCTGCATAATGATTAAATATAAATAATATTTTCTTGGAAACCAGGGTAAAAAAGGAAGAAGAAAATAAATACTTTTATTCGGCAAGGATGCATTAATTTGATCAAAAGTGACAGTAAATACATTTGTTACAAAATATTTATATTTCAAATAATTGCTGTTCTTTTGAATTTTCTATTCATCGAGGAAGGAATCCTTAAAAACCTATTTCAAGGTTTCCACAAATATATTAAGCAGCATTTATAATAAGAAGAGTGAATATTAATAATTGAGCACCAATAATAATTGATCATAACTGAGCAGCAAATCATCATATTAGAATGATTTCTGAAGGATCATGTGACACTGAAACTGGAGTAATGATGCTGAAAATTCAGCTTTGATCACAGGAATAAATGTTTATGTAAATATATCAAAATAGAAAACAATTCTTTTACATTGTATTAGTATTTATGAATGTTTTACCACAGCCTATTTTTGATTCAATAAATGCAGACATCTTTCAAAAACATTTTATTATTATTATTCCAAACCTTTAAACAGATCAATAATATAGTTGCCAAGCTCATAGTACAGTAAAAGACAAAGTTGCTTTGCAACCACAAATGCCTACAGACTACTGAATGGTATATACAGTATATTACAAACATTTAAACTATTATTATTAATAAATTAAACCATTTGTTGTACTCAGGTTTCTTTTCCAGTTTTTATGCTGTCACTGTTTTATGAAAGCAATAACCTCCTTGAAGCTGTGTTATAGTGATTTTACCATGTGCCTTTTTTTTCTTTTCTTTTTTTAACATGGCTCATCTAATGAGAATCATTTACTCTCATTGAAATGATCTCTCATTACTGTTTATTTTTCTCCTTTGCAGGTCCGCAACAACTATATCTGTGGAGAGATGAAGTCGTGCTCTCTGGAACGGGCCGCCACGATACGCCGTCCTGTCAACTTGGCCAGGCGAGGTCAGAAGAACCGTCTAATCAGTCTAACACGTATCTATAATTATCCTCTGCTCTTTTATTTTTGAGTGGAGCGTCCAGTTCCTCAAGAGTTGCCGCCAGGCTAGTACTGTATAAGAGGGCTGAGACTTGCATGTGATAATCACAGACACTGAGAAAAGGCGACGTGTTTACAGCATTCCTGCATCCAGCAGATACAGTAACAGCCAGCTCCTGTTTTAGGAACGTTCTGCACTCCTCCCAACATGTGGCAGGTTCAGGGGGAATTTATTTCTGCTGAGGGAATTCGATCCAGACTGGGATTTGTTATTACCAGCAGAGCCAAAGTGAGAAGAGCACTACCCTAGACAAATCTGCTGTAAGGAACGCCATGTTCACCCAAAAAAATGGAAATTCATTATTTACTCACCCTCATGTTGTTTCAAACTTGTATGAATTAGTTCTGTGAAACTTAAAACTAGACATTTTGAAGAATGTTCATGCTGTTCCTTTCATTCATTCAGCACTTTTATCAATTTAATGCATAATTACTACTTCATACGTAATTCGTCAGGGGTCAGAGTTCACCCTTCAACTCTACTCTACTGGAAGCCAGTGATTATAGTTTATAAAGTTTTAATATGGATATTTTTCTTACAAAAACCCATCACTTCACTTCATAAGGCATTTATTAATCCACTTTATGATTACTTTTATGATGGATGGGTGCACTTTTTTTTGGGTTTTCAAAATCAAAGGCTCTACTCACTCCCATTATAAAGCTTGGAAGAGCCAGGATATTTTTTTTTTATATAACTCAGATTGTGTTTGGCTGGAAGAAGAAATTCAAATACACCTAGGATGGCTTGAGGATGAGTAAATTATAGGATAATTTTAATTTTTGGGTGAACTATTCCTTTAAACAGCAAAAACTATTTTCAACATTGATAATGATCAGAAATTATTCTTGAGCAGCAAATCAGCATATTATAATGATTTCTGAAGGGTCATGTGACACTGAAGACTGGAGTAATGATGCTGAAGATACAGATTAGCCACATTGCAGTTTAAAATATATTAAAACATAAAACTGTTATTTTAAATCGTAATATTTCACAATATTACTGTTTTTATTTTATTTTTGATCAAATAAATGCAGCCTTATTTGGTGAGCAAAAGAGACTTCTTTCAAAAACATTGGAAAAAATCTTAATTATTCCAAACATTTAAGTGGTACTGAGTTTTCTGCTCAGCTTCCCCTTTCCTTGGCTAAATTTGCCTTTTAAGAGGAAATGGAGCAAGAGGCCAAAACAGCAATAGCACATTTCTTTAGTCATTGCACATTTCATGCTGCTGTTTCCTCAAATCAATCACAATAAATCCTTTCAGCTCTTGCTGTTCAACTGTGCTTGTTGGCACATGGCTTTAGTGCTCCTTAAAGGGGCATTCCACCCATTTGAACATTGTTTTTTATTTAAAGTGGGTCATATATGTAGTCGAAATGTAAAATAAATTTTGAATTTGGTGCCTTCGTGACCGAGGAAAGACAAAAAATAACTTCAGGACGCATTTGTATGAAAGACACCAACTCCCACAATGCACCACATTGCACAGCTCCGCAAGCCACTCCCACTAATCCAGAAAGCGCATATCTGCCTATAAGAGAAATCACTCTTCCGTCTACAAGGCTAGCTACCACCAGAGCTTGAAATTCATTTCACACAAAATGTCTAGTTAGTTGGCGAACTCATTAGTGCATTACTCCTCGTTTGTATTTCTTTCGAAAAGGTGAATTATTGCATGGTACCTGGATGTTCAGTCAGAACATATGCGGTGCGAAACTAGGATAGTTCACAACACAAACGTCCGTGTCCTCGTCTGATTCAGAGATTTCGTCCAGGAGAAATTGTCATCGTTGAAATTCTTTGCCGCAGACGGACTCTATCTCTGTGTTCGTAGTTGCATAGTGAGATCACCGGCGCCACCAGTCCGCCCTAACTCGAGCCAGTCCGGGCTCCTAGTCCGCGGCAGGCAGGTCCTCTGCCTCGGCAGCTCTTCGCTATAATGCGGCTTGTAAAGGTAGCCACAAACACCTGATTCAAGCATCAGACTTCCGAAATCCTCTTCTTCTATATCATATTGAGCACTCTCCTCCGCTATTGTCATAACTTTACATCTGTCTCCACAGCGCCTGTTAGCTTAGCTTCAAACAAGATGGAGGATATTGCTTTCAGTTTCAGAGAGTAAAGTCCCACCCACTGATCTGTAATAGGTCTGTAGCGTGAGCGGGTCCCGCCCCCTGGGAAAGATGAGGAACGAGTGTCTGTAGTCTCAACAGAAATCCCCCCCTCTTACACTTCCTCCTACAATGACGCAAAATGACGATTTTTGCGTCATTGTAGGAGGAAGTGTAAGAGGTAAATAACGGATTTCTCCCGTCTCAGGGGAAAATGAGAGAGTGTTGCACGACCATTCAATAGTATGACTGGGTTTCTAACAATGCAAAGCTTAATGCTAATGGGTGGAGTGTCCCTTTAAAAACAGCTTGTTAGCTGTCAGGATGACACACTACTGTGAAACATTAATAAATAGTGTGTTGCGGATGATTATTCTGCTCAGAGATTAATGAGTCAAGTTCTGATACCTCGACTTTCAGTCCAGATCAACCCTTGTATATGTGTTCGAGTTGATCAGTTTCTAAATAACATTTCCCTGTGCTTGTGTTTGTGTGTTTAACAGAGTCTGAGATCAGGCCGGGTCGGTTACTGACGTGGTGTCAGAAGCAGACGCAGGGTTACAGGGGTGTGAGTGTGACTGACCTCACTTCCTGTTGGAGCAGTGGCCTGGCTCTCTGTGCTCTCATTCATCACTTCAGACCGCAGCTCATGTGAGAGTCTTTACATTTTTACATTGTTTACAATTAAAAATCTGTATCTGATATCCTGATCGGTAGAATCACTGGTTACACTTTATTTGAGGTGTCCTTGTTACAGTGTAATTATACATTTAAGTGCTGGGTAATATTAAATAACTACATGTACTTACTATAGGGTTAGGGTGAGGATTAGGGTTTGGTTTAGGGTTAGTTGCATGCAATTATGCATAATGTATTCTTATTAATGCAGCAACTACATGTAACGTGTAACACGGACACTGTAAAATAAAGTGTTACCAAATCACCTAAAGTCATCTGAATGTACCTTACCATAGTATTGTGGCAGTACTATGGTATAGTGTTGGCACAATGGTACTATATTATTACCATTATTCATATACCATGGTATTTACATGGCACTCCAAGCTATTTAAAAGATACTGTGGCATTACCATGGTACATAATCAATGATTTTACATAGTTCCTTGTCCAAAAAAACATACTAAATAAGGTCTTAAAAACATGGTATTACCTTGACAGCATGTCCAGAAGTAGGGGTAAAAATGTGGTATTACCACAGTGCATGTCCAAATAAACACATGGTATTTGTAGTACCGTGAAAAAACATGCTATTACTATGGTATATGTGAAAAAAGCATCATTTCATTTCTTTAGAACCGTGGTATTATATCAGTACTATATATTCAGAAAAAAAAAGTTACACTTTATTTTAAGGTGTCCTTGTTACAGTATAATTGTACATTTAAGTATCGGATAATATTAATTAACATGTGCTTACTATAGGGTTAGGGTTTGTTTTAGGGTGAATTATGCATAATTTATAGTTATTACTATAGTAACTATATATAACATGCTAAACAAGGGCACTGTAAAATAAAGTGTTACCAAAAATACATATATAAAACACAGTCTTACCACGGTGCCATGTACAAAAAGATAAAACGATACGTCTTTAAAAAAAGAAGATGGTACCAAGTCTAAGAAAACCCATATTACCACGGTACAATATCCAAAAAACATGGTATTGGTATTACAATGGTACCATGTGCAAAAAAAAAAAAAATCATAATATTACCATGGTACAGTACCATTTCTTAACAACAATGGTATTACATTTTGGTACTATATCCCCCCAAAAAAGAGCATGGCAAACAATGGTATTACCATACCCAGAAAAAAATACATAACTAAAAATGAAACTCATAATACATGTTAATATTGCCCATTATAAAGAATGAATATGGCAGTCCCTAGTAAAACAGTAGATTACATGACACTTTGATAATGTTCATTTGATGAGTAAAACATAAACAACGGAATTACGTCGTAAGCACATTTCATAAATATTTGGTTTGCTTCCTGACATGCCCACAAATCCTGTCCTGTGTTGGCAACAGATCCAGTCAACGCTTGTGTGTTTATTAGCGTTTTCCTTCGCACAGTTAGTTACTGTGTAATCCTAAACATAAGCCGGACATGTGAAATGCACTTTGACCTCTTTAGAACCACTTTCCCGTCTTACAGCTTCTTACTTATTCATCAAAACAGTGACTTAAACTTGAGCGTTCTTGGCTGAGAAAGAGTTTGAACCATATGCAACATTTCACACACTTTATCAGGAGCCATTTTTCAAGTCTGTCATCTGAGATTGTCCAAAGTAGCTGAAGGAAACCAGAGAACTTTCATAACTTGCGATTGTGCTTTCATTGCACAAATGTCAAGAGGTCAGCTTGTTTAATTCAGGTCCCATGCTCTCTGTTTTTATCGTATTGTTTCCTGTAGCGATTACGACTCTCTGAATGAGCAAGACTGTGCCAAAAACCTTCAGCTGGCATTTGATGTGTCCGAGAAGGAGTTTGGCATCAAGCCGTTCATCACGGGGATAGAGCTGGCGTCAGGACAGGAGCCGGACAAGACCAGCATGACCACATACCTCTCCAAATTCTATGAGCTTTTCCGGGGAACGCCTCTACCTCCTTCAGGTAGAAATCTTTCACTAGCAGTTCATTAAGGATCACTGACTTTGTTTGGAATTGCATACTTGCATACTACCATAGATGCAGAATCACAAAAGATTTTTTTAAAAGTCTGCATTTATTTAATCTTACTGATTTTTATTGAATAAACATACAAACAATGATCATCCAAACAGGGAAGACAATAATCCAAACTAGAAACAAGAACATAATAATTCATTGGTGAACGGAAACGCAACAGCTTTACCAAAAACCTGACAACGCCAGACTACTGAAACACAGGGGTATATACTATATACACTGGAGAACAAGAGGCTTGACAAGGCACAGGTGTGGGTAATCAATTGTCATGCAAACAAGGGTAACTATAGAAAGAAAGGCAAACAGGAACAAACCACAGGAAGTGAACAGAGATACAGAGAATACACTTCAAAATAAAAGTCCTAGAACACAGAACGCACAGTTGTGACAGTAATTTATTCCTGTGTTCAAAAATTTTCTGATTGTCCCATGATCCTTCAGAAATCATTCTAATATGCTGATTTCTCATTATTTATTATTGCTTGTTTAAGGTATTTCTCTGATAAAAATTAGTTGGAAAAATGGCAAACTACAGCTACATACTTACTATACAAAAAATGCACAGAAAAACAAAAAGCTCACAAGAAAAAGCATTGGTCACACTTTAGTTTAGGGCCCAATTCTCACCATTAACTAACTATTAACTATGAGTTTGCCTCAATAAACTCCTAATTACTTCTTATTAATAGTTAATAAGGTAGTTGTTAAGTTTAGGTATTGGGGATGTAGAATTTGGTCATACAGAATAAGGCATTAATATGTGCTTTATAAGTACTAATAAACAGCCAATATCCTAGTAATATGCATGCTAATATGCAACTAGGTAATAGTGGGAATTAATTGGATGGCACTTGCTGAATTAAATATGTAGTGTATATGACAACAGTCTTGCATACTAGAATATGCAGTGCATACTTGTTATAGGCTTGTATTCCACTTCAAACATTGTCAAGTCATTGTCACATCGACACAGGCCACAACCTTCACCACGGTCCAAAACCTTTTACCCACTTTGAGCATGTCTTCCACCTAGTTTGAGTTTGCATAAGGTGTGTCCATTAATGAAACATACAGTGCTTTCATGAAAAGCCTCTAAAGAGGAGCATTTTATCTGGCCTTTCGCACTAGTACATTTGTGTTACACAATTCCTTCAGTCACACAGTCATGCCAGGAATGCATGTCTGTCTGAGACCAGGTTTCCGCCCTACACATCACCGCACTGGAGGAGGCCAGAAATATGCCACATTATATAAAGTTAAATGTCATACCTGCGATACAGCAGAAGCATGAGCATGGCTCAATCAAGCTGCAATATGAGGCTTTTATTTTACAAAGAGATGCACGTTTGGTTACAATGATTGTTGTAGTTGTTTGTTGTCAAATGTCATGCAAATTTCTGTCATGTGGTTTATTGTAGATTCAAAGCGAGATGGTGATGCAAATAAGGAAAAATGTCCATCAGGTTCTTCCAAACCTGTTTACAGGTCCCTGAGTTTACATCAGCCTCGTAAACGCATACCAAAGGTAGTATACAATGGGTTTGATCTATTACAAGCGCTTTTACAGTTTGTGTTTGGTGGATTTTATTTTGTTCATGCCATCAAGTTTTAAATTGCTAAAGCAGATAAAAAAATTCTTATTTCAAAAAAAATATTTTTTTATAATAAATTTATATTTTGATCAATTTATAAATTAATTCCATTTGGGACCTTTAACAAAAAAAATAAAGTCCACAAGTATGAAATATAAATGTAACTTATTGTTTCAAAACTTGCATATATTTTTTAGAGAAATAATTAGTCAGGCATAAAAAAATGTGATATGAAATGTGAATAATCACAATTCTAACAGCCTTGAAAGTATAATATACTGTTCCTGTGCTTCTCAGAATGAAAAAAAGTCTGAAGACGATGATGCAATATACAAGAGAAGAAGGAAAATCAGTTACTTAGAAGAGGTCAGTATTACAGTATGATAGTTTATAGTAATGTTAAACTGAATTTACGGGCATGGGAAACTGTAACTGGTTTCTGATTGGTCAATTTCTCTTCCAGACGGCCAAATCCTTCAATCAGAGTTCTTCTGTATCCAGTGAGGGACGGGTACTGAAGGAGAACAAGGTCAAGTTTATGGCCAATCAACTTCTAGCAAAATTCGAGGACAGCACAGCAAGCTGTTCCATTCGCAGGCAGGTAAAGGCTTGCATTGCATTACATTACATTATACTCACATAAAGCGGTATATACAATAGAGCAAATCTCTGATGCATGATTGCTTATATTGTTGCAAAATCTGCTAAATTAGCTCTAATCTGCTAAATGCGACTATAAGGCGGGAAGATATTAAGATATTATGAGCATAATGATTTCCATATATTCTAAGCTGTCTGAAGCCATACAATTTATTTTTGTAACAGAATGAAATTTTGCTCTAAAATCTTTGCACTTTTTCACAAACATTGAAATGTTGCGTCATGATATTTAGCGCAAGTTAATAGTTATTCAAGTCATCCGGTGAAGTTGTTTTCATATTAATCGCAGGAAGAAAAAAAATTCCAATATTGTGCAGCCCTAGTTTTTTTAAAACGACATAAAAGATGTTGGGGTTAACTATTCTTTTAAACAATGATCTCAAACTTTGGCTCTGGAGAATCACTTTACTGGGGCTGATCTGAGTATTTCTGTGTCTAGTTAACCTCTTCTTTCTCCTTTCTTCTTCCTGTGCTTCTGACCCTGGCTTCCTTTCTCTGAAACTGCTCCTGGTATAATGATCTCAGTCTGACTGTAATGGTGAGAGGCCTCCAAGACCTCCATCGCTTGATATGACTGATAGCCCCCTCTTTAACATTATCAGGAAGAAAGTTCCTCCACCCCCACCCCCTAAAAAACAGGTAGAACCTCCAAAGTTAATCTACACCCCCCCAAAAAAGTAACATTCAGTACCTGGTATTAGCTGTTAGATAAGCTGTTTTTGGTGATATTTGTCTTTTTATACCTTTTAAAGAGGACCTATTATGCCCTTTTTACAAAGTCTATTTTGGGGTCTACTGAAATAGGCTTAAATGTTTAAAAAACATATTTTTTCCCATATTCTCCGTTGTTGCAGCTCCTCTCTCTTCCCAGTCTGTCAGTAACGCTCTGTTTAGTTCCTGTCTCTATGAAGGCCCTCCTTCTGGAAAGAGTAATGTGCTCTGATTGTGAGCGATTGTGATCGCTTCAAGCATGTTTGGGAAATGTCCCGCCCCTTACCATAACATGGCAACAACACAGTAGCACAATCAACCAGGCCACGCCCCTTTAATTTTGGCGTATGCCATGGGAGGGAATTATTTAAATGAGGAATATTGTGACGCGTTCGTTCCCGGAAGAACAGTCAAGACTACAATGGAGGCGTTTCAGGGAGTTCAGAAACAGTGACACTAATATAGAGAATAACTCCCTTTGGAGTGACTTTGCGCTTTGTAACTTTGCAGACATTTTTTCATGCTCAAACAGACACATCACACACTACAGAAAGTTGAACATGTAAAAAAGCAGAATAGGTCCTCTTTAAAACTTCCCCAATAAGTTTGTGTATTATCAGTACAACAGTCTATATCCAGCGCTGCCCACATGTGCCGTGTGTTCACAGTTTCCACCCTCGGCTCCTCTCTTCCCCTCGCTTCATTCCAGTCCTCTGAATCCACAGAGGAAACCACTTCACCCGACTCACACACACACTCACACACACTCAGAGGCAGAGAACACAGCCGGCTCAGGCTCGGGTCACTCAGCAGTGCTGGCCATGACAGCAATGCTCCAGCGCCTCCAGAGGGTGGAAGATGAGATTAGCCAGGTGACCCACCAACATCTTCTGTCTGCTCTAATGTTTGTATTATAAGCAGGGCTCCTAAAGTTAAAAGTGCCAACTTTTTATATAAATTAAACATGCTCAGGGGCCTCATTTATAAAACTTTGCGTAGGATTTGCGTCAGAAGTGGCGTACGGATGAAACAAAGGACGTGCGTACGCACAGAAATATTCGGATTTATAAAACCGTGCGCACGCACATCCTACGCAGTTTTCCCTTAATAAATCACAATCAATTCTAAATGTAGCGCAGCTTTTGCGGCTTCATGTCACGCCCATAGTTGCCCATAAATAGTCCGTGAAACGCCCACAAGTTAATATTCAAAAATTGCGAATTGCGAAATCATGGAAAACACAGAGAGGAAAACCAAGAAACGTAACTTCACTCAATGTGAAGTAGAAGTTATCGTTGGCGAGGTGGAAAAGAGGAGTGAAATGTTGTTTGGAGGGCACAGTGTGGGCATTACTAATGCCGAAAAGGCACTTGAGTGGCAAAAGGTTGCAGACGCCGTTAATGCTGCAGCCTCACAACCTCGGACCGTGGCCGAAATAAAAAAGAAATGGTCGGACATCAAAGTCGATGCAAAAAAGCGTCTAGCGTGTGTCTGCGGGTGGGGGAAAGGGGACACCGGAGCTGACCCCTCTTGATGACGAGAGACTGGCGGCAATTATTGGGGAATCCCTATTAAGTGGAGTGGTGACTGAGGCGGAGGGGGACACTGACGCGCAAGATGCACCGGATGACATAACATGCCAATATTATTGCAGAACATATTTCACTTTTCTTTTTGCAAATATGTGTTAATTTGCATTTCTGTTGTAATCTTCGTTTGATTTTGTTTGTTTTACACTGCAGATCGACCAAAAGGGTGTTCGTGTAGGCTGTTAATTGTAAGACTTGCTTTGTGAAGTCTTCATGTTATTTATGAGAGGCAGTATTGCCATTTCTTTTACAAAACGGTCTACAGTTTCACACATTTTCACACACTTTCACGTGTTTCTTCCATCTGCCGACGGTGTCGCCATTTCTCATTTCACCCGTTTTTGTGCGTACGCCTGGGTCAGAGTTTGCGTGAAGGACCGAACATTTTCCCGTCAAGTTTGCTTTTTATAAATGCCAGTTATTGCGTAGAGAGCGGCGTACGCCTTCTTTTGTGCGTACGCAACGTTTATAAATGAGGCCCCAGATATTATATTTAATCAGTACATTTATGAAATGCAGTTGGGTCATTCTCCAAAATGGGTGCCACGTTTGTCCCTCATTAACATGGACATAAAAGCTAGTATTTTGTCTTTATTCCCCTGTCTATTTTAAATAACAATATATTATTTAAAATTCTTGAAGTTGTTTCCACAGAATTCGTGTCAACCCTCTTACCATCTCTTATTAAAATAACATACTGTTCATAATGACATTATTGTCTTATACAGTAGTAAATATCTCCTTTTAAACACAAAATTGTGTTTGACAGATCTTAAAATATCCACCCTATTACCATGATTTTTTTACAGTCAAGAATTGATTTTTGAAAACGGGATATTTATAGAAATTAAATTCTATTTTTTATTAAGCACCTTGCAATGTCATGAATATGATCACAAGGCTATAAATGAAGTGTAAAACAGTCAACCCTGTTACCATTAACTCTGCTCTTTTCTAAAGGAATAATAATTTTCCAACCTATATTAAGGTAATTTTATACATTTTGGCTAAAATGGCACAATGAAATTTATTAGCACTTTAGAATGTCTATATAGAATGTTTAAAAATCTCACAGAAATTGATTTAAATCATCTTTTCGAAGTAGAAAATGCGCCCATTTCATAGAACGTCCCAGTTAATGCATTTACCTATTTTGGCATTAAAAATGGTTCTGTCCTCTTTCTAAAGACTCTTTCTTAAATGTGCTATGAGGTCTTCTTAATAGAAAATGTATTTATAAATGAATTCCAGGTGGGACCTTTAACAAAAATAAAAAGTCCACAAGTATGAAATACAAAGTTCTGTCATGAAACTCTAGATGGCATGGGCTTAATGGGTCCTTAACTCAATTTGCTTGCAATCACATCATTCTCTATAGGCCACAGCTGATTGGTTCCTGCTATATCAGTAGCCAATGAGCTCGCTGCTCAACCTTCAAATACCAGGGGTACGTTTCCCGTACAACTATATAGCTCGCTGCTTAACTACCATAGTACGATGCATCGTTGGAGAAATCAACTAGCTAGTCACGACTGTTTCCCGAAACCGTATGTCGCAAAGTATCGTTCAACCACGTTGGTTTATGACGTCTCGCACATGGTGGACTAATAACTTATTTTAATTAATCTGTTTGAGATCGAATTAACGCTAGATTTTGTCATATAAGTTACAGACATGGCATCTGAGGACCATTTCTAATTTTTCTCAGTTATTTTGCTTTATTACCAGACTCAATATTTGGCTCGTTCCTACAGTACATAGTAGAGCACGTTCGCACATGCGCAGTCTTCAAAAACGGTGCTTTAAATCTCTTGACAAACTAAAAGACGTAAATTACATTTGTATGTATTCTAAGTCTTACTTGCTCACAGCAGTGTGTCGTGTGTGTATTACTGGCAGTAGCAAGTCCCGTTCTCCCGTTCCCGTTCTACAGCAGCAGCGTAGCAGATCTATTCCAACAAGACCGAACATACCAACATCACATCCATTACCATGCCAATCACTCCTAGAGTTGTCATGACAGAAATATAAATGTCACATATAATACAAATGTTTCAGAATATGTTTGTTTGAATGAAATTTCAACAAACTGAAATTAATCAGATTAACGGCATTAAAAAATACATAAATCGCAATTCTATTGACAGCCCTAATTATAAGTAAGACAGCAATCTAACAACTGATTTTCCTGTGCACCGCAGACTCAGTCTTCATTCTCTTTCCCCCTCTTTTGCTGTTTCCTTTCTCCCGGCCTCGCTCAGAGGAAAGCCCAGACTCAAAAGGCCAGGGAGTTTCATAAAAAAAGCATAAAGGAGAAGGCTGTGCATTTGAGCGCTCTGTTCTCTGGCGAGGTCTCCTCTCCGCATCAGGTGACTATGTTCCTGCGTGTGTCGGCTTTCCTCACTCAGCTGCGGTTGCGGTTGCATGCCCTGCGGTTCTGGCCTCTGATCACTGAGTGACTGAGCATCATTTCATGCACCTGCAGTCTGTGCAGATATCATCGCATTCTGAGTAATTAATTCCCTGCACCCCCCCTCCACCATAATTGTTTAATAATCTCTCTAGCAGAACAGATGTGGGTCAACTGAGGACACACTCTAGTGCTCGGTACATTCAAACGAAAAGAGTTAATAAAGTCAGTGAATGCCAGTGGACATCATAATTCTCAAAGCATCTATGCCAGTAAAAACATATTAGGGGGGATTTGAAGAAATTGTTGGAATAAATGTTTTCTCTCTATTCTTTTATGAGATTTTATAAGCATGTGAGAAGAACCAAGAAGGGGTTGCTGACTTTCGCATGACTCTCTTGGTTCTATAAAGGGGTCTGGGCTGCTCAGGGCTCCTGGAAGCATGTAAATTGATCTCTCGGACTGGAAGAGAAGATTTTTTGCTTTTTTACTGCTCACATCAGGAGAAACAATCAGTCCAGGTGTCCACAGATGATTCAGACATTCTCATTCTCTGTGCATTTATTATATTTCCTTTCTTTCGGGAGACAATAACTTTATTCATCGTGCACTTTTGACTTTACAACTTTGCAGACTTCACAGACAGCTGTATTATACACTGCATGAAAGGTAATATATGAAAATGCATAATAGCGGCACTTTAAGGTAAAGTGACCCCACTGACAGATATTTTTTCCTGTTTTAAATATAAACACATCATTTTAATCCATTTTATTAGAAAACAACACTTACGTAATACCTTTAATTTCACCTATCAAATGTAAATATGAAAATAACATTTTTAAATGTAAAAACGAAAATAATCAGCAGCATCTGCATGAAATAATGCTAGCACGTCTCTCAGTGTGCGTGTGAATGCGTGCATCTCTTGGCTTCACATGTATCACGCTTGTTCTGGGTTTTGTTATCTGCCATTTAAGTGTAGGCCAGATGCTCCCCTTGTAATTTCTATGAACCATATGAGTATACAGTCCTGGGCCATGCCCAAAATGGCTAAACACTAAGCTTTTAACTGTCTTAACCTCAAATTATTGGTCAGAAAATTAGCAAACAGCAAACAAGAATATGAGAAGTTGTGTGTGGAGTGATGAATCACAATGCATGGTGTATTGCATGGAATTGCATGGTGATGCTCCAGAGCGGTGTCTTCAAAAATCTGCTGAGAAATATATGAATGAATGAATGAGGCATTTATATAGCGCTTTTCATATGTACTATGTCTACTGTACACCCAAAGCACTTTACAATCATGTTGGGGCCTCTCCTCAACCACAACCACAACCAGTATTCAGCATCCACTTGGATGAAGCGACGCCAGCCACAGTACTACGGCGCCAGTGCGCTCACAACACACCAGCTATTGGTGGAGAGAGAGTGATAGAGCCAGTTCAATGGATGGGGATTATTAGGAGGCCATGATTGGCAAGGGTCATTGGCGAGAATCTGTCCAGGACACCGGGGTTACACCCCTACTCTTTACAAGAAGTGCCATGGGATTTTTAATGACCACAGAGAGTCAGGACCTTGGTTTAACGTCTCATCCGAAGGAAGGTGCTCTTTGACAGTATAGTGTCCCCAACACTCAAATGGGGTGTTAGGACCCACACAGACCACAGGGTGAGCGCCCCCTGCTGGCCTCACTAATACCTCTTCCAGCAGCAACCTAGTTTTCTCAGGAGGTCTCCCATCCAGGTACTGACCAGGCTGAACCCTGCTTCAGTGGGCAACCAGTCTTGGGCTGGAGGGTGATATGGCTGCTGGCATAAATATAATAATTAATGCATTTCTACCACAGTGAAGCATGAAGGAAGAGTGTCATAGTGTGGAGAACCTTTTTAGCTGCTGGTATTGGTGAGCTACTTCACTGTGAAAAGTCATTTAATGCTTCAGAGTACAGGAGAATATTGCAGAAGGGCTTGCTTCCCACAAATGAAAAGTTGTTATATGAAGAGGAATGATAAGATGTTATTTTTCAACAAGACAATGCTCCTGCCTAAATTGCAAAGACAACCAAGAAGTGGTTTGAGAACCAAAGTCCATCAGGCTCATGTTTTGGCCTAGATTTGAACCCTATAGTGAATATTTAGTCTCACATTAAACTCAAACTAACTAGGAGACATTTTTCAACTACTCACGAACTGTTTGAACCCATTGACATTGAGTGGAACAACACTGACTCTTTTTCCTGTAAAAAGCTGTCTGTGGGTTGGGGAAGGCTATTCCGTGCCAAGTTACTTTATCTACAGTATTTGTGCAATTCTTGATAATTTTCTGATCAGTGATTTGTGATTAAATTGGTTGAGACCTTTAAAAGACCACTAAATATTTTGCCTTGGTCTATTTTTTGCCCAGGAGTGTATTTAACTTTTAAAACATTAAAAAGAGTGAGTAACTTTTTATAATTTTAATATTTTCTACAGAGTAAGAGAGTAAGTTATATAATCAACATCAAATATATGTTGCAGGTTTCCTGATTACGCACAAAGTAATATATTTACCCATAATACATGTACCCATAGGAAAGCACAAAAATGGAAAATGGAAAACACAAATTAGTTGTCTTTTATAAATCAGTTGTTTTTCATAAGCAAACGAGATTAAATTGAGAGCAAATGGAAACTTAAAATGATAGTTCACCCAAAAATGAAAATTCTGTTATCATTTACTCACCTTCATGTTGTTCCAAAGACATAATACTTTCATTCATTTTGGAAACACAAATGAATATATATTTTAATGGACCCTGAGAGATTTCTTTCTACAGCAACAAAGTTTGGACATGAATCTCACACTTTTTATTAAATATATTTGTGTTATGAAGATGAACAAAAGTCTTTTGGTTTGGAACGACATGAGGGTGAGCAATTGATAACAACAAAAGTTTAGAGGAGATCTCAACCGCTCAAACTTTGCTCAGATTAAGATAGCAAAGTCTGTTATTAAAATTCAAAGATCTCAATATGAACTCAAACATGTCTTATTAAATACTCTGAACTCCGAATAAATTCTCCAAGACATAATTATCTAAGCTGCTATCCATATTAATTATAGCTCTATACTATGTCTTTTTGTGTTTTTGGAATTTCAGGAGATATATCCGAGATCAAATTCTTTACTTTCGGTTAAACATAACTAAGAACTCCATTAGGCCTCCTGAGCTATTAAAGAGCAACCTCTGTGCAATACCCTGTAATCTGTTTTTCTCAGTTCATATTTAATGTTCAAGTTATCTCTGTTCTGGACAGACTGACTCCTCTGCTGTCTGACCTTCCAGCCCATCTCCACATTAACCCCACCACACCCAATCCCAGAATACATTGCTGCTCTCCACAGTATACGTCCTCCCATGTCCTTTCCTAATCTATTCTCCTGTCCTCTGACAGTGCTTGCCATTACTTATACACTCACTTATGTCCATCTCTAATACAGTTTAACACTCCTAATACTGCTTTCCCATTTGTCTTTAATGAATCATTATCATCTCATGCCCTTCTCCTGCTCTTTTCTTCCATTCCTAATAAGACGGATAGATCTCCGACTGGGCAGCTAGACATGCAGCTTTGTGAAGAGAAGAGAGAATCAGCGAAAAGCTCACAGGTGCTGAGCAACATTTGTTCCTGAGACACTTTTTCAGCGGCGTTTGTTCTGGAAGTTTCCGAAAGATTTTTTTCCATTCATTTTTTCCCACATGGGTTTTTAAAATTGTCCTTGTTAAAGCTTTATAACCCATGAACCAAGCCGACCAGCTACAAAGTGAATCATAACATTACAAACTTTGTTTTGAAGCAAAAAAGTGTTTGAAAAATGCAGAAAAAAAAGACAATGGTACAAGATTGTGTGATTAATGGCTTTAGTGACTGAAAGGACTACAATCCCTTGAAGTATTATGAATCACAATCATATATATAAAGAAATATAAAACTATTTATTTACAGTTGTTTATTCTATTTTTAGATGCAGTATATTTTACGTTTAGTGCAAAATATCTTACTTCAATGCTTCTCAGACTATAGACGAGACAGAATACAATAGACACAGAATACAATATTGCTATCTACAAAAATAAACATACATGCAGTAGGGGTGTGACGAGACACTTATCTCACGAGACACGAGATTGGGTTCACAAGAACGAGACAAAATTCATGCCTGGAAAAATAGGCTGCTGGTGCATTTTGAAATGAATGTCATTTCAGTTCTACTTGAGTGTGAATTATTAAATGCATTGAAAGACAATAATATACAAGCACTGTAAAATGTTTTGCCACAAACTCAACTGACTGGCTTCTCTCCTGTATGATTTCACATGAGGCTCTTCAGACCTTACTGTACATGAATTATGAGCTTCCAGAACTTCTGATTGAGGCTGTGTGTGACCTCCTAATGGAACTCCGCACAAATTGAACATAGAAATAAAAACAGTATAAATAAAAAATAAAGAAAATAAAAACGTTTTTTCTTAGTCTTATTTAGTGCAAACAATAAGTTCAAGTGCAACCATAATCAAAGTACTGTAGCGCACAAACTCTTTATTATTGTTGTGAAATTGCTGTTTTATTTTGCACCGGCAATTATAGGGTTAAGGCGGTGAGTTCGGAAAAAGGCTGGGTAGAGAGAACCCGAGAGAGTGAGTTAGGCTGGGGCGTTTGTGTACAGTTGTTTGCGTTCCGATTAAAAGTTCAGAAACGGAGCCTCCCTTGTCTGTCGTTCTTCAGATGTTACAGTATATTCAAAGTGCAAACAGAGACCAGAGCCACAACTACATGATATTGGGAGACATACTATTGTATTGTATGCAGTCTAATTTGCACGCATAAGAGAGCTCGTGTTTTACTTTTACTTTCAAATCGCCAAATCGAATTCAAATCGTCACTTGAACAGTGAACTGGTGGTGGTTGAGTAGATTCCCCCTTCCACGTTAAATGCTTTGAGTACCCAGTTTATAAAAACAGCGAAATGACAGAGGAGGCGGTGACGCGATGGGCACCGTAATGTAGCGGTGACATATTCTATGCTAATTTCACCCTCACGCTCCGTCATAGCGATATCGCGAGACAGCTTTTCATTCGAGAAATCTCGTCACATTTTAGTCTCGCGGGATCTCGTGGCACGAGATCTCGTCACACCCCTTATATGCAGAGATAACAATTATAATAATAATACAACAATAATAATAAAAATAACGAAAGGAAACCAAAATCTAGAAAGTTCAGATGAAAGTATGTGATCTTCCTCAACCCATCCATTCTGCTACTAATCCAAATTGCTCTCTCTCTCTCTCTCTCTCTTCATGAATTGTGTCTCCCACAATGCACTGCTACTTCCTGTCCTCGTCCTGTCACTTCCTCCTGTCCCTCTCAGCAGGTAATTGTGCATGCAAACTTTTTCGTCCCAGTCTGCTGAGTCTAATTCTTTCCTTTTCTCCTCTTCCATTGGCATCCATTTGGTTAAGATGTCTAGACCCAAACCGTTACACATGCAGCGTTTTAAACAGGAGATACAGGGAGAAACAGGGAGTCTGTCCCATCTGGTGAGTGTTTCCTCATCGCTCAGCTAAGTTCGGAAACATAATTACAGTAGAGAGAGATTTACAAGTGTTTTGACATCTGGCATGCTGGAGGTAACCAGCTTAGTCAATCTGATTAATTGTAGGTTAGATAGCATTATTATATATTTGGAGTGCAGCTTTATGACATATTGAATGGGCTTTAATTTGTGGTTACAGTTAAGCAGTCCCAGAACGTCTCATTTTAGCCATCGGAACGAAACAGAGATCCCCCAGTCAAAGGAAAACAGAAATTTTAAAGTCCATGATAAGGTATTATGGCACCATCTAAAACTTCCTGTTCTGTACAAACGAATAGCATTTGGATTGCTAAACCAACATGATTGCATGTTATATAGAAAGTGATATATAGACAGTCTCTTATTTCAAGGTATGGCAAGTATATTTTTCCACTGTAAAAAGTTTTAAACCTAAAGAAATGATTAGTACTTAAAAATGTGCAGTTTAAAATACTTAATTGGTGGTATAGGGAAGTTCTACACATTAGTGAATTCTAGACATACAAAGTTCTGTCATGAAACTCTAGATAGCGCAGGCTGATAACTTAACTTAAAGGAATAGTTCACTTTAAAATGAAAATTCTGTCATCATATACTCACCCTCATGTTGTTTCAAACCTGTATGAATTTCTTTCTTCTGCTGAACAGAAAGGAAGATATTTAGAAGAATGTCAGTAACCAGGCAGTTTCTGGGTCCCATTGACTTCCATAGTAGGAAAAAAATATACTATGGAAGTCAATGGGACCCAGAAACTGTCTGGTTACTGACATTCTTCTAAATATCTTCCTTTCTGTTCAGCAGAAGAAAGAAATTCATACAGGTTTGAAACAACATGCGGGTGAGTATATGATGACAGAATTTTCATTTTAAAGTGAACTATTCCTTTAACTCAATCTCCTTGCAATCACATCGTTCTCTATAGGGCACAGCTGATTGGTTCCTGCTGTATCAGTAGCCAATGAGCTCGCTGATCAACCTTCAAATACTTGGCCAGCATTTTCTGTAGTTGTTGCAGCGCGTTTTCAGAAACCCTCCACCTTCCCCAGCTCCACCTGTATAGATCTGCTACGTGTAATTCATGTACGCTATATTGTACAGCAGCAACAAGTCTTATTTGATCTGCAGCAGCAGCGTAGCAGATATATTTCACCAAGACCAAACGTACCAACATAGTCATTCGTTACCATGCCAAACACTTGTCTTGAACAAATGTTGTCAAAAATGTCTTGAGATAGATATATGTACACGTGTCAGCCAGGGTAATAATTGACTCCAGACGATTAAATTATTGAAAACTAATACACACTTGAGGTATAGTGGCATTACCACTTTGTGTAAGCATTAATGTCCAATAAGTCTGTCGTCCGTAATTCCTTTCTTGTCAGATCCCAAATAAATTAATCTTGATAAACAAATGTGGCTGTGAATAGGAAATTAATTTGCAATGGCATCACTGACTGCATCCACCAAGTGTCAATAAGTGTCAGTATAAAGTCCAAGGCCAGTGAGCAAAAATTACTTATTGATCCTTTAATAATATTAAAGCGCTTTTGAAAAATCCCCAGCTTTAAAATGCAGTTTAATGCTGTTCTGTATAACACACCATCAAAGGCATCAGCTCTTGTCTGATCTCTCTCTATCTCTGCTCTTAACAGACCAGTTCTTCCGCTGTCAATCCTGATCATTCTAACTCCATAATATTTCACCCCATCCCAGAATGCTCTGCTCCTCTCCATCTTTCCTTTACCTTCTCCTCTGCTTTCTCATCAAGGTAAAGAAGTGATTTCACCTTCAACATACTTCCTGTATGTCCTCAATGGTTCTGATGCCTTTCAGAGTCGTTTCTTTTTAACATGCTATTTCATTTCACTCTTCCCGTGTGCCTTTTAAAGCTGTAAATCAAAACCAGAAATTCTTTATGGCATAAACATGCAAAGAGAAGCAAAGAATATCTCACAAATGGTGAGTGTTTGTCAAGATAATTGTTCCATTAATGAAGTGAAAGTGAAACATTCACCCAAAAATGAAAATGCTATCATTATTTACTCACCTTATTGTTGATTCAAACCTTTGTAACCTCCATAGAAGAAATATCTCACCTCTTAATAATTTAATTCTACATGTCTAGTTTAATATGTGGATGTTCAAATGAGATTTGAGATTTTCATTGAAGAATGACTTTAGTTTATACACTGAAGTAAATCTGGTGTACTTTACAATTTTCACCCAGAAATCGCCGGTAACACAAATAATAACAAAGAAACGTCAAGTAACCCATTGCATTAAACGTAATGGTCACACTTTAGTTAAGGGTCCAATTCTCACTATTAACTCACTATTAACTACGACTTTTGCCTCAATAAACTCCTAATTACTGCTTTAGTTAATAAGGTAGTTGTTAAGTTTAGGTATTAGGTAGGATTAGAAATGTAGAACAAGGTCTTGCAGAATAAGGCATTAATTTGTGCTTTATAAGTACTAATAAACAGCCAAAATCATAGTAATATGCATGCTAATAAGCAGCTAGTTAATAGTGAGAATTGGACCCTAAACTAGTGTTATCAACGCAATTTTGAAGTAGAAAGACTAAAGTAGTATTTTCTAGTAAAACATACTCAAATTATCTTTGTTTAATTCACAAATTTTGGTATTTTTGGTATTATCATTTTTGGAGTTTGAAAGCCCAAATTAAACAAGAAATGCTTTCTTGGAAAAGAGCAGCTTGGGCATTCTGCTAAATTTTTCCTTTTGTGATCCTTGGCAAAAAAAAGCCATACATAGAAAGAAAGCCAATTATGACATAATTTACATTTTTGGGTCAACTATTCTTTTAACTTAACCAAAGAGGATCACAACATTTGCTTCAATAAACTCTCAAATCTACATTTTCAGTCTGACACCAGCAGTAGCACAACATCCTTTACTTTAAGAAAACAAACAGACATTCTTCAATCAAATGGAGACCCATATGCTCCCAAACAGGTACATGACCAGAGGAATGAGCCTTATCCACAGTCTCCCAGGACTTGCATGATATTGGTCTGGCTGGATCGAGAGTCTTGCGTGAGATTGTTGGCATGTTGTAGGCAGGACTGGAGAGCACTGATTAGTGCCCCAGCTCTCTTTGATGGACTGTCTCTCTTCACATGGTTGGTTTTGTAATGAGAACGTGCCAATACAACACACACACTTGGCTGTAAGCATCCTCACATTCCAGCTGACCACAGGGAGAGAGAGCATTCCTCTTTTCCATTGCCAGATGCTTGACCTGAAACTCTAGCTCCACCCACTGAATGGTTCAAAGTTACTGGATCATAGGAGTTTGTGGAGTTTTAGTTTCTCAAGATTGACTGACGACCCTCATTTTGAGCTAAAAGACATGGGTTCTGTTCCAAAACATGGGGAGGTCGCCTACATAAACCCAACCCAGGCGTAAGTGAAAAATATGTGACTCTACGTTGCTGCAGAACTCCAAAAACGTACCTATACATATATTTCACTGCAGTTTCCAGCAGAAATTAACAGTAAAGGCAGTAAAACACCAATGTTATGACCTCAAAAACTCTTACCATAGTGCATGCTTTGTAAACTAATACATTTTTACATTTGCATCACATAACCAGCCCCATATGTATGGCTTTTCTGACGTAGTAAACTTGCTCGGTAGCTCACCTGGTACAGCATTGCACATGTGATTCGGGCCGCTTGGGTCCAACACAAGCCTAGACACTCCACATAAGAGCTCAAAGCCTCGCAGAAGGAAGCTAAAATGGCATGGTTGCTTCAGCAAATGCATTTTCATCTGATTTGTTTTTGCTCACATTATCAGTTAGGATTATGGTAGAGTTTAGTAAAAGGGGGAGTCAGTTTCAAACGCAATTTTAAGTTTAATACGCGATGCATGCATTAAACAACATAAAATGTTGCAAAAGTCATGTTTTTAACTGTTTTGGACTAAATTTAACATGCCAGTCATTGGACATCACTTTGAAACTGCCATGGTACAAGCAATGCAATAAGATTTAGCAAAAATACTACATTAAAATTTGCCTAAAATGAGGTGTGTTTTATATATATTGCCTGTTTTATAACATATGCCTGTGATGCTTAGGCAGCTCATTGGGTTGTGGAACTGAGCAATGCAGTCTTTGTTTCAAAGATCAGGAGCAATTAGACTGAATCTAATCGATCGAACTCACTTTTTGACATAAAGGTGTCAAATGTGGCTATTCTGAATTATTTTCTCTCAGATTTTCCCCAGCACGTCTTCTCAAGCTTTGCCTTATAAATGCTTTGTTCTTCTGTTTCATTCTCTTTACTCCACTTTCTGTCCCTGCTCTCCCATTGGCTGGTAGCGCACAGTAGGCAGAGTGTCTCTAGTGGGCGCTCGAGCTGACGCTCTGGTTACGCTCTGTGAGAATGATCATAGGCCTCAGCCAAGCAGCTCAGGCACTCCGGTAAGCCACAGATCAGCGGTTCAGATAATTGTTTAAACCAGAACAAAAAGGGATTTTATGAAATCATGTGGTCACCTCGTGCATTTCAGTTCACCTTAATAATTCTGTCATCATTTACTCACCCTCATTTGTTACAAACCTGTATTTTTTTTTACTTATTTTTCTTACTTTCCTGGAACACAGGAGATGTTAGGCAACATGTCCAAGCTGCTTTGTTCTACGCAATGAAAGTGACTGGGGACTGGTACTATCAAGCTCCAAAAATTATACAATGGTTGCTCATCTAAATTGAGCAATTAGATGAAAAATTTGGTATCATTTTATTTTACAGTCCTGTTCCCCATGTACATATTATTGCAATAACTGGGTAATAACCCTGAATCTACTCCTAAACTTAACCTTAACCCATGTAGTTACTTTATATTATCAGTACTTTCTTATGTAAGATGCTGTAAGTGCACATGTAAAATGTAAAAAAAAATTAAATGTAAAATAAAGTGCAACCAAAACTTTCATACAGATTTGCATACTATATGCAATAGTATATACAATAGTATATACTGAATACTGCCTACTACTTTATGAAAATGGTAATGGTGAAGAAACGCAACCCCATATCAAATGTCACGTACATTTTGCATGTTTAAGTCATTTTGTGGCATCTATATAATAATTTCATAAATAAATGTTATTTAAATGTTGGCGATTGCAGTTGTTCATCCTTTGATGCACAATGTATGCTGCAAAACAACAACAAAAAAATACTATTTTCCTGGTATTTATCATAGTGATTGGTCATAAAAGAAGGCAATGTTTTGTGAATGAATCTGCACTTGTCAATGCTTTCATCACATTATGTGTTTTTCACAGTATACTTTAAGTATGACCCCTTCCACAGTGTGGATGTTTATTCTCAGGGTTATTTTCAGCATACTTTAATTCACACTATCTTGACCAGATTTGTTCTTTTTTTTTATCCCCTAGCCTTCCTTAAAAAGAGAATTTCCTCAGAGTCTGGGTGATGTGTGTCACGCGTGTAAGAAGCGTGTGTTTGTAGTGGAGAGGCTCAGCGCTGAGGGATTCCACTTCCACAGGGAATGTTTCCGCTGCGACACATGCAGAGCTCCACTGCGCCAGGGAGGACATTCCTTCGATTCGGTGGAAGGTACTGAGAAGAGCCTGCACTGCATACTCACTGTTTCTCTTTCACTATTTGCTCGAACCAGTACTGAGATAAAAGTTTATAGTTTGGATCTAAACACTGATGTCTACTATAGCGATCAAAATCGAGTAAATCACCGATCGAGTGCAAGTTACTTGACGCTTCAATTAAAGATTATCAATTACATTGCTACACCAGTAGGTGCGACAAGTGACTGTTAAAAATGTATTTGGCATTGAATCATTCGTTCAAGAGATTTGTTCAAAAATGCTGATTCATCCAGCAATGAAACAAGTGAAGTCTTTATGAGTCATTGAATCATTCATTCAAACCGATTGTTAAAAATAATAATAAGGAATTCAAATTCGTTAAATATTTTAAATAGACTGCAACAATTAACATTTTGTCAGAATCTCTAGTAAGACATGTTATTTTGTTTAGTTTAGTCTATTCATAATCATGGTAGAGTCGTGATCTCTATCTTAAACAAAAAATCATGACGCTGCACTATATTCCAAGTCTTCTAAAACCATTTGATAGCTTTGTGTAACAAACAGACGTCAGATGATGTGAAAATCATTAAATTTTGGGTGAACTACTGTATCCCTTTAAATTCAAGCATTTGTCTCTTACGTTGCAAAAATAGGTCAGCTCTTTGTGATAATGACCCAGGTGGTCACAAGGAGAATCGCGACGAGATCCAGATCAGAAACGCTAGTTGGCATCCAAGTTTATTAAAGGGAAAGTTCACGCAAAACGGAAAATTCTGTCATTAATTACTCACCCTCATGTGATTCCCTGTAAGACTTAAAGAAAATTTTTTGCTGATAATTTACTCACCCCGATGTCATCCAAGATATCCATGTCTTTCTTTCTTCAGTCGAAAAGAAATTGAGGTTTTTGAGGAAAACATTCCAGGATTTTTCTACACAGAATGGACTTCAATGGCAACCAACTATACCAATGTTCAAAGAAGGTTCAAATGTCCGTCTCAATGCAGCTTCAAAGTCTCGACACGATCCCAGTCGAGAAATAAGGGTCTTATCTAGCGAAACGATCGGTCATTTTCTAAAAAAAATAAAATATATATATACTTTTTAACCACAAATGCCCATCGTGTACCATCTCTGAGATGCGCCACGATTGCGTCATCACGTTGGAAAGGTCACGCGTCACGTCATCTATCTATGTACTATTTGTCTGTGTACTCCGGTTCAAAAAGGTAGGGAAGGGCGAAAAACATCATCATTTTCTCCTCCAACTTCAAAATCATCCGTCATCTTTGTTTTAATTTATTTTTATAATACTTTTTTTTTTTTGTGACCTTTCCAACGTGATGACGCAATGCGTGGCGCATCTCAGAGATGGTACAAGACGGGCATTTGTGGTTAAAAAGTATATATATATTTATTTTTTTTAGAAAATGACCGATTGCTTCGCTAGATAAGACCCTTATTTCTCGACTGGGGTCGTGTCGAGACTTTGAAGCTGCATTGAGACGGACATTTGAACCTTCTTTGAACATTGGTATAGTTGGTTGCCATTGAAGTCCATTCTGTGTAGAAAAATCCTGGAATGTTTTCCTCAAAAACCTTCATTTCTTTTCGACTGAAGAAAGAAAGACATGGATATCTTGGATGACATCGGGGTGAGTAAATTATCAGCAAAAATGTTTTTGAAGGTGAACTAATCCTTTAAGTTCATCTTCGGAACACAAATGAAGATCTTTTTGATGAAATCTTAGAGTTTTCTGTCTCTCCATTGACAGCTACGCAACTACCACTTTGACGCTTCAAAAAGTTCATAAAGAGATCGTAAAACGAATCCATATGCATTGAGCGGTTTAGTCCAGATTTTCTGAAGAGACTCGATCGCTTTATATGATGAACAAATTTCAGTCAGGATTTGAATTAAATTTTTTCGCCCTAACCCGAAACTCCAGAACACGCAGATTCCTATTGAAATGACTCGATTTTACCCGCAAAATGTCGCCGAGCAGTGGTGAATGTGACCAAACCTTTACACTAACGGTTTCTTTTCCTCCCACAGGAAAGTTGTACTGCAAACTCCACTTCGCTCAACGGAAATCCTTAGTGACGAATGGAAGATCCCAAAATCTACATACGGTAAAAACACAATTCTGCCAGTCATTTCTGTTTTGTAATTCCTCAATAGTTGTCTCACAGCCCATCCTTCTTAATACTTCTCCTTCAGACATGTAATAACGGATCCCCCGACAGCTCCAGCTGGAGTCCAGAGGAACGCGAGACTCATCTTCAGGCCGAGTCTCCAGGTATCATGTCCTCTCTGAAGAGAAGCCTGCGCTGGCCGCTGCACGTGAGCCAGTCTGTGTGTTCTGTGCCCCGTGGTGTGTTTAACTGGCTGCATGGTAAAGTGTGGGCCGCAGGTGTTCACCTGATGGATAACGCTGGGGATTACGCTTTTCTGTACGAGCTGCTCAGCGTGAGTCTGCCTCTGCTCGCCGTTCTCCACGAACAGCTCGTCCAAATGTACGCAGAGACCGAACCGCTCAATCTACAGCCTCTACAGCACTGGCTGGAAGAACACTTGGGCCACTGGGTCTTAGTGTGAGAGAAACGTCATCAGGCAACGTCGTGGCCCTTTAAAAGGGTCATTAAGTGGACATTCGTTCAGAACTGAAAAACACATAGAACAACCTTGAGATGTTTTGATGAACAGAACGGTCCGAACTTGAGATGTTGGCACATCAACATTCATTTCCTACTTATTCAGAGGGTAGAAATTAAACTGCTTGGTTTGGAGTGTGTGCAAATTACCAAAGGTTTGAGTAAAAAGAGAAAAAAGTGTCAAACACGGAGTGAACTTTAAGCACTTTAATGAGTGAGCTGCCTTAAAAGAGACGTTCTGCTTTTAATTATTAATGGACTTTCTTTGTCTAGACTGCAAGTTTACAAAACCTGACTGATCAAGCTGCAAACACGTCTCGTTTACTCGGTTAACCATTCATGAACGTTGGAGTCACATTCTTCTCGTATGTTTACACTCCTTATGAAAATCATACTGCATAGCTGTAAAGGAATGCCGGGTTCGACACAAGCTAATCTATTGACATCATCTGTGAAATGTTGATTACCACAGAAAATAATTGTGTTTCTTCCATCAGATAGTAGTATCTGTATTACAGTGGAAGTCTAGGAGACAAGATATTATTTATACTGTACATACTTCTACTGTATGTTTTTATCAATTCGCTTATAGTAACTCTTCAAAACAAACGAGCTATAAAATTTGTGAAAATTTTAGTACACTATATAGTTAACATAATGGGTTGTCTTGCAGATGTACATTCAAAACAATATAATAATTTTGGAATAATTTTTTTTCCCCATGTAATGTCTTGTTCTATATAGTTCCATTGAAAGTGCTTTACTGTAAATCTAATATTTGTTTGGGTTTACAATTATTATCTCTGTTAAACAGTATTTCACAGATGTTGCCCATAGAGATTAACTTAAAATTTAACTTTAAGCTTTAAAGACCGTCTTTGCTCTTACATGTGTTGTGTATTATGTAACTAGGGATGCATCGATATGGACATTTTGAAGCCAATATTGGCTGATATTTCATATCAAACTACATTTTGTGAGATTGATTACAAAAAAACGGGCACCTTAAAAATCCATATTTAAAACAAGTGCAACAACAAAAAAACGTTATTTTTTCAAAACAATGATTATTGTTTTTACACAATCTTTTAACAAATTGACCTACTATGATCCCTTGGAATAAATAAATTATACATTCATATATATATAACAATAATAAAATAAAAAAATATTTTTAATATAAAAAAACCCCAATATATATATATATATATATATATATATATATATATATATATATATATAATATATATATATATATTGTTTCTTTTATTTTTAATTGGGGGTCATTCCTATGATCATTTTATGGAAGAAAAAAAAAAAAGTTATCTTTTTATCTCACAATTCTGACTATTTTTCTCACAGTTGCGAGTTATAAAGTCAGAATTTCTCAGAATTGCGAGTTTACATCTCGCATAACACGCAATTGCAACTTTATATCTCACAAATCTGAGAAAAAAAAGTCAGAATTGTGAGATAAAAAGTAGAAATTATCTTTTAAATTATTTTATGCCGTGGCGGAAACACGCCTCCATATCATTTGGCTATAATTTATCATTTAAATATATCTGTTTATTTTACTTAGACTGATACAGATAACATTAAAAAGTCACATTTACTGACCAACATGACCACTGATGTATTGTGCATCCCTGTATGCAACAAAGAGCAAATATGTATGCATTATACTTTGTTCTCAGGCTTAGTTGTATAGTTCTCATGGAGAGCCACTGATCAGTTCCAAACGCACATGTGTCGGTGTCTCTGTTTACCAGGATGTTAGTTCGTGATCAAATTTACACTATGGAAAACCAGCCATATTCAAACCATTGTTCAATTGAAAGTTTTTACATACTTATGAATCATGCAAAACACAGAAACACTACTTTCACCCCTTCATCTGATTCACTGGACTATTCCTGTGGTTTCTTTTGATGTCATTTGCTACCTATAATGTACTGTGTGAGTGCAGGGCAATACTGTACTTGTATATTTTACAGTAACACATTTACAGTTCCTAAGTGCAAGTAAAATGCACAGTTTTCCCCAGTCAGAAGTATTAATAATATAAAAAATACTTTTTTTTTATTGACACTGGAAGGTGATTGTTAAGAGTGTGATGTTTATTGGTATGGATGGCGATTGCAGATTGATCATCAAAATGCATGAAAATAAAGCATGGATGTTTAAGTTAAATCCATTTTTGTGCATTAGCCGCTTGTTTCAGAACACTGTTTACAGGCTGCGTTGTGATATGATTCCCTTCTCATTTAAATTTCTCCTTTGTTTCATTCACTTGTAGTCTTTTTCGAGCTCTCCACTGCGTCTGCTGACTGAAAGGTGATCGTCTGCAAGGTCACTTCTTGTAGTGTCTTTCACCTTCTGTAATGGCTCTGGGAAAGCCACGTGTTTCACAGCTGTGGAAACGCATGACACTAACCGCATGCCTCTGCTTCTTTCATCTGCACGTCACGTCTGACATGTTTCTCTTTTCTGTCTTTCTTCAAGGCCTGCTAATTATTTGCTTATGCAGTCTCTGTCTTTTCTTCATTTCTTTGTTTCAGAGGTGGCTTACATTTCAGAAACCCACACGCAGGCCGGGCGCCCTTGTGCCAATGAAAGCAGGCCATTAGTTCCCTAAATGGCCTTTAGTTAAAGTTGCACCTTTTATTGGACATGTTGTAAAACTGTTTGAAGAGTTTCTTGCTGTATGTTTTCCATTTGAGACATTTGTTGTTGCCTTATTTATCTTAAGCCATACTCTTGCAATAAAAAAAGATAAAAGGTTTTGTCATTTTTACATAGGCATCTGTTACATACATGCATATGGTATCCTTAACATATTCTCATTAGTGGTTAGGGCTGGGTTTTCACACAAATTTCACGATTTGATTCGGACTCACAAAATAAGACAAGATATATCAGGTACAGTACATGTCAATTTTTCTCAAGGAAAAAAATCCATCAACTAATGCTGTAAATGTCTGCATCAGCGTTGGGTTTTTTAGTGAGTCTTCCTGCATGTTACATCGTTAGACCAGTAGGTGGCGACATGTGACTCACTTTATGACTATTAAATCCTTCACCTCGATTTATACAGCAGTGATACATTCAGGAAATAAAATCCCACCTACCTTGTTTAACTTTGACATGTAATGGTTGATTCATGTAACTTATGATGTCTAAAAAGTAAGTTACTCCATATTAACTCTTGTTTATTGAACAGTTGTATAAGAGCAGTCATATTTTTTAGGTTATAATTACCCATAAATGCTTAGATGGACAATGTTATAAAGCTAAGCTTAAATCTATATTTCATATTATTTGGTATAGGCATGTAATATGTGGAATAATGTAGTCAGTCGGACATTCCCTAAACAAATCCTATTAGGATATTTATAAGAGATCTCTGGTTTGTGTCTGGCATTTTCTTTTACATATTATCTCAAATAGAGCTACCACATGTGAATAGGGTAAAAAATAATAATAATAATTATATATATATATTATATATATATATATATATATATAGTATTTATATATCACCATGCTTCCTCAGTTGATTAATCACAGTATATTAAGACAATTTTTATGTATTATAAGTTTTTTAAAATGTTAGGTTAAAATATTCAAATGAGGCTTTATAATTAATGCAGTAATTTGAATAAATCCAGGTTCAAATTTGTGTCAATTTGAAAGCCAGGTTCAAAATTCTTGATTAATTCAGAGATAAAGTTGATTTCAGAGGGGAATTTTCATTTATTTTTTTATCCGTTAAAAAACGTAAACAAAGAAGCATGTAATGGAAGCAAAATAGCTCAGTGAATGAAAAAAACAATGGTTTTGCCTGTAATTTTGCCTTAAATGGATAGTTCACCCAAAAATTCTGTCATCATTTACTTACCCTCATGTTGCTCCAAACCTGTATGAGTTTCTCTCTCCTGTTGAACACAAAAGAAGATATTTTAAATAATTTTGGTGACCAGACAGTTTACGGCACCCATTGACTTCCGTAGTATTTAATTTTTCTACTGTTTAATGTTCATGAATAAATTCACATATTGTTTTACATATTCACAGAACTCTTCTTAGTATGGTAACACAATGTACATATTCCTGACTGCACCAGATTGAACTCTAAAACTCTTTCCATAACTAGATTCAAGTGGGTGAGAAAAAAGCTTTCAAGACCCTGTGAGTGCTGATAAGTGTTCAGAGTGGTCCGTCTAGCAGGACGTTACACAGATAAGGGTTTTGGAGGCGAGGTCAAGGCCTACATGCTGCATCACACACACTTTAATAAGCCTTAATGTGTGCTCTTCATCAGTGCATTATCTGACTCCATAGTTACAGTGTTGTGGTTCAGCATTAATACCATCACACAAAACATAACTATACAGGCTGCTTCATATTTTTGGTGACTGTGTGTGTTGTTAAAATCTGTTTTTAAATGTAATGACTGCAAATAACACTAGAGTGCACATTCCAGTTTTTCAGTAATATCCACGTACACACACACACAAAAAAGGATGCTTGCATGAGGCAAGTTCAGTTGAATTAAAACATGCTTCTGTTTATTTATCCGGATGTATATTAGCTGATTATCAGGGTCATGTCCATGGCTGAACAATTTGTTTAACACATGAATGAGGCATTCATTAATAAAAAGCAATTCATAAATAAAAACAATATTTACTGAAGTATCGTGTCCAGCTTTCAGCCAAAAACAGGAGAGAGAAAATATGGTCAATTTACGCCCTCGAGTGGTTTAACAAGAGCAGGACAATCTGTTACACAACCGGGAACAGGAGGAACACAGAAGAGCACAAGATAAGAAAATACATGAGCAGCCTACATGTCAGCTTAAAATAATAAAACATACCATTAATAAATATTCATTATTAACGAGTATTAAAAGGAATATATGACAGCCAAACATGATTAAATTAATATTGGATCTTGTTGTTCCACTGGCTACAGGACAAACGATTGTTTCCAAAGCGATGCCTGTGAGAAATACGCATAATATAATAAAAACTCTCCCTACAATGAAATCAAATGATCCAATTTCTGATGTCTGGGGTTGTTTATGGACAACTGCACAAGCAAATTGATTGACCATTAAAGAGCTTTACACTAGCCTAGTATCTGTGAACAGATCTGCCCACCTAACTATTCTGGAAAGATGGTAAATTTCTATTTCAACCAACCAACGCACCGGCGAATGCGAATGAAATGCCAATCAATACACTAATTCAGTTTAGCGCATTGTAGCGTCTGGTGTGCAAAAACACCAATAAAACAGAATGCAAATGACTCTTGTTGCTTATACTGAGCGTTTCTCAAAAGCACTGACGGAGTTTGTGGCTGCCCGTGGAGGTGTGTTGGGTATTCGCGGTTCGATTCGGACTCACAAGTTTGCGGTTCGATATTGATTCATTTGTGGAGATATATCAGTACAGTACATGTCAATTTTTCTCAAGAAAAAAAAAAAATCCCTCAACTAATGCTGTAGCCTAAATGTCTGTGCATCAGCGGTGGGGTTTTTAGTGAGTCTTCCTGCATGTTACATCGTTAGACCAGTAGGTGGCGACAAGTGACTCACTTTATGACTAATTAAATCCTTCACCTCGATTTATACAGCAGTGATACATTCAGGAAATAAAATCCCACCTACCTTGTTTAACTTTTAGATGAAATGATTGATTCATGTAACTTATGATGTCTAAAAAGTAAGTTACTCCATATTAACTCTTGTTTATTGAGCAGTTGTATAAGAGCAGTCATACTGTTTAGGTTTGTTGTTATTACCCGTAAAGGCATGGGCAATGTTATAAATCTAAGCTTAAATCTCAGTATAGCCATGTAATATGTGGAATAATGTAGTCAGTCAGACATTATCCCAGAATATATCCTATTAGGATATTTATAAGAGCTCTGGTTTGTGTCTGGCATTTTCTTTTACATATTATCTCAAATAATAGAGCCATAATGGGGTAAAAAAAAAATGCCTGTGGAGGTCAAGATTTAGATTCGGCAATTATTTTACCCATTGCACAAACTAATTTGAATGCAAAATTCTCTCAGTTGTTCAGATCATCTCTCCCCCCAATTCCCAATTGGGCTGCATTTATTGAAGGGGGGATCTCGAGCACAAGATGTTATTAACATCTCGAGCACAAGAATGGTTGCCACAGTTGTGCTAGGATGAGGAATTTGGCCAACAAATGCCCTGAGCGGAAGAAGCATCGCCGACCTTCTCTCCCTCAAACAAATACACTTCCATGTGCTCAAGCCCAAAGCAGCACTCCTGCATCCCAGACATCTGTTGATCATAATGTGACTGAACTAGTGCGAAAAGCTCTGGTTAAAGCCCTACAGTCCTCCAGTCGCAGTGATGGGTCCTCTCAATCCAAATAGATTGCATAGACTCTTTCTTTTTAGATCGCATAGACTCGTTTTACATGCTAACCCATACAGAAAAAAAAAAATTGAAATATATTTTAAAGTGTCAAAAATATATGTGGCATATATTCCAAATACATTGAAATATATTTGCATTGTTGTTCACTTATATTTATCATTTTGAAATATATTCTGAAATATAACAAAAATATATGATGTTAAGTGTGAAATATATTTACATTTATAACATGTAATGTAAAATATATGACAAAATATATGGTCATAAAATGTTTAGCTTGCTAAAGAAGGGTCGAAAATGTATTTTGATCATAGTAATTCCTCTACCTTTTCCCCTATACACAACATAGGCTACCATATTTCACTACTGTATTATGACACACAGCTATAATAAATACTGTACTTACATTTAAATGACTGCAATGTAAAATGACAGATAGTTGCTTTCCTAGGACTATTAGGCCATATTAGGTGGCACGTACCTAACACTAAGTGCAATTATTAGATTTATTGTTGTGTTTTATTGACATCTTTCCTGAAGTCATTTAAATATTGAAAATATGCACAATATTTATGATGCAAGTATAACAGTGACACTCCAACAGTGAAGTGAAAATGTTAACTTTTTAAATTTCAAAATATATTTCAAATGAAACAATTTGCAAAAGTTAAAACATATATGAACATATATGTTGTTAGTAAATATATTGACAAATATATTCACATATTTAACTAAAATATATTTTCAAAAAACATATATATATTTACATAAATTTAACTAAAATATATTTATTGGGCCAATTTCGAATATTTGCATATATTCCAAAAATATATTTCAAAATATATTCTGAAAATATATTTCAAATATATTTCTTTTGTGTATGGGAACCTTGGAGGCGAGGATAGCATAATGTTGATTTTGTTGTTTTGTTACTACTGACAAACAACAAAATGCATCTTCAAGGCTTATCTGGTTCTTGTAATTCCACACTGTCTCAACTCATCCCATTGTGCATTTATCCACACAATCAATTTGGGTTGGAGAAAACCATGACCAGCGAGCCATAGAACCAAACTGACTTATGTATATCATAGTATCATCCACCAAAGACTTTGAGAAATGACGACAGATTATGAAAGACAAATTGTCCAGATGCCTACACTGTTTGCAAATGAAACCAAAATTTGAGAAGGACAAAATTCTAACTGGCCAAAGTCTTTGTCTGAGGGAACCAATTACGCATCTTCATCTTGACTTCATGTTGTTACCTTCTGATCATCAATATGCTGGTAATTGTGTTTTGTTATTCGGAGTGGGTAAAACCTTCTCATTTCAGGACTGCCACTGATGGCAAGGTTGTAGAAATTTTACGGAGAGACATTTTTTCTCAAATGGGGAATTTTGGAAGCACTGGACAGTGATGGTTTTGGGAGCAAAGGTTTCACATTGCATACCACCTTCAATATAGTGGTGCTATCATAAAATGCAGAGGTGTAAAGAGTACCTAAACATGCTTAAGTACACAGACATAGGCCTGTCACGATAACAAATTTTGCTGGACGATAAATTGTCCAAGAAATTATTGCGATAAACGATAATATTGTCGTTCTGAGACCATTTTCATCTAATATAATGATAATGGCATAATAATGCAGGTAGCCTACACCTTTTCAAAGATCTATAAACTTTTATTTCTTAAGAATATTAAACATTGAAAACGGAAAACATTTTAAATATCCACAAAAAATTAACAAAATAACCAAAAACAATAAAAGCAATGGACTCAGTGTCTGTTAACAAAAAAATTCACTTGAATAAATACCAAAAACAATAAATGAAATGGATGTAAACAAAACTGCACTTCAAAAAATATTAAACATTTAGGCTTGAGCCGTTGCTGGGCGCCGCGGACAGACGCCGAAAGGCGCCGCCGGTGTGTGTACTCACATAATGTGTTCGAATTTAAAAGGCGCGGCGCGGCGCTGAGCTGCGCGTCCGGGGTGCTACCCCCTTTACACGCCATAAAGTGCGTATCATATGAAACTATTTTTGGCGTATAAATGGCACGAGAAATAACGTTCGTGGTATAGATACGCATTTTCATGAGATCGGGCTCGAAACAGTCCCGCGCTTTCCCATACAAAGACCATGTGACTGACAAGCGCCGCGGCACCGCCTCCCCACACAAAGACCATAGGTGTGTTCTACACTATTTTTTACAGTCTATGGTTCTACATCGGCTGCGGCTGGATGTTACCGATCGGCGAGAGTAGCCGCGTGCAGGCGGGGAGGAGCTGCAAACGGAGACGTGAAGTCGGACACATTCTGGTTCCCGTAGTGACCGCTCACGTGGTGTTTGCATACTTTACCACAGCTGAAGTGAAATAAATGCAATATTTGCCAAATAATACACAGATGTTTCAGAGACATTTTCATTCATACTTTATGTAGCTACTGCTTCATACAGCGTCTGTTTGAACAAGAATAAAGTTCAATATATAGCTATCAATGAAGTGGAGTCTACGTTTTTTAATCAGTTTTAATTTGATTAACATGACACAATATAACATAGCAACAACATGAAAAGAGTGTTTACTGTTATAAAAAAAACTGATTTATGAGCTTTAGAGGAACTAAAGGTGTTCGAATAAACACGAAACACACGTGATCGTTGTCATGCGGTGAATCCGGCCAATCGTGGAACAGCTGTGTCGTCAGCAGCCCTCCTGCAGCCCAGTGCAGCCGCTCTTGAGAAGCTGCGCTGGCTGAGTTCCCCGGCTACTCTCGAATCGCTCTCGCGGTACTTTGATGGCATACGTCACAGTCACGTGGCGTCGGCGCTGTATCAAGTCGGACAAAATTTCTAACCGGCATGCACTGCTTCAAGTCAGCCGCCGATCGGTCTGCGCAGAGCTGCATGAAGTCGAACAAGCCTCATGCAACTGACAAGAGAGTTCACTCCTCCTATACGCTAAAGAACCGAGTGCGTGGTCATCCAGTCTCTTTGGTAGAGAGAGAGAGAGACGAGGAAAACAAACAAGCATGCAACACAAAACATTATCGCGGCGAATAAATGATCGAGCTCTTTTTTTTTATTGTGCGATTAATTGATTTATTGACTATCGCGACAGGCCTACACAGACACAGACAAAATGACTCCATTACAAGTCACCAATTCCAATACGACTTGAGTAAAAGTCTTAGGGGCTGTGTCTAAGACTAACACGACACCGTTTTCAACTAAAAACTTTATGCGTTTTGGCCGTTCATTACTCAACAACAGCATTTTGGGTGCCAGTTTTCACTCAAAGTGCAAGTTTCTGAAAACGGTCTCCGTGTAAACAACAAAAACGGCTCTGAAGACGATGACGTCATGCACATGCGTATTACGTGTTCAGTCTATAGTGTTCATCACCATCTAATGGCCTGGCAGCAGAATACAGCGTTTTTAGTCGCTTTCGCAGATCCGTGTGAATGGGGATCTTTAGACAATGGTGTCGTCTGTGCGCAGAAAACTCAACTAAGTTTTAAGCATATCGTTGTCGTGTAAACGCACCTTTTGAGTATCTGATTTTAAGAGTAGGTACTTCAGTATTTTTCTGGTACTGAATGTAGGCTCAGATGTGCACTAGGTAAGATACATGACAGTGAAAAACAAGAAACAGTTAATTTGCCAGGAGAGCAATCACGTTTATTTTCTAAACTCAGAATAAACATGAACAGCTCAATACTGCAATAAATCAAGTCGACACAACAGCCTCTTAAACATCTCAAGTCTCAGTTAAGTACAAGTGCTCAAAAATGGGGGCATTAATAAACCAATGTCCTAGAAAAAGGTCTCTTCAATATAACAAATAAATGAAATAATGTTAAGTCTACTTGCACTGGATGTGCTGGTTTCGGCCTTATGTCCTCATCTCATATATGATTATGGAACACCTGCGATTCTTCAAGCTGCTAATGCACTCACTTGCACGTAAAGTAGCCTTGTTGACAAGTTTGGTTGAGTAAGGAAAAAATACACAAGATATCTGTGGCGAGCAGGACTAGGCAGAGGGCCGTGAGAAAACGGTGCAAGGCCGGTGGCGTGATTGATAATAATGAGTGACACCTGCGCGACGCACCGGTCTCGTATTTCTCACGGAGGAGCGGAAGCATAAAAAGAGGAGCGACGACAGTGAAGGAAGAGAGAGGCCAGGCCTGGACTTATGTTGTGTTTTGTTTTATTATTTGTGTCAGCAGTCGTCCGTGAGGGGTGGAACTTTCGTTTTGTATTAGTTTATTTATTTTATTAAAATCTTTTGAACGTTGAACTGGTTCCCGCCTCCTTTTTCCCATAACATCTAACTTCATTTCAATATAGTACCTTCAATGTCCTGTAGATGGCGATATTGCTTCCATTGTAGCAGAAATAAAATGCTGCAGAAAAAGTTTGGTGCCAAACACATTACTCTGCCCTCAGAGCACAAAAGATCTGTCACATAATGCAACATAAGGTATAGAAGGTATACCTTCAGCACAAGTGAAAGTAGAAACCAATGTCTTCACAATCCAGTGTTGTTGACAGCCTCAACCTCAGTACCTGTTGAAATCGAGCCAGGCTTGACTCGATGGATGCATCTCACGCAAACTACACTTTTTCCTGCTTGCTCTACTAACTCTAAAAATACTCACTGCTAAGATAACCCTCATGATAAGCTAAAATGACATGAAATTTTGTTTTGTAACTAACAACCTCATTTTCTTTACAGGATGGCTTCATAAAAAGTCTACTCTCTTACAGGTTGCAGAATGAATGTTTCTTCTGGTGCTAATGTAATGCTGACCTGTAAAAGGGAGATGTGTGGATGTTGTTGTGTTGCTTGCTCTCTTTTTGTTCTTGTTTTGTTTTTTATATTTTTCCTTCTCTATCTAATAGGAATAAGTAGATGTGATCAATATGCGATGTATATAGCCTACACCCAACTTGATTGCTGAACCGACTGTGTCCATAGGAAGAGCTTTGTGCTTTAAGTCCCTGGAGTCGACCCTGGCTGTCACAATCAGAAGAGGACAGACAAGGTTAGTGAATAATATAAGTTTAAGTTGTGCAGAGGGAAAAGCAATGCAGGGAAGGTATGCAGACGAGAAGTATAATGATTGATAACTGATGATGACTTAGCTGACAGTAATGATGTCTCTTGTTGCAGGTAGATGAAGACGGGAAGAACCAGGGTAACATAGATCAGTGATGACAGGAAGAACGGGACTTCAGGTAAGTAGGTTTCGGATTTGGGAAACTCAGGTGAGTGGTCTGTGGCGCAAGTCATAGACGAGACCAGACAAGGGATTGCAAGAGAAGTGTCTCTTTATAGGGAGTGCTGATGATGAGGTGCAGGTGCTGATGTAATTAGGTGATGGCTGATGGTGTGCAGGTGGGAAACATGAGGGATGCTGGGAAGTAAATTGCGGTTGAGGTGACAGAGCTGGTGACTGTGAGAGTATTCCCCCTTCCCGGTAGGCGTGTCCTCGCGCCGTAGATGGTGTAACTAGGGAGGGGGGGGGGGGCGTCCTGGAGACTTCATCCAGAGGGTGAGCAGGGTATGTAGACTCCAGGGCGTTGCCAGCAGCTCGGGAGACCAGAGCGGAGCAGGCTGTGCAGGCGGCCAGGGCGGAGACGACCCTTCAGGCGGCCAGGGCGGAGACGACCCTTCAGGCTGCCATGGCGGAGACGACCCTTCAGGCGGCCATGGCGGAGACGACCCTTCAGGCGGCCAGGGCGGAGACGACCCTTCAGGCGGCCATGGCGGAGACGACCCTTCAGGCGGCCATGGCGGAGACGACCCTTCAGGCGGCCATGGCGGAGACGACCCTTCAGGCGTGGGAGCCTGTGGGAGCCCGGTCTGGCCACTATGGCCGAGGACCTATAGCCTCCCCCAAAATTTTCTTGGGCGGAGCTATAGACTTAGGCTCAGGGACAGGCTCAGGGAGGGCGACGGTCCTCTTGGTCGAGGGCCCACGGGCCCGAGCCGATGTGTGCGCTGCCCACACACACAAAACAGCCGTGGCAACCATGATGAGTGCTGCATCCTCCGTAGCCGACTCAGGCGCGGCAGCCATCTCGTCTGAAGACACAGGCGCGGCTAACATGGCGTGAAGAATCTCAGGCTCGGCAGTCATGACGTGAAGAAGCTCAGGCTCGGCTGACATTGTGGCTGAGGGCTCAGGCGGCGAGGCGGTGGCCATCTTTGCCAAGGGCTCAGGCGGTGAGGCGGCGGCCATCTTTGCCGAGGGCTCAGGCGGTGAGGCGGCGGCCATCTTTGCCGAGGGCTCAGGCGGTGAGGCGGTGGCCATCTTTGCCGAGGGCTCAGGCGGTGAGGCGGCGGCCATCTTTGCCGAGGGCTCAGGCGGTGCGGCGGCGGCCATCTTTGCCGAGGGCTCAGGCGGTGAGGCGGAATAAAACATGAACGTGTCTTGAGCTTGTGTTCACCACACAGATCTTGTTTCAGACATTTAACCAAAACCATTTGAAAAACCCATTAACTTCGGGACGATGGAACCGGAAGTGCTAATATGCTAACTCGCTTCCACATTTTGGCCTACAAAGTGATGTTATACCTGCAACACTCTGTGTCCGTTATGTATATGATTGCAGTGTGTCCTCAAACACATTTACTCTAAATGCTTTCTGTTTAGACCTATAGGAGGAGATAGTTTATAGTTTATCATAGTTTATTGCTTGTTTCAGCAAAGAATAGCAGCCAAAGATTTTCAGTACACACATATCACATTGCCTTAAAACTTGGGACTGCCATTTTTTCTTGCTGCCATTGTTCAGGTAGCCTACATTCTGTATTTGTAAATCTACATGGCTTAAATAATACTTATTTATAATAATAATCAAATGCTAATTGTGCTGTCAATCTTATATATGGTTAGCTAGTTAACCGTGGATCAGAAGAACAGTGATTACAGTAATCTGGGTCAGGGGTTTTCAATCTTTAAGATGCCATTGCCACGGATCCCCAAATATGGTCGAGGGACCCTCATCCGGAAATTCAAAAGACAAAGATATATTTTCAAGTATAAAGACCAGTGGATGAGTCAATACAGTTGATTACGTTACATTGTGTTTTTCTCTATTTTCTGTAGTACTACTGTAATATGTAGGCTACCCTTTTATTCAATCAAAATCTGTTTATTTTACAAATGTTATTTATTTGAATCAAATGCTTTTGTTTGTTTATTATTTAGATATTTTCTATTGTACTCCCTGTGGTACCCCAGTTTGAAAACCCCTGGTCTAGGTTACACAGTGATAATGAAAATAAAATCGACTGTTACAGTTCTGACCACCAGAGGGCGATTTTGACAACCACAAACCACACAATCTAACTGATATTAATGTGTACGGCTGTTTAGCATGTCTACTTCAAAGATTAACCTGTTGTGGTTGCTTGCTTCATTTAAACTGTATTTTTGGTCTTTACTTGTTTGTTTTTTTGCTGCTGCTCAGCTTTTTTATGCCATGAATATCTTTACAATTGTTATTGTGAGGCTGGTTTCTGCATTAGCCTTTTAAAAAAATACACACACACACACACACACACAAGATACACAAGATTACCTGTTACATTTTTGCAAATAAGAATTTATGTAAATTTGAAATCTTTGTTTGTACAAACCGAACATCAAAGTGTAAAGCATATACCATTACAAGCTAATATTAGAGTGTGTGTTCCAGAATCCCTTCGGAAAAGTAAAGCAAATAAAAGTGTAGGCCAGCTGAATCTTTATCTATAGCCCTTTCTGAACTCAGCAGATAAGACTGAGAAGAAGCAGACGTTCCAAAGCAGAAGGTTATCTCTTTATGTCATCCACACAAAGAAAAGGTTAATGTTGTTCATGAACATCTCACTATTGATGTCAACATATGAATATAGACATGTCAAAAGGTCAAAACTGAAACATTGTTTTGGTTCAGCTTTTCTCACGATTTTCTTTTTCCCTCTTCCACTTCTTTGTTTATCAACTCATCTAATTTATGCTTTCTTTCTTTACCTAGTTTACATGCCTCCATCATGTCTTATGTAATCTTGCCTGCATGGGCTCAGTTCTCTCCACCAGATTGCGTACGCTGCGGATTGGTTTCATGTCCTTCCACCAACATGTGCTAGTCAATTCAATTATGCGATATGGGGGCATACGTTACAGAAGCATTTAAAACAGAACACTCTTTGCTTACGCAATTCCTGAAAATAGATATCCAGTCGAAAAGCATTTAGCCCAATAATGTTGGGCAGATGATCTCTTTTGCTTTGGATAAGTGGTGTGTGAGTCGTGCAGCATTACATGCCTGGAGACTGGAGAGAAAAAAGGTCAACAGTATAAAATTATACAAGCTCTGGGAACTTTTATGAATATTTGTGAATGATGTGTGTGTGTTTTTGAGTGTGTTTTACAGCTGTCCTTCACATCCAGATCACCAGTTCACCTGAAAACGTAAATTATATTCTCACCTTTATGTCGTTTCAAACTTTCGATTTTATTATTATTTTTTTGGTATAAAATATGTATTTTCTGTACAGTGAAAGCAAATGTGTATGGGTGCTGCAGAACTTTAGGAATGACAAAATAAAAACTAAAATAAAATATAATTTTAATGTTTTAGTCTCTCTTAAAAAAAAAAAAAAAAAAGAAAAAAAGCCCACAGTTTTAATTCATTTTATTTCAGTTTTTGTTATGTTAGTAAGTCAAGATAAACTAAATTTAAAATATTTTTAAATATTTAGTTTATTTCAGTTAACATTTATTTTATTTCAAGTAACATTTCAAAAAATGTTTTTAGTTAACTATAATAACCCTGAAACAGACCCAAATTAAAGTTGATATTCACTGAAAATCTCAGCAATGGTTTTCAAATCTCATTCACATCAACATAATCAACATGAACAACACAAATGGGATTCGACAGTCACATTGGAAGCGATTTCAGTGGATAACCCGTGAAGTTTGGGTCTTTTCCTCACACAAAGGCTTGGATTATGGTGCACAAGTATATTTATGGACTATAATACAGCGTCGGAACTCAACAGCATTTATAAATTCTCTTTCGTTTTCATTGCATGGATAAAAGCAGCATGAACATTCTGCCTAATATCTCCTATTGTGTCGCACAGAAGAATGGGTTCAGAGTGACCTGATGGTGAGTCTATAAAAGATGACAGAAATGTTATACTTTTGAGTGAATTCTTTCTTAAAATAGGTTGTCAAAAACACTTTACTCTCATTTCATGCTCCACACGGGAACATGCTGTTAGTTCAGACTGGCTCAGCTAGAGCGCGGCATTCAGGGACTTTGTCTGGGAACACCGGAGTTGACCTTGAGGCCCAGTGGATATTTCCGTACACTGCTTTTCCACAGCAGGCGTAGATGGCACAGACCCAGAGAGCGAGAGAGAGACTGTAGTGTCAGGAGGTGTTTTTCTGTTCCTGACCTGGGCCAGAGTGACCTCAGCGGGGATGCAGCGAGAGGCTCATGGGCGGCCGGAAGCCATAATCCGGGATGTGAGTGAAAGCACTAACCCTCCTCTCTCTGGTGAGCTGCTCTGACTGCGCGGCTCTGCAGGATCCCACTGAAGTGGAGGGAGAAAATGGCAGATCAAACACATCTACAAAGGCCTCTGGAGGACCAAAAATACAGTGTTTCAAACATACCAATCATATCCTACAGCACTCTCAAAGACTGGACTCTTCAATGGGCTAACCTCGGTCTTTAAGGTAGCCTATATGTAAATGTATAATGCTAAAACATTTGATCAAACATGTTGGTTTTAACTATTTTGAAGAATATATTGTCCATGCAAAACTTCCATACCCACCTGACAGGGAATGTTTTAAGAACGTTCTGGCAAGGTTCTTCTCTCAAAGTTAACATTTTAAGTCCCCCTGTAGTGAAAATCAATCAAATTTGTAATGTTGTTTATATGTCTGTGGTGTTTTTAATGTGCTTTAAGACAAAGCATGTGCAAATTCATAAGTCAACACCATTGCTGACTATTTTCGGTTTGAAATCGATAAATTGAGAGAGAGTGGAGGCGGGGCTAATTTGCATATTCATAGAACCGCGTTTACTAAATGAAGCAAGGGTGTAGAGTTGCATTCAAGCTATTTCATGGCATAACTACAGGGGGCTTTGACAGAACGTTATCTGGTCTTAAATAATTTTTTATTTAAAACATTATTTTATTTTTTAACATTCAGAATAAACGTTTTCATATGTTAGCATAAACTTCTTAGAACGCATAGCCTACAAAGTTCTGTCATGAAACTTAACTCAATCTGCTTGCAATCACATAGGGCACAGCTGATTGGTTCCTGCTGTATCAGTAGCCAATGAGCTCGCTGCTCAGCCTTCAAATACTTGGTTAGCATTTGCTGTAGCAGTTGAAGTTCAGAAACCCTCCACCCTCCCCAGCTCCACCTGTATAGATCTGCTACGGGTAATTCATGTACGCTATATTGTACAGCATCAGCATGTCTTTTTTTCACAGCATTTATTAATCTAGGTTAAAGTAGGTTAATAAAAAAGCTCTAAATATAATTAATAAACAAATATTATAAAAAGTGTAATAAATTCTATTGTTCATTGTAATTGATGTTTGTTCATTGGTGGTGAACAGATTTAATTAGACTTTTATTCACATATAAACACCGATCAACGCACATACAGTCAGAGCACCTCAAAAATGGTTAGCGGAAGCTCAAACTAGTGAAAGCTCAAAAACTCAAAAACTTATAAACAAAAATTACAAATCCATAAACAGAAGAATTAAAGTCATCGTGAAAAAAAATAAATAAAATTTTAATGGAATATTGCAGTATTTATTATAAATGATTTATCCATGCAGATAAAATTTTTTTGCCCTCATAATCTTTAATCAAAATAACTTCCCCTCCCTTTTCTTCTCTGATGATGTGTTTACTGGCGTGAGGGTGGGGCAAACCTGTCACTCAAACGAGATCGACCAATAGCAAACCACAACCATCCAATCAATTCCCAATGGACAAAATCAAGTCCCGCCCTATATTTTTTCTTGTTCAAGAAGCCATTTCACTCAGATATCCGTCACAATAGAGATGAAAAGACTATCACGACTATTGCAACATGTCGACTTTAAAAATACAGGAGTCTGGCCAATCAGCCATTTGTTTTCTGTATCATCTCTTCGCCTTATTTCATGATATCCGACTCCAGTTGGAGGATAAAGCAGCGTTAAGACCTGCTTGGATGGAATTAGTGTTAAATGAGAATGAAGAGTTATAAACAAAATCCAGTCATCTGTGTTGTGTTTGTCCAGGTGTGGATTCACTACAGTTATTTCATCCTCCACACGTTTGTCAGTGCAACAATATCTTCATCATATCCCCTGAGAAAAGTGTGACTCATGAGTCATGACATATGGAGTGTATAAATGAAACAGTGTCCATACGGTCTCTTTCATGCTCTTCACTGTGGCAGAAAATGCCATGTGGAAGAGTGAAGTATTGACCTCACAGTGAAGGTGTCAAGAGCACACAGTCTGACCTCATGCTGTCATTCACCGCACTGAAAATAGCGAGGGAAGCTTGTTGTGTAGCGTAACTAAGCTGTTCCAGAGGTCAATAGTCCTGGTTGTTTCCTTGCTTTTGTCCTCTCTTGTATAGTGCATTACATCTGAAGATGGATCCGGGGAGATTTTCATGTTTTCACTTGAATAGTCCAAGGTGAAAATATATATACGACATGCACAGCACAACTATTAGCATTCAAAAATGAAATGAAGTGGAAATTGCATCGTATGATGAGGCGGGCGTACTTCAAGTTGGGGCAGAAAGAAACACACTGTATTAATTTAAAGAGGACCTATTGTGCCCTTTTTCAAAGTCTTGATTTTTCTAGTCTCTACCAGAATAGGTTTTCATGCTTGAATGTTCAAAAAACACATTATTTTTCCACATATTTGACATTGTTGCAGCTCCTCTCTCTTCCCAGTCTGTCAGTAACGCTCTGTTTAGTTCCTGTCTCTATGAAGCCCCTCCTTCCGAAAAGCGCAATGTGCTCTGATTGGCCGGCTGGATCGGTGTGTTGTGATTGGTCAACCGCTTCAAGCGTGTTTGGGAAATGTCACGCCCCTTACCATAACCGCAAATTTCAACACACTACTAACTAACTCAACCAGGCCTCCCCCTTTATTTTGCATATGCCTTGGGCGGGAATTATTTTGAAATAGGAATATTGTGGCGTTTGCATTCCTGGAAAAAAACTGATAAAGAGAATAACTCCCTTTGTGCATTGTAAAAAAAAAAAAAAAAAAGCATAATAGGTCATCTTTAACATCTGTTAATCTTTAAAGCTGCACCACAGTTTATTTTTCCAAAGGCGGGCACAGGAAAACCTAATTTCTGAATAAGAACATTACATTCTCTAATCATTGGTAAACATAACACAACTCTACACAATTATTTTATTATGCATTCATATTAGACTTTATTATCCATTCAAATTCATGTCTGTGTGCGCGACTCATCTCGGCTCTGTGATAAAAGCTGTGTCACAGGAAAAAAGGTCAGGCCATGTGTCGAGGCAGAGCGCTGGCCTTGTTTTGCAGTGAAAGACTTATACCCTACACGGGCTCCTCCCAGTCTCCAAAAGGGCCGTGCGTAAGATTTTAGAGCATAACTGCATGGAAAATCTGCTGTAATGACAGCCCAGGGCAAGGCTGTGTCTATTGTGCTTCTTGTTTACATGGCTTTGTGGAGATAATTGTATCAGAGGGAGGGAGAAAAAGCTTACGAACTGAATGGGGTCTTTGTTAGGCCAAGCTTCTCATTGTACTAAATGAGTTTTAGAGGAGTAAGTAGCCAGTCATGGCTAAATGATGAGTGAAAAGCATAATGATTACTTCCGCTAGAACCACACTTATAAAGAAACATGGTCTAACACAAAATGACAACACATGTAGCTCTTCAGAGACAGTAAAGATGTAAATAAACAGATTAATGCATTAATGTCTGGTGCTCAGTCAGTGTACATTAATTATTAGGTGTCTTGAGGAGGCAACGTGGACAAGTTGCTGAAAACATCTTTTCGCCAAATGTCACAGAAGCAAACAGAATAAAATAAGTCTGGTCCAGAAATATTTCAAGAAATTAAATAGCTGTAATTTAGATGTTTTAAGGATGATTGCTGCTCAGTGAAGAATTGACAATTTACATTTAAATGAATTTATTTATTTGTTTTTTACGTTTTGAATTGTTAATATTGTCATACTATTTTTTTTTTTTTTTTTCAGTTTATTCAAACTTGGGGTGTTTTAAAATGGGACAAACCATCTTTTATAATAAAAATACCAACATCACAGAATTTATCAAATGTACTGCTAATAGCTTTTTATTATTATAATGCATTAAACGATAAACAGATAGAAAAGACAGAACATAGAACCTCTACAGGAATGAAATTACATCAAATTTTCATGTAAAATTTCATAACACACAAAAAAAGATAACATTATAAACACATGCAAAGGAAAAATTATCAAATTTTTGCTTATGAATTAAAAAAATTCCATCCAAAATTTAAAAACGAACAATGTAATTTATTGGAGTATTAATCGTACCTTTATACAGTAGTGACAGATTATAAATTGTAACAAGGATCTGGAAGAATCAAGGTGCTTACCTATATGAAGATATATTCCAAAAGTTTTGAGGTTTTTTTTTTCACATTGAAAAAATAAATGGATCATTGTTTCAGATATTTTGCCACAATATATATATATATCTATAGAGAGAGAGAGAGAGAGGATCAGGATATATTTTATGTAAGATCTTAAAATGTACTTTTTGAATGTTATTGGGAGAGCAATAATAATCTCAGTAAGAGATGAATAAAAATTTGATAAAAAAAATTGCCTTTAGGAACAGTATATTTTTTATTATGAAGAATTTGTCGAATATGCTTATTAAATTTGTTGAATAGGCTATTCTTATTCCATCTAGATCACATCAGGTTCTTTGGTGTCACTCTTACTAAAACTTAAATTACATTTTACAAGTTGAGCACTGCATAATATTCTTTAAAGGGTAGGGGGGAATTATCCAGACATACATTTTTAATAAGACAAAGAAAATACCAGATTTATAAAAAAATTGAAAGAATTCCAATTATATTCAAACCATGTTTAGGCTACTGCTAATAGCTATTAGCACCAAAAGGATGTCACTTCCTGTAGGACGATGTCATTTCTTGTCTTTAAAGTGATTTTATTTTTATTAGAGAAAGGAACTGATAAACACATGGAATATTTCATAATAAATCACCAGTTTGTTATTGTTAGAACGTCGTAGCCCTTACGAAAAATAAGTTTATTCAAGTGTTCTATTAGTATACTTCTTTTAAACTAAAAATAAAAAAGTATACTTTCAGTCTACATTTTATATACTTCTCAGAAATATACTTTATGTACTTCTCAGAAATATACTTAAAATTACGCTTAAGTGTACTTGACTTATAGTGAGAGAAAAGTCCAAGTATATTTGGCCTATACTTGTACTCAATATTTTGATTGAGATATAGCCTACTTAAAAGTATAATTAAGTATTCAAAGTATTCTTGGCTTGTAGTTGTGTTAACTCTTTTGATCGAGTAGCCTATTAAATATACTTTTTTTTTTTACATAGTTTTTCATATACAGTCTTATGAAACTTACATTGTTTGAAAATATTGATTAGAATATTGATATAAAACAGATATGTTTCTAAATCTGCGAATCTGAATTTTTGCGTATAGGCTAATCCACTGGTAGTGTACATAGGAATTTACTCTGATTCTACTTTACTCTTTCCCACCATTGACTGAATTTTCCGTAGACAGTAAAATAAATTTTCCAGCTATCCATGTTTTCACTGTTATACGGGAGGGGGCGCTATGACACATCTTCTAGTACAGAATCTCCGGATCAAAACACAGGAGAAGAAGAAGCTGAAACAAGTAGTAGAAGATTGCTCACTCAAATGTAAATGTGATCATCAAACATTAAACAGCTTGCAAATCAAAACTGCTTGATATTACCAAATGAAATGAAGCGTAACCCATGAAGAGAAAACGACTGTGAAGCTTTTTTTAGGGTGTTGGACTCGATCTACTCCATCTGTGTTTTGATCATCGTTCTGAATCTGCAAGGCGTAGTCTTTGACAAAAATTTGATTTTCTCAACTTTTTTGTTTAAAATGTTGCCTTTCTTTATGAAACTTACCGACATTCAAGTGTTGATAAAAACGGATGCATGAAGCTAATAAAATGTTTTTAAAATTAAAGTACAGTTAAAGGTACTATTTTTCAAGTATAAAAAATAATATCTACATTTGAACATAGTAGTATACTGCAAGTGCAAAAATAATATATAAATAGTAAACTATAAGTATAATGTTATGTTCACTTAAAGAAAACTTACTTGAGTATACTTGCAGTATAAACTACTAAACTAGAAGTACTGAGTACACTTCAGTGTATACTTTCATTAACTAAAAAATGTAGCCTACTACTTGTATTAAAAATAGTAAACTACTAGTATACTTATAAGTTCACATGTAGTACAGATGCATTACAAATGAGAAACCTAGTTATGCACTTAAAGTTTACTACTCTTGCACTTATAGTAGCCTACACTTAAACGTATACTTTTATGCTAAAAGTGGGCCAATTTAGTCCCTAGCAGTATTGAAATAGACTTACACGTTTACTACAAGTACACATTGATATTAATATACTTACTACATTATACTTAAAAATATACTTGAACATTACTTAGGCCTAAGTATAGCCTACTTCATAAAATTAACTTGAAGTAGCCTAAGGCTACTCCTTTTTCGTAAGGGAGCAGCCACTCAAACTTATTCACCCCATGTTAGATTAATAGTGATGTTGAAAACTAACTTAAATAGTTTATAGGCCTACAGTATGTTACGACATATGATGAGGATATGAAAAAAGCGAAAGTATTGTTCAGTCAGTCAGGGCGGGTCTGGGAAACGCGCTCGCGCTGCAGGGAAGCATGAGAGAGTCATTACACTAATGTTTGGAATTCCGCTTCCGTTCAGTGGAATTCAATAATTCTCCACAACTTTAAACCTGCACGTCTAGATAAGAGGCACATTTACTGTATTGTCAAATGGCTTCTTCATCGGAGAAATCACCGTCCTCGCCGAAAGCTCCCACTCCGAAGTCGCCTTCCTCCAGGAAAAAAGATGAGTCTTTTCTTGGAAAACTTGGTGGAACTTTAGCAAGAAGAAAAAAGGCAAAAGAAGGTGTGAATTCAACTTAACTGCATGGATAGCCGCTGTCTCTGATATTAGGCTCTCTTATATTTTATTCTATGCATGTCAAATAAATAGGCTATCTGAAGCTCACTGATGTTAAGGCATGGATCTGTCTGCTATACTGTAAATAATGAACACCTGCACTGTGCTTGTTTCAATTGATTTTTTTACAGTGTATTACGTAATGTAGTGCAATCTTATAATAGGCCTAAATTATACAATATAGGCTAATATATGTATAATACTAATTTAACATAGGCTAAGTTAAGTTAAGATATTTTAAAATGTGCTTTTTATCTCAGAAAAATCTTTCTTTCTTTCTTTCTTTCTTTCTTTCTTTCTTTCTTTCTTTCTTTCTTTCTTTCTTTCTTTCTTTTGTCATGTTACTTGTTTAATTTTGACCATGTAAATTGTAAGTATTACACTGTTGTTGATATAAACTTAACAATGTGAGTGTTTACAAAAGGCTGCCCCTCTCTGCTGTGACCATATAAGGAAGAGAAGTGGCTGTTTTAAATACTCATTGTGAGATTTGGGGTAAATATGTAAAGGATATGCATGAGAAAATTGTTGCCTATTTTCACATTAAGAATTCTGGGTAACACTTTATTTTACAGTGTCCTTGTTACACATGTTACATGTAGTTACTGTAGTAATATCTATAATAGGCATAATTACATGCAACTAACCCTAAACCATACCCTAACCCTTTAGTAAGTACATGTAGCTAATTATTATTATACTCAGTACTTAAATATATAATTACACTGTAAAAAGGATGCCTTAAAATAAAGAGTAACCAAATTATGTTGTGAATATAATTAGTACACTGTCAGAAATGTTTCAAGTTTTCTTAATTTTTCCTAAAAAATCTGTAAACCAAAAATAAGAAAAAAAAAAAACTTGAAGAATGGATTGTTTGTGTATTTCTTTAGTTTCTGAGTGTGCTGACATCCATTGCTCATTCAGAATGTCACTGCAGATCCTTAGACATTCATATATATATATATATATATATATATATATATATATATATATACAGCATAGGAGTTTTTTGGTCCCATATGGCAGAGATATATTTAGTTAGCTGGTATGTTTATTTGTGGGTTTAGATTTTCACTGAGAGAAAGAACCGCAAGCCACAACAGGAAGGACCATCTGGCACCCCGAGAGAAATGAAAAATCTTGTCAAAAGTTCATTTACAAGCTGTAAATCTGCTGTTATGGATAAGTTCTAAACCTGTGAGTTCATTGGGAAGTTGCTTCTCCTTGCCGTCCGCTGTTAGAAGCAGCAGCGATGGCAGGATTCGGCGTTGATTAAAAACAGGATGTCGATATCTCTAGGGATCTGTACCGATTCTTCTTCTGGACTGCCTCTCACAGAGATGTGCTCCAGCATTGCTTTACTGATCGGCCAGTATCGACGGGCCACTGGGCAGATGGAGACAGAGAGGGTGTTTAGAAGATCACCTGCTTGAGACACCATGTGCTGATTCACAGGATGGCAGACAGGGTCAATTAAATGAGAGATTCAATGGAACAGCAAGATTCAGAGGCTTAATCTATGAGCATTAACTAACACTAATCTGTTAATAGGTTTGAGAGTTACACGTCCAATGTCCACTATAACAGTAGCAAGCTAACTAACGATAGCAATTCCCCACTGACGGCATATTCATGTCATAGAGCAAATTGCAATCCCTTGTGAAAAAGAAGTGTGCTTAATTGTGTCGGCGATTTGATTTCGCCCTCCAGCTCAGGCTGGAAACATGTACATTCTTCTATCCTGCTTCCGTTACAAATCTGCGGGGACCAATCACACTGGCTTATCCACCTGGCGCGCTATTGGCTCTCGCACGACCTTCAATCCAATTCCTTTTAACCTCTCGACGATGCTCAATGGCTTCTTTAGTTTAGCAAACAAATCGCTCAAGTGGGTGTAAATAGCACTCACTTGCATGTTTTTTTTTTTTTCACAACCTGAAAAAATCACTCAATGCCATTGTTGCTTCTGCAAACCGCTGATCAATGCTCCAAACCAACACATTTGTTGACACGTTTCCTGCCTTGAGTTTTCGCGTCGCTCTGCAAAGTACGTCACCCGGATCGTTGGTCCGATTGGTTTAAGGACTATCCAATTGCGTACAGAGTAATTTGAACTATGCCCATTGATCACGCCTCTTGTGCAGTAGAAAATACAGAGCAGACTCCCTAGACTAATGTTCAATCTTAAAAGATTGAGCTTTGTCTGGTGATAGCCAGACTACCTGAAGTGTACTTCAAATCTTAAAAATATTTAACAAAAAAACTACTAGCAGATAATTATGAAAGCTTGTTTCCGCCACGGAATAAAACAATTTTAAAGATAACTGCAACTTTTTATCTCACAATTCTTCCAATTCTGTCTTTTTTCTCACAATTGCGAGAAATAAAGTCAGAATTGAGAGATATAAATTCCAACCTGAGATATATAAAGTCGTAATTACGAGATATAAAGTCAGAATTGCGAGATATAAAGTCTCAATTGCGAGATATAAAGTCAGAATTGCGAGATGTAAAGTCAGAATTGCGAGATATAAAGACAGAATTGCAAGATATAAAGTCAGAATTGCGAGAAATAAAGTCAGAATTTTGAGATATAAAGTCAGAATTGCGAGAAATAAAGTCAGAATTGCGAGAAATAAAGTCAGAATTGCATGATATAAATTCCGACCTGAGAGATATAAAGTCATAATTGCGAGATATAAAGTCATAATTGCGAGATGTAAAGTCATAATTGCGAGATGTAAAGTCATAATTGCGAGATATAAAGACAGAATTGCGAGAAATAAAGTCAGAATTTCGAGATATAAAGTCAGAATTGTGAGAAATAAAGTCAGAATTGCGAGAAATAAAGTCAGAATTTCGAGATATAAAGTCAGAATTGCGAGATATAAAGTCATAATTGCGAGATGTAAAGTCATAATTGCGAGATGTAAAGTCATAATTGCGAGATATAAAGACAGAATTGCGAGAAATAAAGTCAGAATTTCGAGATATAAAGTCAGAATTGCGAGAAATAAAGTCAGAATTGCGAGAAATAAAGTCAGAATTGCGAGATATAAAGTCAGAATTATGAGATATAAATTCCGACCTGAGAGATATTAAGTTAGAATTGTGAGATATAAATTCCGACCTGAGAGATATAAAGTTAGAATTGTGAGATATAAAGTCAGATTTGTGAGATATAAAGTCAGAATTGCGTAATATAAATTCCGACCTGAGAGATATAAAGTCAGAATTGTGAGATATAAAGACAGAATTGTGAGATATAAAGACAGAGTTGTGAGATATAAAGACAGAATTGTGAGATATAAAGTCGTAATTGCGAGACAAAGTCGTAATTGTGAGTTATAAAGTCTTGCGAGATATACAGTCAGATCATATACAGTAATCAACCAATCAGATTTGAGGGACAAGTTTACAGTTTATGTCAAATTTAGGCTTTCAACCAGTTAGGTGCTTCTTCATCAGTGTTAGCCACCTCCGTCCTACGGATGAGACGTTAAACCGAGGTCCTGACTCTCTGTGGTCATTAAAAATCCCATGGCACTTCTTGTAAAGATTAGGGGTGTTCAGAAACAAAACATGCAATTAGGGTCTGTGAAGTCCTTACGAGTAATAGTCTTTTCTGGTTGAAAACTGTTATTTCCTTGTGCTGGACGTGAGTCATTTGTTGGTTGACACACTTGACAGGTTAACAGGTTTCCGAACCATGAAGAGTTATCTTCAGTCATATGTTGTGAAGATCAAGAATGTCTTGTTGTAGTTTGTTCAAGTTCTCTGATGGATGACTGAAGTTCCCGTAGGTCTCTGCGTTGTGTATTTTTTTCTTTTTCTTTTGTGATAGTTCGTTCAGCAGTTGTCGTCTTGAGGTTGTGGCTTCATATGCAGGTGAGACGGTCGTTGCATATGGGTTCGGGACAAGTGTTTATCTGCACAGAGTAAGAAAGAAAACAAGAGACGACAGAGCAGTATTTGTTCAAACACTAGGGTTGTAGCAGTATTTGTTTAAATACAGGTTGTATCTTTTTTAGAGTCTGCTGTTGTTGTTTCATTATTTCCCTATTTCTTAATTTATTTGACACCTATGGACCAGTGAGGTGGGGATAAGAGGGGGGATGAGGAAATCTTCACCACATGGCTGACCCCCGAGGCCTGTTGCACTTCGGTTCTTCCATGGGCTCCGCACTGGTCTGTGTGTCCTATTCTGTCCCTGTTGTGTGCACACTGTAGAGTGTGTGAGAAAATTGGCACATTTCCATTCTCCAGTGAAACATCAGTCCTAGTAGGCATCATAACAGAGGATTGTGTCTGATTGTAATGTTTCTGTGGTATAACATTTAAGGCTGTGAGTATACTGAATGTCCCCCAAACAAAGGCTGTGACAGTCAATAAGTCTTTCATCTTTGTTGTTAGTTACTGGGGAGATTAAGCAATCACAGCCCAAATGGTTAAAAAAAGCTCAAAAAGCTTACCCACGAGTCCAATGACGAGGGGAGGGGTTGCTTCAAAGTAGCAAACAAATTTAGTAAACGCTGCATAACATTGTTAACTTGTCTTAAGTTATTTTTGTTTTTTCTACATTCTTTTCCAGAATGTCCGTGCTTGCCACAGTAAGAACAACTGGCTTCACTAGGACATTTGCGTTTCTGTTTCTCTGAATTGACCTTGAAGGATGCTGCTGCAATTTTTACTCTTGCCTTGACATCAGAGTCTCTTTCCCAAGTAGCTAACTTGTCCAAGTTGTTTTGCAGGGTTCTACTGGACCATGTTAGTTCTAAGTAAGGCAATGCCTTTTTATGTTCTGACAGAAGACCCTGAAACCATGCGCGAACTAGGGGACCATTATCACCTAGCACCTTCTCTGAAGTGTCAGCAATTCCGCTGTAAGCGGCAGCGGTCTGGCAAAATCTTTCTGTGTACTCACAAACAGTTTCACCCTTCTTCTGTACACAATTGGTAATTTTCGACCAATCGATTTTGGGTCCTAAGATATTCTTTAGGATTTTCAAAACACCTTCTCTCAAATCGCCTTTACTGGCATGTTGCAGTTCGGAAGTAACAGCAGACTCAAAACTGTTGAATTCAGATTCAGTTAGAATTTGTGATATCAGCTGTGTAACTTCTGCCAACGACATGTCATAAAGATGCATTTTACTGATCAATGCTCTTCTAAATTCAGAAAAATTTGTGCGTGCTGAGGGTAAACTCTGGGAGAGTCTATCTATATCCTTAGGACCTAAAGCTGTGTTGACTGCTTGTATTGGGGTTGCAGATGGAACTGGTGCATCAACCTCTTTTCCCCTATTCTGAGCCTTTTGTCTAGCTCCGCACACTTCAACTGCATTTACATCTGCATTGACATTGTCCTCTATTCTATCAAAAGACTGTAAATCAGGATAGCTTTCATCTGAGTCTTGGTTTTCTGAGTCACATTTGGTTGAGGCTTTGTTATGGCCCACGTTTGTCTTGAGACAGGACACTTGAGTCTGCAATTGTTTGATCTGTTCTTTTAACTTAGCAATACACTGCGCTTGTTCTTGTGCAATGGATAAGCTAAATTCTCTGTGACAAAAGATAATACCTTTCACATTGTTCTTGCGAATACTTGCTCCTAGTACCTTTTTACAATCTTCAATTGACCATACTTTGTCTGGATCAATGCCAAATTTCTTTGTTAAATTCAATCTGACTGGCTCAATCACGATGGAGTCCATGTGCTCTGATAACAAAGACTTGAATTCACGATCTGTCCATAAAGGTGTAATCAGTCTAGTACTTTTCCTAAACATTTTGTGAATTTCTATGTTACCACACAAACAAACACTAAACTTCTCTGATCAACAGAGGGTACACGTTAACACAGATCAACTATTGTTAACCTTCCTTGCCCAGAGCAAAGGATAACACAAATTACTAGCACTTCACGCTAAAACTTCCCTGCCTGACAAGAACAGAGGATCAATTTCATCTCTAAAAGACAACTTTAGAGGATAACTTAGTTAACAAAACCCTGCAGCTGTTTGTTAACTTCTTCTCTGTCGGCGCAGAGGAAAACAAATTTGTACTGGTCTGCATTGGTTCTTTGAATAGAGTGAAACTCACCGAGTCTTTGGTTGTACAGAAAACATTCGTCTGGAACTCAGTCGGCTTTGTTGAGATCTTTGAGCTTGAAGTTTCAAGATTCAGTCTGGAACTCAGTCAGGCATTGAGATCTTTTTGGAGCTTGAAGTTTTCAATCTGAAGGAAGCTGGAAAGATTCAGTCTGGCAATCTTTGTCAGATCTTTTGTTGAGCTTGAAGTTTCAAGATTCAGTTCTTTGAGCTTGAAGTTCTTTGAGTTTCCTTTTTCTCTATCCGGGTCACGACACCATCTGTTGTAAAGTTTTCTTTCATCGACGCAAGACCAGGAGACAGTTGGGATCACGTTCAACAGAAGTTATTCTTTATTGAGAACTCCGCTGTACGTGGCTGCAGTACTTCCAACATTATCTATCTAAGGGAACTTTACATGGTATCTTATAGGCATTTTAGGAGGAGGGACTTTTGAAGGTGGAGACAAATTCAAACAAAGCATGTAGCAGGTTTAGGTAACACCCTAGACTGAGGGTCTGGCAATCTCAATCCAATCAGCATAACCATTCAAACGCATATGTGCTAATCCAATCAGCCCAACGATTCATCGTCTAGGGCTGGGGCTCGAACCATTAAAGCCAAAAGGTGACTTACAATAGAGAAAAACAGGACTGGCAGAAACTGTTGTTACTATCATCCTAACCTAACCTTAAAATGCTCACTTCAATGTACTCAACTTTTTACTGTTGCAACCTAAATTAAACATTTCATAAATTTGTATTCATTCATTCATTCATTCATTCATTCGTTCATTCATTCATTTGTTCATTCGTTCATTCATTCACTCCTATATTCATTTATTCATTCGTTTGTTTATTTGTCCGTTCATTCTTTCGTTCATTCATTTGTTCATTAATTCGTTTATTCAATCATGCATTCATTTATTTGTTCATTCATTCATTCATTTGTTAGTTTGTTCATTAGTTTGTTCATTCTTTTGTTCATTTGTTCATTCATTCAATCATTTATTCATTCATTCATTAATTTATTCATTCATTCGTTTGTCAATTCAATCATCCATTTATTAATTTGTTCGTTCGTTCATTTGTTCGTTCATTCATTAATTTGTTCGTTCCTACATTCATTTATACATTCATTCATTCATTAATTACTTGTAGGGTTGGGTTTAGGGGTGGGATAGGGTTAGGCTTAAATTTTCAGACAGGATTGTTGTTTCAGGATCAACAAAACATGTTGACCAAGGAACTCGTCTAACTCTGCAAAAGCAGGATTTAAAAGAAACATTTTTTTTTATGTTCAAATTCTATAGAATATTTAGTATAATTAAAAAAATACACTCTTCACCTTCAACATAATGTTGAAATGGGATTTTAGATATTTTGTACTGGTTTCTGAACATTTTTCATTTTGGCAAATATTGCTGTAGGCTATTGATTGAAGGTCTGAATTGTAGTTCTTTTGTTAATCTGAACGTGTTCAGGGATGAATGCATAGCATTAAATGAGAGGCTTTGAGTAGCCCCCTCCCCAGTGAGGCTAATGCTGCATAACTGACCTCCAGCGATGAGAGGCACAGCTTAAAAAGAGCTGTGTGTTCAGCTCTGCCAGTTCTTTGAGTATTGCTGCTAGATGATGCTACAATTTATGAGGTCATATCATACAACATTATAATAGTTTGAACGAAAATATTAAGCTACTCAAGGTTTCTTGCATCAAAACACTGATGATTTTTCAATAACAAGACTTAATATCTGAAGTAATTTTGCTTCTCCTTTTCTTCTTTCTTTTTTTACCTGGCTGTGACTAATGGACCAAGTTTATGAACGTACGAGGCTTGGCTGACATATAAAGATGTTAATTTATTAATCTGTTTTGACATCAGAAAGTTGCAAAGGTTCAGCTTCAATGAAAGGTCTTGAGTTCAGACTTTGAAACTTACTGTATATTTCATCGTACATTGAGATCTTGTGAAGGCAAATTCCGTTATTCATGACATGAAGAATGAAGTGGTTCAAGAGAAAATCTTTTTATGTCATGTGTGTTGTGATGCATTTCTTTTCATAGTGTCTGAGCTGCAGGAGGAGGGTATGAATGCGATCAATCTGCCCCTCAGCCCCACACCCTTTGAGCTGGACCCTGAAGACACCATGCTTGGTAAAATTTCTCAACATTACTAATTCAGAGTTTAACCACACAGCCTCTGTAAACCTCTAAATGCTGCTGTATTTCCCATTTCTCTCAAAAGACGAGAATGAAGTCCGTACCATGGTTGATCCCAGCTCAAGGAATGATCCCAAACTCCAAGAGCTGATGAAGGTAAATCAGCTGTTCTTCTTCGAGAGCTTTGGCCTTTTTCCTTCACTTTCTTGCAACTCTCAAGTGAAACAAGTTAGTCTAGTGGGACAGTTGTCATCTATCATGCAAAGATACACATGTTCAAATCCTGATCTAATTTTATGCCATAAAAGAGCCATTTTTGGTCCCCCCCCCCCCCCCCCCAAAAAAAAAAAGAAAAAAAAGATGAAAATTTTCAGATAACCAATTTTTCTTTGTGCAAAGAACCTTTTCTACTATAAAGAATTTTGTGGAATGGAAAGATTCCATGGACATTCTTTATGGAACCATTAATGCCATTAAATAATTTTTATTTTAGAGTGTACATCAAAGTATAATACAGACTCAAAAGATCACATTGGCATTCACAACATAAATTATATATAAAAAATAAATCAAAGTACAGTATGTATATTTATAATTGCATACCATCCTTAGAATAATGTGAAACATTATTTGAAGACATTCACTTACTAATAACAGAATCCCATGCTACTTTGGGATGCATGGATGATTGCAACTCACAAGGGTAGATTACAGTACGGTAGTCTATTAACATGCATATTCAATTAGTCATTTTTCAAAGATCCCACTTCTCCGGTGTTTCTTGACAGGTGCTCATTGATTGGATCAATGACGTGTTGGCGGGAGAGAGAATCATTGTTAAGGATCTAGCTGAAGACCTCTATGATGGGCAGGTTCTTCAAAAACTCTTCGGTGAGGAATCTGTTCTGGAAAAGAGCCTATATTGTTGTTCCATTAAGACCCAGTATTGTATTGTGTTTTTATTCCCAGAGAAACTGGAGGGAGAGAAGCTGAATGTGTCTGAGATGACTCAGTGTGAGATCGCTCAGAAACAGAAGCTGCAGACTGTTCTGGAAAAGATCAATGACACCCTCAAAGTTTCCTCCAGGAACATTAAATGGAATGTTGACTGTATGTACTGTAGCTTTGGCCTCTTTTCTCTTTGGCACACTATAATTATACCGTTCATTGCTGTTCATCACTCAGCTGTCTTTCCTTTTTTGCAACCAGAACAGTTAGTTTTATTATTTTTAACACCAATTGTGGTCACTGGGTATTTCAATGATTCTGCTTAAAGGTAGGGTAGGCAATTTAGGAGCGGCTAGCAATAGCAAGCTAGTTTTGAAAGCATTAGATCCCTCCTGTTGTTGCTTCTGCTGTTTATTCTGTTGTGTTTTTCTCAGCGGTTCATGCGAAGAACATTGTGGCCATTCTTCACCTGCTGGTGGCTTTTTCTCAGCATTTCCGGGCCCCTATCAGACTGCCAGACCATGTGTCCATTCAAGTAGTCGTGGTCCAGGTGCTTTTATTTCTCCGTTCATAATTTATAGTTAATTCATTTGCTTTAAGCTTCTCAGTTGCTATATTGTTTTACTCACATTTAAGGGTCTTGTCACAACGGACCTGGATGAAAACATGAGCAACAATCTTTGTAACAGTTCTGTGTAAATGTTCATAAATCCATATTGTCGCAATATGGCAATTGACTTATTGACTGAATAATTTTACATTTACAAGGATATTTATTCTGTTTGGTGTTTCATGAATGAGCTACAATGATTATAAAGATCACGTTTTTTAAATAACCTTTGACCATAAATATACCATAGTAATACAATACTGTTTTAACTTGGTATCTTATTTTATTGTGATGTTACTGTAATCACAATAGCAGAAGCTTTGTTTGCCGTGGTGAATTTCTGATAAAGGTTATAAACTTTCCCTTTCTTTTTACATTATTTAGTCAAATGTTTCTCTATCCCTACAGAAACGAGAGGGAATGCTTCAGTCTCGGCAGATTCAGGAGGAAATTACAGGCAACATAGAGTATGTTTTTATTTTTAATTCATAACAGGCCTTGCAAATTAAAGAGTAACACTTTACAGTACGACATGTTAACATTAACACAATAGTTAGCATTGAATGCACTGAACTAACAGTAAACAACAATATATATAAACGTTAATCAAGATGAATAAATTGTACTATAAAATAGGCTACTCTTTATTCTTAGTTTATGATAATGCACTAATGTTGATCTATAAAAAAAAACCTTTATATGCTATACATGCATTTATAATGCAAGCCCCGATATACTTCAAGCGAAATCGCAGAACGAACCTGTATGACGTCATTTTGAACAAAATCAGGCCAACAATAAGTTCTGTCAGGACCACTATCGTCAAATACGATTGACAATTAGCATACAGTTTGGATTGGAAGTATGGTTCTGTTCAGGACAAGAACAGCCTAGCATGGATAAGAGCAGGGAGAGCAGCAATAATTGCAGAGCTGGTACAAACATCCACATCGCGACATCAGATGCTTTCTTATCTTCTGTTTTCTCACCGCTGTCATTTTTGATGTGTTTATTTTGTTATTGAGAGGAAAGCGCGCAGCACATATTTACATATTCATCTAAACGCTGCTCTCAGCAGTGTAGGTGTCATCGGGATGTTCGCTAACAGTTTACCGCTGTCACGTATTTCGATTTCTTTTTACCCCTAAGCAAAGAGCGAAAAAAGAACTTCGCCGTGAGTATATCGGGGGCTTATTTCCCTTTTGCAGGACAAAAAAATGAAAAAAAAAAATACAATAAGGCAGAGAACAAGAGTGTCTGTCGCATTGTTTAACGTGTATATCTTTGGTTTACATGTTAAAATATGATCAGGCATCCGGTGGCTTTCTCATGCAGTGACATGAGAGTCGTGTAGCAGTGTGTGTGTGATTTGCAGTGGTTGTAGAGGTTGCTCTGCCAGTTCTCCACTGCTGCTGCTGATTATCAGTGGTCCAGTGGGCTCGAGATAAGGCAGAGAGCATCTCCTCGGGCAGCAGCTGCTGAGACATGCCTCTGCCCCGGCAGAACTGACTGTGGAGCCGCTGCTGGGCACACGTCCACTAGGCCAATATCCTGGAACCCAGTTCTGTTTGATCGGCCCGCTCCTGGGACCGGAGCATCCCCTTCCCCCCTAATCTTTCTGTTTGCCTTTCATCCTGGCACTCTTGATACGACCCTCTGATTTTTGCTTGTTATTTTGCCATTTAGTGACTGTTTGTGTAAAACCCTTTCAGTCAAAGATAAATAGATTGTGGGTCTCTTTTGTTGCTTAAAATTATTATTGAAATAATAATCCTTTCTTTTCCCTTCCCCATAGGGCATTGTCTGGAAGATATGGTGTGTATTATTATGTTTGCTTATATTAAAATTAATTTACAGTGGCCTGAATAACATTTTGAACAATGTTTGAATGCATCTGTATTAGATAGATAGATTTAAAATAGAATTTTTTTTTCTAATGAAATAAGACATTTTTGAATAGCAAAATGATTTAATGTGTAAACAAAAATGTATCAGTTAAAGTCCCCCTGTAGTTAATATTTGTATCCCTTAAAACTCATCTTTGATCACCAAAATGACATATTTAAACGTTTTTTCCTTGAAAAAAAGTCTTCATGCCTTAAAGTAGCTTGAATGTAACTCTACACCCTTATATGCAGTTCTATGAATATGCAAATGAGCCCCGCCTCCACTCACTCACAGCAGGGGCATGTTCAAGTTCAAAACGGTGCGCAACGTTTTGCTACGGTTTCCGGGTTGAACGTCATGTTTCCTGGAAACGGCGTGCACCGGTGTGCAACGGGGTTTGAGATACGTTTTCTCTTGTTTGGTGGGTGTGTCAGAACTGCAGTCCAATCAGCAACAACATGTATATAAAGCACGTGGTATTAAAGTGAACTCGCACAATGGGTTCAAGGAAAGTATTAAATTTACAAATGTGTTCGATGCAGCTCGGTATACGCAACAACTGAGGATATTAGAAGACATGTTTGTCGAAAGTTTTATTGTAAAAAATATAGGATATCAACAAAATGATGTAGTTGTTTATTTTAGCTTCATTGCAAGTGTATTGGTATAGAAATAAACAATGGTAGTTAAGTGCTTTTCCTAAAAATGAGAAAGAAAATACAGGGTATTAAAACAGTATGAAGTACAAATAAAGTCAGTATGTGAGGCTAAATAGATGTGTTTTAGTCTGAATTAGGTAAGATGTTTGCTTCCATTTCAGTTTCAGCAATCCCTTCACTCGATTGGGATGTTCTCTTTTGTTCTGGGCGGCAAGTGCAGTTACTGTAACATCGGGCATATTTTGTAGTATTAAACACATATTTATACCGACTTCATCAGGCTCCGAAAATTCTTCACAGAGAACACAAAGAATAGCCTTCTCAGCTGCCATAGTTGCAACTCTTGCGTCATCAGAACAGTGTGTTCAACGCACCACCGTTTCTGTTTAAAAACGTTGTGCAACGTTTTGTCGGGGCTGAACGCAGCCCAGCTCAGAGATCCACTCGTTGACGATCACACGTTGATCTGATTGGTTACAAGCTAGTTTGTGACGTCAGAAACACCAGCGATTTCAAACCGTGTTTTTGAGACTGTCTTTGGTTCACTGCAGTTTTAAAGAGAAAATACTCATGGTGTTGACTTATGAATTTGCACATGGTTTTTCTTAAAGCGTATTAAAAACACCACATAGACATATAAATAATATTAAAAACTTGATTTTCAGCACAGGGGGAAATTAAGTAACATTAAGTATGTAGTACACTAATATAGTAGCCTATTATATCCAAAATGTATCAAATTTAACTTTAAATGGACAGGAAAAAAATTAAGTGGTGTTGTGGCAAAAATTCATTAAACAATCATCACCTGCGTAAGAGACACTCTGAAATTCAAATGATCATTAAAAAGTATTTTATTCTTGCAAGAAGGCCCAGTTGCCACACAGAAGTCACCAGTACAGTCTGTGAAACAAGTGCGACCAGGGAGGGAGGGCAGATGAGTCTTTATAATGCTTTCAAGGTCTTCTGCTTACAGGCCCTTATCTAAGAAAAGGGAAGGTTTCTCTGCTAGTGATCTAATCCTGCTGAGTTTATTCTTACAAACTCACAAGTTATAAATCGGACGGCCTCTGACCCTAGGGGTTAGAGCCCCTTTTCAGTCTGCCTCCTCCTGACGTCACACCTGTTTCCCAGAGTTTAAAAACACACACTCTTTTGTAAGTAAGAGAAACAGAAAATCTGCCATTACAGTGGTTTGAGTAGCAATGCAGAGTGGCACAATTAGAAAAAAGGGATTTTCTAAAATGAACCTGTAAGAGTTTGGACACTTTATTGTTGTCAAACGTTCATAGTTGATGTGATGTACTAAACCTCAAAATAAAATTTGATATGTTTTCTAATGCCTCCCTGCAAATGAGCAATCATGTCATATTTTACTCTAACAGAGCGAGACGCCTTTGATACCCTTTTTGACCATGCGCCAGATAAGCTGAATGTAGTGAAAAAGGCAAGTGCACATCACACTATTTCTTGAGAGGTTTTACACACTGAGAGCTTTGACTCTTGACTCTGAACTTTTGGTCTCTCTTTTTTTCAGACTCTTATCACATTTGTGAACAAGCACTTAAACAAGTTGAATCTGGATGTGTCGGAGCTGGAAACGCAGGTAACATGATTTTGACTCACAGAATATCACAGACATGTGCATATCCAAAAAGCTGTAATCTTAATGTTTTGCAATTCCCTCCAGTTTGCAGATGGCGTGTACCTGGTCTTACTGATGGGACTCCTAGAAGGATACTTTGTGCCCCTCTATAACTTCTTCCTCATCCCTGAAACTTTTGATCATAAGGTAAATTACTGTGACACTATAGTTAATAATTATAAGATTAAAATAGGCATTAAATATAAATTACTACTGACCTCTGTTTTGAGACATAATTCTGAGTAAAAATGGCTTATTGGACAAGAAAACTATGTAGGGAGGCACTGTATTTTAATGATCCACCAACATTTTCAAGCTTCAAAACGTTCTTAAACGCATTGTAAAAGTAATCCATATGAATCGTGTGGATTAATTCTTCTATAAATGTACATACAGTACATAGAGCACATCAAATATGGTTAATGGCAGCTCAAACATGCTTGCATGACATGCAATAACGAACCTCAAGCAAGAATGTTTGCACTTTCATTTTCTATATTTGAAGTTTTATGAATATGTTTTGATCAATGTTTATATGTGCACAAATAAATAAAAAAGTTGGTTTATCATATTATACGACAAAATCTCTTCAGAAGACTTGGATGAAACTGCTTGATTAATTTGGATTACTTTTATAATGACTTTTTGAAGCTTGAAAATTTTGGTGGAAAGCACTGTCAATGGACGGACAGTGTTATTAAAGGTACAATACGTAACTTGTTCAAAATTAACAAAATTTCAATGTCAATACATCATCAATCCTTCTTCCAAAACGTGTTTTTGTCTTACCCTGATTCACTATGGTAAGCATATTATAAGTGTTTATATTTTAGACCTAGCAAGATGATTTTCGCGAGAAATTCCATACATGCGTCACTGGCCCGTGCGTATCTCATCATATCCGTAAATAAAGTTGCTGTGGCTACTTGGACACATGGAGTTTCATAGGTTAGTTGTCACAACGAGTGAGAAAGGTTGACATGGAGCCGCTAAATCTCCAACCTCCGGGAAATCACCAGTTTTAAACAAACGGCGAACAGAGGAGAGAAAAGAGAAGCAACAGAGCTTGTAATAAAACAAGAATCAACATCGGCTTGGTTTTTCGGGGATGTCGAGAACTGAGGGATTTAAAATGTTGTAAAAGCTACGCGGAGATGATGCCGTTTTTATTACTCGACAGGTTAATAAGGTATTTTATTGTACAGATAGATTGCCATATGTGCTCTAACAAAGTTCATTGTTAAACATTATCTATTCTGAACGGTCATATTCATCCGCACAGTCACGCAGAGCCGAAGCACAACCAAAACAATGTTCTTCCACAAAATGCTGCAGTCTTTTTAACTGTGAGAGGGCCAAAAGTTACATAGTGTACCTTTAAAGATTACAAGGTCAAAAAAAAAAAGATATACAATCGTTCACAATAAGACCAGTAAAATGCATTAACAAAAAAAGGTCAGTTTGGTCTTTTAATGCCACTATTTGTTTTAAAATAGTTGATTTCTCAATGTCACTTACTCACAGCATTGTTTCGCATGTAATGTATCAGGTGCACAATGTTTCATTTTCCTTTGAACTGATGCAAGATGGCGATTTGGAGAAGCCAAAGCCCAGGCCAGAAGGTGAGATTAAACTTTTCTCTCAGCGTCTTGCAATCCTTTTAATGAATAATGTGCTTTACGGTGCTTGATTTCTAAGGAACAGTCATGACATGATGCCTGATTGCAGTAGTTTATTGTAGTTAAGAAGAGTTGCCATGTGTATTAGTTGAATTGATCTCCTCTACTGTTGCTGTTGAACTACTTGAATGAGAAGCTAATCAACAGATGGGGCTGGAGTTGTGCTGTGGTTGCTTTACTCGAAGGCTTTGTTTAAAGCCTCAATCGCATGCTGAATTTACAATTGCATTTTCATTTCGCTGCAACAGAGTTCCTCTGTGTAATCACAAGGCTTAAACAACATCTGGTTAATGTGGCGCAGATGATCTAACTGAGAATATGCCTTATGGGCGGCTGTTACTAAATGAGGTTTAATGCAAAATACATTGACACCATGAAATGTGTTGCTGTTAATTATTAGTAGTGATTTCTAAGGCAAGCATCTTTATTATTTCTCATTGCAGGGTGAGAGATTAAAATATAGCTAGTGACCAGAACATGATATTGATGTGGGTGTGGGCTCTTTTTACTTAGCAACACCCTAACAACCACTTAGAATCCCTTGTGAACAAATGTGCTTAATTGTATTGAATGTGCGCATGTAGTGTAGGCCTACTTAAAGAGAGGATTTCCATGACCATATTACTTAAAGTGTTAGTTCACCCAAAAAATTTAATTTCTGTCAGTAATTACTCGCCCTCATGCTGTTCCAACCCTGTAAGGCTTTCGTTCATCTTCGGAAAACACAAATTAAGATATTTTTTATGAAATCTGAGAGCTGTCTCACTCCTCCATAGGCTTCTATAGGATCGAAACTTGCCGGCCCAGAAACGTTAGTAAAGACATTGTTAAAATAGTCCAAGTGACTACAGTGGCTCAACCTTAAAATTATCAAGTGACAAGAATACTTTTTGTGCGCAAAAAACACACAAAAATAACGACTTTATTCAACTATTCATTTTCTTCTGTGTGGGCCTGAATGAGTTCATGTAGTGTAACAGCGCAGCGCTTCTGTGTTGTATGTCAGAACGTAGACTCACTATTGGCCGACGCTGGTCATGTGTGTGATGCTGGCCAATAGTAAGCCCAGAGGCCCACACACTGAAAAAAATTATTAGTTGAAATTAATCAATTTTTTTATCGTAAGTGGTGGTTTTAGATTAAGTTCAACTTAATGCATTTGTTTAAATGTAGATAAAATCAACTGAATGCAACCACTTACGATAATTTTTTAAAATTAATTTCAACTAATCATTTTTTTCAGTGCAGAAGAATAAAGTCGTTATTTTTTTAGTTTTTTTGCTCACAAAAAACGTCACTTGATAAATTTAAGGTTGAGCCACTGTAGTCACTTGGACTATTTTAACGATGCCTTTACTAACGTTTCTGGGTCGGCAAGTTTCGATCCCATATGGAGGAGTGATCCAGCTCTCAGATTTCATCAAAAATATCTTAATTTGTGTTCCGAGGATGAACGAAAGTCTTACTGGGTTCAGTGGGTTGGAACTACATGAGGGTGAGTAAGTACTGACAGAATTTTAATTTTTGGGCGAACTAACCCTTTAATACATCTTTGCATTATTCTATAGTGAAAATCGAGTTGTTAATTCATTTTAGAAGCAGCACTTGACATTAGCAGTTGAGGTGTCTGGTATGTTAAGAGAGAGGAAAGATTGTTTTATATTGAACTGAACAGTGAATACAGTCATACCTCAGTGATGTTCAGATCTTTTATGTGTCTCCTCAGACATTGTCAACTGTGACCTCAAGTCCACGTTGAGGGTCCTCTACAATCTCTTCACCAAGTACAGGAATGTGTAGTGGCAGAGAAGCAGCGAAACTGCTTGATTTAATAAAGCCAAAATGCTCAGTACACAGAGATCACATCCTTATCAGTATTATATTGCTGTTGTATTATTATTATTTTTTTGTATTTCTTTTATGTTTGAAATTGAGCATATACATTTTATTCAGTCTGAATGATATTTAGCAATCACATTCCGTTGACCTATTTATATAATATTAATATAATATTTTATGATGAATATGGTAATGGTCATATGGAAGTAATGCACAATACTGTGATACTGTAAATGTATTTTGTTTGTTGGCTTGATTTCTTCAAAAACAAAGAGTCACTTTGGATTCTTTGGCTTCATCTATCAAATACATTTAAATATATGAAGTATTTTTTATTTATTTTTATGATAGCAGATACAAGATATAATAGAAATGTAACCTATTCTTTTAAAATGGATTGAGAACAATTAGGCTGTGGGAGAATTATATTGATGCATGAAGATGTTTGCTAGATTAAGAAAGTAGCATGGGCATTCAATTAAAATAGATTCAATTAAATGGTCGTTGAAATTGTTTTTGGACTGTAGAGGTTTAAAGCCACCATGAAATCAAATTTGACCAATTTTATATTTTTATGTAATATGTAGTTTTTATTATTAAAGATTTAAACATTTATTTATGCTCCCTCGTAATTTTTAATCAAAATAACTTCCCTTCTCTTCTCTGATGACGAGGGCGGGGCTACCTGTCACTCACATGAGATCCACCAATAGCAAACCACAACCATCCAATCAATTCCTCCCGGACTAAATCAAGTCCCGCCCTATATTTTTTTTCTTGTTCGAGAAGTGAAACAAGACCACAATATGAGCAAAAAACAAATAAAATAAAAAATAAATCAACTAAACAATTACATTTGCAAAAAGCACATACATTTACTGTAAACAATTATATTATCAATAATTTCTGACAACATGTTTTTACTTTAACTCTTTTTTTTTAAAATAAGTTATACAAGATTCAACTATTTTTTTAAGGCAGTTTAATGTAATTTAGGTTGAAATGACTTAAACATTTTTCTACAGTGTTGAATAAGTCTAAAATACAAAATAATGAGCTAAATTATGATTAGTAGGCCTAAAGATCAATTTCCAAAAGGATAAACATAAAGTAACTTTTAAAAAAAAAAGTGTACATTATAGTCATTGTTTGTGAAATGCAATGGTAAATTTTATTTTAAAATGTTAAAAGATAATGGTTAATACAGTTTTATTTATCATATGTTCTTACGTTTATTTTTGTAACATGTTTTTGTAACGTTTTTGATATTTGTACTATTTGCAGTGGTTACTTTTTACTGTTTTTATAAGTGTGATTTTTGGAATTTAATTGTATTAAAATCAATTTGGGTCAGTTTGACCTTCAAACATCATAATAATTCTTTCAGTCATGACAACTCTTGGATTGAATTATTTCAAAAAGCATTTATTGCCATGGGGCACGCAACATACATAAGCATACAAACATTTATTGTCAATGTTTTCAATTCATTTCAAGGTTTTCAATATTCAGCTGTATACATTCAGGCGGTCACATTAGCGATATTTCAGCAAAGTTTCAAAAAGAGGTCATTTGTCAATATAAAGTGGCGGTGTATAAGAAAGCACAGCTCACACAAAAGCCTCTTTCTGTTTCCAAGCACCTTTCTGTTGATCAATGCAGCAAATTCGCGTGACCGTGAAGTTGAACGTGAGCAAAATTTGCATAGGGAATTTTTCGCCAGATTTACAGTAATGGCTAGATTGGTTTTTAGGGTAACGATTGCATGTCACCACTTTTAACAATGTATGTGGAGTGGAGAGACAGAAAGGTCCAGTGCAATAATTCCACAGAAAGTCTCATATAGCCTACTGACAAGCACAAAAGTAACGGATCAGTCCTAAAAATTGTAGGTTGTCTGTTGTTTCGTGAAGCTGCTAAATTGCAGACCCGCATTGCAGGCTGTCCGGGCATATGAAGTGTTTTTAAAAATAATGTTCTCCCTATCATGTACTGTGGCTGGTGTTAAGTGCTGGTGTTTAATACGAAACGTGTGTTTAGGAGAGTCTGCAACAATTGCCTTTCGATAAACCTTTGTTCCGACGCATTCTCTGCCGCCCCATTATCACTAGAGGTAGGGGATTTAGTGGCGAGTGTGTCTTCATCACAGAAGAGCCTTTGAGAGCAGAAATAACAGAGAAGAACACCTGTGCAATCGAGCGTCCTGCGCGAAGGTGTCCTGCATTGTGGTGTCCCCACCATTAGCAGCCCGCTGCAATTACCTTCCCCTGAGTTTCCTTCTGATCCCACCCTTCATAATATCAAACAAGACCATGAGAGCGTTTCTGCTTCACCGAGCCAGAACCGCTGTTTACTCACAAAGGGGTGAGGCGAGGAGCCACGGAAATAGCTGCTAAATGCTTGACTCTCACTGGCCAAGCATCTGATCTGAGCTTCTATTGATTTGTACTAAAGATCCTGGTCATTACGAGTAATTGATTCTAGCATCTAAGCAGTGTCTTTAGAGGATTATTAGAATGCCTATGGCATTTATTCCCACCAGAGAGTGCTTTTGAAGCTTTTTACATGTTACGTTTTATTAGCAAGGGCTTGTGTTGGTAGAATAGAAATTGCAATGGGCTAGTGTTTACATTTATTTTCATAAAATGGAATTCTCCATATTTACGTTACACAAGGCCATACCTAAATCACCAATCAGAACCTAAACTAAAGGTTCTGATTGGTGATTTAGGTAGCCTATTAGGTCTTGGCTCTGTTGAGCGCTGCTGGGATAAGGTATTTTTGTAGGTCAACATTTTAGCATTTCCGGTTCCATCGTCCTGAGATCAATGGGTTTTCTGAATGGGTTTTTGGTTAAATGTCTAAAATTGGGTCTCTGGTTAACGCAAGCTCACATTTTTTTCCCGACTTAACCATAAAATACATCAGTAGCCTACTCCATTTAGATTTCTTTAAAAACTTTTACTTATCTCTAGTGGCTAAATGGGACTACAGAGTTTGTCAGAGACATTAAAAGTCATGTCGCCAAACAGGTAAACTCATCTCTACACGAATCAACTTTTACAGTCTCATTGTGTTAATCATGTTATCAGCCAGTCAGACTTTGACTTTTCTTCTTCGAGAAAGCAGTTTAGTATGAAACAGTCATTAAACGGACTGTGGGGATGTGGTTTAGGTAGTTAGCATTTTTTTGTAACTTACACCATGTAACTTTTTATGTTTAAAATGTAAAAAAAAATACATTACATTAATGTTTAATTTGTTCATAATGAATCCATCTTCCAAACTGTGTTTTTGTCTTATTCTGAATTAATAAAGTTGGCTACTCCGTGTTCTCTCCATATTCACGATTCTCCGCAGCCTTTAGCCGCTGCCTGCTGGATCCTTCACTGGAAACCGGAAGTAACTCACTCCCTCTAAACGTTCACTCTTTGAATTCTTGCAATCGGGAACAATACAAGTCTACACCATGTCTAAAAGTTTGCTAAGAGGTATTTCCTATTAAAGCTACACTGTGTAATATTTTAAGTAGATTTTTAGCAAAAAACATGTTATTACCCCTCAAAATAGAACATCCCAATCGAGTGAAGGGATTTATGGAAACTGAAATGGAAGCACACATCTTACCTAATTCAGACTAAAACACATCTATTTAGCCTCACATACTGACTTTATTTGTACTTCATACTGTTTTAATACCCTGTATTTTCTTTCTCATTTTTAGGAAAAGCACTTAATTACCATTGTTTATTTCTATACCAAATGTCATACACTTGCAATGAAGCTAAAAATATAAACAACTACATCATTATGTTGATATCCTATATTTTTACAATAAAACTTACGACAACCATGTCTTCTAATATCCTCAGTTGTTGCGTATACCGAGCTGCATCGAACACATTTGTAAATTACTTTCCTTGAACCCATTGTGCGAGTTCACTTTAATACCGCGTGCTTTATATACATGTTGCTGCTGATTGCAACCCGGTGCACACCGGTGCACGCCGTTTCCAGGAAACATGACGTTCAACCCGGAAACCGTAGCAAAACGTTGTGCACCGTTTTGAACTTGAACGTGCCCCTGGTTAGCATTTGCTGTAGCAGTTGCAGTGCGCTTTCAGAAACCCTCCACCTTCCCCAGCTCCACCTGTATAGATCTGCAACCGGTAATTCATGCTATATTGTACAGCAGCAGCATGTCTTACTTGTCTCTCTGTTTTCTTTAGAACTGCTTTCAAAATATTTTTTACCTTTTATTGAAAACCCATTTTCCAGCGATGAAGTTCCCCTTTAAACGTGACTATATTCACAATAAGGCACATCCTCTTGTGTTTATCGCTTGTAAAATATGTTCCTTTTAAAATATGTAAATGAAACACTTGTAATTGCATGCATAAGAAATTCATTTGTATGATCATTTTGCCACTGCTCTGGTAATGTAGTTGCTAAAACTCACTTCGTGCCATTTTTGTAGCCTTGTGTCAGTGATCTAATCAGCCCTCACATCTGGTTTTAATCATATGTAATGGATAAGTTGTGCCAGAAGCTATTCCCAGTTTAAGATCGCCTTGACAGATCCTGTTTGTTTATGAAAACTCATTCTGAGCCTCGCCGTTGAGGGTTTAGGAATATGAAATGGAAAGAAGTTGCTTAATTAAATCATTTATTGCCAAATTGATGTGATGTATGTCTTAGTGCGACTTTCAATGTTTAAATACATTTAAAGTGGCACTGATGAATGGACTGTCATTAGGTGGAAATCTCACTCTTCCACATTTCACTTTGCCCCTCTTACATTAAACTAATAGCATGCTCTCAGAAATAGGGACAACACAAAAGAACACTATGATGTTCCCCTTTTCAGCGTGCTGGTCTGTCGTATAGCTTGTGTGGCTAATCCTTTTCTGGCAAGGATTGGCTATTAAACCCCCCTTCTTTTCTCTCTTAGAGCAGCATCAGCAGCAGAATATGATCATAGCTTTATTTGTTGCGTCCCTGCAGTGTGGGATTGTCACAATGACATGCCTCTGAGTACCAGGAGGACCATCAAAGGCCGTAGCCATTGATCCATATCTTCAAACACTGCATTACAGAATTGAATTAAAGAGACATTTAGTCCACAAACATTTGGACATCAAAAACCTCAGCTGTTGCCTGGAGACTAGTGCTCTTCCTGGTTCTCCGCCAGAACACAGCAGCCAGGGATGGTACTGTAACACAGTGACATCTGAAAACCTCAGAGGACGAATTGAAATGTGTTTTTTGTTTATTTTGCGCCACTATTAAATGCTTTATTATCGACATGTATTGATTCAGATTGCGGCGTGTTGAGGACAGGTGTGTTACTACTTTTCCAACTGACTAGTATTGCTGGAATTCCATAGATCTAGAATACATTGAAGGGAGGCTTCAGGTCATATCCAGGTGCTTGATGATAAGCTGGTTTTACTTTTGACCAGTAAGCAACCTCATGGAACCCTTCAAATGCACAAATGGTTCTTTATAGTGTAAAAACGTTCTTTATATTATTAAAATGTTCCTCACACAAAAAAAAAAAAAGAAAAAAAAAAAAGAGATAATTTTAAAGTCACCATGAAATCAAAATGGACAATTCTTTTTTCTTTTTTTTTGGAATATTGCAGTATTTTTTTTATAATTTATCCATGCACTTCATTTATTTATTTATTTATTTTAAATGCATGTACCCTTGTAATACTTAATCAAAATAACTGGTTTCACTTTATTTTCATGGTCCCTTTAACACATTCTGTTGACATTGCACTTACAATACTAGTCTACTGGTAGGTTTCTGGTTAAAATAAGTTGAAATGTACTTTCAAAGATACTTATAGTGAGTATAATGTCTGTTGGGGAGCGTCACAATAAAGAGTTAGCAGATTTTAAGCAGACAGTCTACTGATACTCTAATGAGAGTTAGCTGACATGCAGTTACAAAGTTACTTATAGTCAACACACAGAATGTTCAAAAGGGACCATCAAAATAAAGTGTTACCAAATTACTTCCCCTCCCCCTTGCCATGACATTTTCGCTGAGTCCGAATATCCCTACTTCCATATAAATAGTAGGCAAAAAAGAGTATTTGAGATGAGCGGCATGTCCGAATTCATAGGATGACCTACTACTTCTGGTGAGATTCTGAAGTCTGCATTTGATGGATGCTTCACTATCCCATGATGCCACAGGAGAGGATTTGTGAATGTCAGTGAAGCGACGCATCTGACTCCATAGGTCACATGACAGTGACAACATGGCAGATGTAGTACGTCTGGATTACATTCACATTCACACTAGAACATACTTTTTTAACAGGTGCAAAGTAACATTTAAACCATATGCGATTTCGGACACAACACTCTTCTCTGATGACATGATCACCGGCGTGAGGGCGGGGCAACCAGTCACTCACGTGAGATCGACCAATAGCAAACAAACCTAATTTTTTTCTTGTTCAAGAAGCCATTTCACTTGGATATACGTCAAAAGATGATTGTGACTTCTGTTTCATACCGAACTATTCAATGAAACTTATTTGGGGAACCCCAAAATAGTGCTTCTGTGGCATCGCTGGACCTTTATTTTTTAAGAGTGTTGCAACCATCCAGAACATCTGAATATTGTGGCGCAGAGTTTTGCACGAGGACTGCCTACATTTCCTTCAGAGAATATAAAAATCGATTTTCTTTTAGAGTGTTTATTCGTTTTATGAATAGCTTCTGCTATTCTATGGAACATTCAATTCCCATACCACAGAATTCAAAGAATCTATCAGGCGTCGAGATATCTTTTCTTTTGTTTTTCACCAAAATGATTTTAATTAAATTTTGATAACATAATTTCCACAGCAACTTTGAATGTCAATTATTACTCAGATGTTCAGCAGAGGAATCTGATGAAAAGCAACATCAACAACATCAGGCGTTTAATCAACATTTCTCAGTAATGAACTCTTTGTTTAAAGTAGCGGCATGTGCACAAACCGTCCCTCTGATTAATTATGTTATGTGTTGACCAGTGCCAAACACATTCCCCCTGTATTTAAAATATCTTTCACTCCTTCCGCCTTTTATTTTTATTTTTATTTTATTATTCTCAAAAATAGTGTTATAAATGTCTCCTCAACCACAGCGTGACCCGTGAAGCCTCAGCACTGACCACAAGATGGCGACTCCATGTATATACAGTACTCATTCTCATATTTAACCACAACTGGAATGCGTCCAGCATCAAACTGAAGCTCTTTTGTCCACGCAGGCATGCTATCAAAACGCATTTTAATTCAACGTGCAGTTTGCGCCCAGCTGGATGCAGTTTAAAACGAATTTTCCACGCTGGCATCTTCTTTAAGTCGCTGCTGTGTTTTCGTTTAATTGAAAGTGCTTAATTTCAAAGTCATTACCATTAAAGAGACATACCAAAAATCTGATGGAAAAAGCCCTACGTGGTGGCTTTGATTGTAGGACCTCTCTCTCTCTCTCTCTCTCTCTCTCTCTCTCTCCCTCTCTCTCCATGCTTTGATTGAAATGAAGCTCTGTGTTGTTATCAGTGAATGTTCTGGCCCTTATCTCTGCTCTAGGGCCGGGTCTGCTGTGCACCTGGCCTCGCAGGGGCCCCTGATTACGTGAGGTCACAGGGCAACAGCGGAGTAAACTAAACCAGAGCCGTACCACCTTGCTCCACCTCTAGCCCCCCGGAGCAAAAGGCCTGACACACTCCAGTCTTCAAAGAGCACACACACACACAAACAAGGCCTTTGGGCTTTATCTGCCCACATCAGATTACACCACTGATAATGGACATGGAAAAGACGCTCAATCAAGCAAAGGAGCGGCGTTTCACGTGTTTGTTAATGTCCGTCAAAGGCCCTGCAGCTGAGCATTTTGCCTTCTGTCTAATCACCTAAAGAGTATATATTACTGATGCTTTCATTATTTTGTGAAGAAACCATTTAAACTTAAAGCTATAGTTTGCCCAAAAATTAAAATTCAGTCACCCTCGTGTTGTTCTAAACCTGTTTCTCATTTGTTAACAAACAAGTATCCATTACTTCAATGAGCTCATTGTTTCTGCCTTAAATTATTACAATGTTTAAATTAATAATTTTTTAGCCAACTGTGATTTGTATATGTACATTTCTGAAATACATAACTTAGACAGTTACCTCTGATAACAGATCACTCTGGAATGTAATGTGGACTCATGCATTTTCTGTAAAGCTGCTTTGAAATGATGTGTATTGTGAAAAGCGCTATACAAATAAATGTGAATGGAACTGAATTGAATTGAATTGAATTGAAATGTAGGAACCATCTTCAAAATTCTTCAACTCTACAGTGTTGGGTGTGTGTAAATGATGACAGAATTTTCATATTTGAGTGAACTAGCCCTTTAAGTATTAAACTTTGGAAGGCAAATCTTCCCTGCATTGTTTGTCCTACAGACATAATGATACCTGAGTGATGAATTAAAAGTTTATTTATTTATAAAGGGACCATGGACAATTTTGTAACATAAAAGTTTCCATTTCATGCATTGTACTGGATTTAGCCAAAGGCTAATTTTCATCCGCAGTCCCCTGGCAGGTCAAGACTAACATAAATGATAAAATAACACAAACAAAACCTACGTACAATAAAACACACACACACACACACACACACACACACACACACACACACACACACACACACACACACACACACACACACACACACACACACACACATACTATCAGGGCCAAAAAATAAATAAATACTAAGGAATCAATTAAACTGCAACAATGTCAATGTTGACAGAGCTTCAGAGCAGGATTTTCCAAACGGGTTCATAAGTTAATGAAAAGCTGGTAATAAATAATTAATTAATCATATATCGCCTATTATATATGATATATTTTTATGCATATGATATATTTATATTATTATATATTTAATTTAAAATAAATGATTTGTGTACCTGCATGTCCTGATCATTAACTGACATCAGGAAACTATGAAAATGTGAATTTGAGTGTGTGTGTGTGTGTGTGTGTGTGTGTGTGTGTATCTGAATTACTGAAATATTCCCTTCAAATCTCAGTCATCTCAGGAACTTATTTATTTACTCAGGAAGTAAATATTTTATTTTTCAGTTCGGCTGAAATAAATGAAAAAAAATGTTTGGGAATCCCTGTTTCAGAGCGAGTGCGTGCACAATATCAAGGCCGACTCGTAACACACAACTTTGTAAAAACCATACTGCTGCGATTTTTGTCATACTAAAGCACAAAAGATGAATTATAGCTTTAGTCTGACAGAAATCAAACTTTAATGTGCATGTAAACGCACTGATTGTTGAGGCAAACTGCACTGAAGAAAGTCAAACGGATGTGTCATTTATTTAAAGTGCATTTTTCGAAAATCCTGGTTTCTGTTTTAAACCTGTTTTGTTCAGGTTGTCTAAAAGCACATAACACTCCCCATAGAAGAAAATAAATAAAACAGTTTTAATAGTATTTTCGTTTGACACCAGATGTGCAGAACACACAGTGATCAGCTTTACTGACTCCAGAAATTATTATTGATTTTATTCATTGTTTTTTAGTAAATATTTTAAAAACACATCACAATAAATATTAAGGTCATTCAAAGTTGACTTTATTTATAGTAAGTCAACTAAATTAAACATTGACTTACAGAAATATTTTCAGTTTTATCTTAAGTGAGTGACTTCTGTATTTTTATTTTATATCCAATTTAGTTTGTGGTGAAATTAAGTTGACCTACATTAAGTTAGATTTTTACTTTAATATATTGATTAAGTATAGTATATGGTAGGGATGCACCGATATGAAAATTTTGGCCGATACCGATAACCGATAATTCTGTATTTTTGAAAGCCGATAACCGATATATTAGCCAATAAATCTAAATCCGAATTGTTATATAATTTTTGAGAGCCTGATTACAAAAACAAAAGTCTCACCATTAAAAGCCATGTCCCAAACACACAGTTATAATGTTATCATTATATTTTCATGCAGCCTATATGGCAGATTTGTGCTGCAAATGTTTCACTGAACTGTATTTTTCTTTTTTGAAGTGATTTCAATCATATTTCAAGCAATTTTAAACTATCATGGCGAACAGTGCGCATCTGAAGTGTCTCAGCTGAAGGAAAAAATCCATTATTTATTGCCTTTAATATATCGGCCAAATTTTCTTATTAGGCCGATAACAATAACATTAAAAATGAACACGTATCGGACGAGACTGTAATAATATTCTCACTTTTTTATTTAATTAATATTAAATCAAAATTCAAGGTTTGGACCAAACCGTAAAAATAATAAATAAAAAACCTAATGAATTTGGAATATTTTTGGTCCAAACAAAGTAGCCTATAATGTTTTTCAGTGTAGAGACCAAGCGACCACCAAGAGCAAAACAAGAAACACACAGATCACCTTAGAAACTGCAGACAGCGACACCCTAGCAATATGGTTATGAAAGCAACTAAAAATCTTTTTTTCACCCGAAATGCATCCAAAATAAACCGGGGAGCAATTCCACATTGCTTTATTTGAACGATTATATCCATTTGAATGAAAACACAGGGTTGAATCATTGAATCTCCTGAGTTTAGCAGGTCATTTCCCTCTTCTTTCCCAACAGAAGCTCTCAGGTTTCCGCTGTGCATCAGGCGCTTTGTTCTGTAGCCACACCCAGTGTTAATTCAGGTGAGCTCTGTTTGTGTGCGCTGGCTGTTTGAGCATATGGAGAGACCTGTGTGTGTGTGTGTGTGTGTGTGAGGCAGACACCTGAGAGCGTGTTTTAGGCCTCTGATTTGTCCGCAGCTCCCTCTTTTGTGTCTTGATGCGGGTCACCACCAAAATATTGGACGGCAGAATTAGATATCGTTTGTCTTCTTTGGCTGAGTTACTGCATAATCGTGTCTTTTCATAACGAATGTCATTCAGGTGTAAGTTTACAAACTCAAGATGTTACAGTGAGTCATCATTTGCATAAAGCAGTTTCATAACTGGGCCAAGGCTCCACCAAATTGTGTAAGTTCTCATATTGTTTGTAATACATCAAAGTGCGGTTGAATGATCAGCCTCGGGCATTCGTAGGGATTGCGAGAATATTGCTCAATTGCACCTTGTATGAAATTGATTGAATCAGAGTGCAGAATGCTGCATGAAGCTGGAGAGCTTATTGGTTTCTTAAATGAGCCACTTTATCATTTTATCTGCGTGCACCTCAACCATGCCATCATGAAAAATGTCATCTCATCCATACATTTAGGCTGTGTGTGTGTGTGTTTCTTAAATTGTCGACGACATGGACGGATCCACGTCCCGCACTACGGCGAGGCGATTTAAAGCTACTTTAGCCAATTTTTGTGTTGCCAAAAATCTGTAAATGCATTATTGACTGATGTGCTTGTTCCTCAAAGGGCCGAATGTGGCCTTTAATGTCGCTAGCTAAGAGCGCCGGCGCAGCGGCTCAGAGATTTACAGTACGCCCTCTGTGTTCAACGGCAACCCATTTGCTTTGGCATTGTTCTTCACAGAAGACATTTCCACCTGGGTTCACAGACACGGAGGGATTTTCATATGGCCGCTTTCCACCAATCCAATCTGTTAGGGCAGCTCAGCTCTTAGATAAGGCAATGAAAACAGGCTCTGATGTAAGGCTATGAAGCCATTTACAGTCCTCTATTATGCCGGGATCCTTCGCCGAGGCTTCCTGGATACACAGAGCTAATGTTTAACAAGGAGCTTGTGAAACCCTTCTGGCAGATGACCCATGACGGTGAATGAATCACTGCACTCAGGTGTTGGAGCTGGAAGGGGCAGACTGGCTCCTCCAGGGCGAGCTGGATTTGCATAGATAAGCCTTTTCCCTTTTGAGGCTTAATAGTTTGGTACTGAAGGAACAGACACCATTCGCGAAGATGAGAAGCGGCCGATAAGATAAGAAAGCCTTGGAAAGCAGACGTGATGCAGATTTTACAGATATAGCAGGGGAGAGGGAAGCGCTGCACTAAAGCAAAAGTCATTATTCACTAGTGATTAAACTTTATGGGCTTCAATGAGGCTATTATTATATATGTATAGGTTGCATTTAATGCTATACTTTTACCATGGTCAAAGAGAAGCCTACTAATGCACATGTGCAGTGTGATGCTTAAAAAACATATAAATTTCGATGGAAAATATTATTGCATTTGGTCCCCCAATTCTAAATAATCTTGAACAATCAAGATTTTTGAATGACTTTGAATGGAGTTTCCTATATGCTCATAACCATGCCTGCATTTATTTAATTAAAAATACAGTAATATTGTGAAATAAAATAACCTATATTGTAAATTAACTCCATATAATTCATTCATTGCTGCTCAAGAAGCACTTCTTATTATTATCAATGTTGACAACAGTTGTGCTGCTTCATATTTATGTAGAAACCATGATGCACTACCATTCAAAAGTTCAGGATAAGTAAGATTTTTTATTAAAGAAAAATAAATAAATAAATGTTTTTATTAAGCAAGGACACATTAAATTTATATATATAAAAAAGACATTTATAATGAGAGAAAAGATTTATATTTCAAATGAATGCTGTTCATTTAAAGTTTCTATTCAGGAATCCTGGAAAAAAAAATCCACTTATGCATTTTCCACATTAAGCAGCAAAAACTGTCAGCACTGACAATATTAATAAACGAGCATAATATATCTGATAACAATCGAGCAGCAAATCATCATATTAGAATGATTTCTGAAGGATCATGTGACACTGACGACTGGAGTAATGATGCTGAAAATTCTGCTAATGAAATAGAAATTGTTTCTTTTAAATTGTAATAATATTACATTTTTTTTTCTTTTGATGAAATAAGTGCAGCCTTGGTGAGATTAAGAGACTTCTTTCAAAAACATTAAAGCATCTTTTGACTGGTGTATTTTTGTATCATTTAGCCTACTAATATGAACAAAATATTTTGATGTGATGGTTTGAATTATATTACTATGTAATAATAATTAGTATGACTGATGTTAAATGACGTGAAGAATGTTTAGTACAATAGTGCACTCACTGTAATGCAATTGCTGACTAAAACATTATACATTATTACTTTAATGGACATATATCACTCCAGAAATACCATGGTAATCATTGTTTCCAACAAAATACAGTGATTCTGATATTCCAAGCACTTTGGTAAATATACAGTACATTAACATTAAGGTTTTTTATTGTATTTGAAAGTCTCTTAAGCTCACCAAGGCTGCATTTATTTGATAATAAATACAGTAAACAAAGTGAAATATTATTACAACTTTAATTAACTGGTTTCTTTTGTTATAAATTTTAAAATGTAATTTATTTCTGTGTGAATTTTCAGCATTATTACTCAGTATCACATGATCCTTCAGAAATCAGTCTATATGCTGCTATATATATATTTGCTGATTCATATTTTTAGTGGTAACTGAGATTTTTCTCAGGATTCTTTGATGAAGAACAGCATTTATTATAAATATATATATTTTTTATATTGATTAATTTCATATATGTCTTTACTGTCTTTTTGGATTAATTGAATGTGCATTTGCCAAATAAACTATTGAAAGGCAGTATATCATGAGATTAAGCAGCTAAAACTGTTTTCAACATTGATAATAATAAGAAATGATCTTAGAATGATTTCTGAATGATCATGTGACACTGAAAACTGGAGTAATGATGCTGAAAATTCAGCTTTGCATCACAGAAATAAATTACATTTTAAAATATATTACAACAGAAGCCAGTCAATTTAAATTGTAATTATATTTCACAGTATTACTGATTTTTCTGTATTTTTGATCAAATAAATGCAACTTTGGTGAGATTAAGAGACTACTTTCAAAAACATTTAAAAACATTAATTTTTCCAAACTTTTGACCGGTACATTAATGTTTGGAAACATTCATGTTTTTTTAATATATATATATATATATATATATATATACATATATATATATATACAGTACCAGTCAAAAGTTTGGAAACACTACTATTTTTAATGTTTTTGAAAGAAGTCTCTTATGCTCATCAAGCCTGCAGTTAAAAAAACAAAAAAACAAAAACAAAACAGTAATATTATGAAATATTATTACAATTTAAAATAATGGTTCTCTTTTTTAATATATTTTAAAATGTAATTTATTTTTGTGATGCAAAGCTGAATTTTCATCAGCAAGTACTCCAGTCTTTGGTGTCTTATGATCCTTCAGAAATCATTCTAATATGCTGATTTGATACTCAGTTATTATCAATGATGGAAACAGTTGTGCTGTTTAATATATTTTTTTGGAATACTTTTTTCAGGATTCATTGATGAGTAAAACATTAACAGCATTTATTCATAAAAACAGCATTTATTCAAAATAAAAACATTTCTAACAATCTAAATCGTTACCATCACCTTTTATCAATTTAACGCATCCTTGTTGAATTAAGGTACTAATTTCTTAAAAAAAAAAATAGTTATTGTTCCCAAACTTTTGAAAGGTAGTGTAAATTGTTACAAAAGATTTCTATTCTAAATAAATACAATTCTTTTTAACTTTTTATTCATCAAATAATCCTGAAAAAAGTATCTCAGGTTATAAAAAAATATTAAGCAGCACAACTGTTTCCAACATTGATCATAAATCAGCATATTAGAATGATTTCTGAAGGATCATAAGACACCAAAGACTGGAGTACTTGCAGATGAAAATTCAGCTTTGCATCACAAAAATAAATTACATTTTAAAGTATATTAAAAAAGAGAACCATTATTTTAAATTGTAATAATATTTCATAATATTACTGTTTTTTTTGTTTGTTTTTTTTTGTTTTTAACTGCAGGCTTGATGAGCATAAGAGACTTCTTTCAAAAGCATTAAAAATAGTAGTGTTTCCAAACTTTTGACTGGTACTGTATATATATATATATATATATATATATATATATATATGACAAATAGTTCTACAGGGATATACAGTAAACAATTAAAACCTCGAAAGAACTATAATTACATTGATCTGAATCGATACGTTGCAAACAAGTGGGCTAGAAAGTATAAACAAGCCAGCGCTGTCTCCCATTGGAGGATTTCTCGGACGTGTCCTGTGAGGTCATCCCCATGGATGTGGGAGAAGCTGCGGGATGACGCCAGTGACGCTCCGCCCTTCTGCAAACTCGACGCTCGCGTTCATTTCATTCCTGCTCTCATTCCGAGCATTCTTCGCATCTCTATCGGTGCGGCGGAGATTCACGTTCACATTCCCGGCCGGCCCCAAAAAAACACAAGAATAACTTTAAACACAGTTTGCAAAAAAAAAGAAAAAAACTATACAACCCCACACTAGAACAAAAACAAAGGGGCCGAACTTAAATGTTGATATAAATAAAGAAAGCGGACGTTAAGGTAAGTTTTAAGGTAATTAGCCCTTAATGGCTTAATATTGTATGGATTAAGTTAAAGCATACGAGCAAATACAAACTGTGTTGCGTGATTATGACTATTGATAGGCATGTAACAAGAGGGGTCGGGCTCAAAGTATCTTTTCAATGGGATTTTAGTGCGACGCTGCAGCAACAGGGTGCTGCTTTCACTTTGTCCACTGACTCAGTCTGACATAGCACGAAAATCTTTGACATTTTTCACATTTTTTTGCTAAAGAAGCTGACCTTGCGCGCTCGCGCTCTGCAGTAAGTCCTGCACATTTACACCAGAAACAATACGCGTCGTTTTGGGGGAACGTTTTTTGGACATTGATTATTGCATGAAAAGAATTTTTGGACAAGATGACGGATCCAAATGTTGCTGTTTTCTCCTCCATAGTTGGCTATTTCGGAGCGGTGCACAAATATATCGAGGAGAGACTTGTTGCTCGCGCATCTTTGGCGTTTATTCTCCAACTTCTGTTCAGATCTCAGCCGTAAGTACATTTGACTTTTCTCCTCTTTATGTATTTGACTTACTGTGCGTGAACTCTTGGCATCTTACATCTTAGTACATCATTACAATGGTTGATTCGTTGCTTAACACGCACAGGAAAATACATCATATCCTTAAGCTTATTTAATATCTGTGTCTTTTATTTTAAAAACAACAACATCAACTACAACAACACTGTGTACTCGCACTTTACTTGACAGAGTTACTCTTGAGAAACTTTAGTTCTCTGTTGTGCAGTTTAAAAGTTTGTCCAAATCTGCTATACAATTCTAGCAGTAGTTGATACTGTTTTTAATGTTCCTACTGAGAATCTGGCTGCTATTCCTCTGTCATTTCCTTTGTTGGGAATGCCCGCCCTGTTTCTTATGGACTAATGTCGTGCTTCAGCGTGTTGTATTTCGACTTTTTAAACGATAATGCCGGTTAAAATATAGTGTGTCAGTTACAGTGTGTGTGTTTTAAAGTATCTTATTCAGAAACGCTGTTTCATCACAAGCAACGAAACTATGACGATAGTAACAGCATAGCTTAGCCTAGCAATTCATCAATGACTAGCTTTACCAACTCCACACTAACTACTCATGGCATTATTGCTCTTTGACGTATTTAACAGTTTCACTCTCCATTTGTGAATTCATTAGTTATGAAATCACATATGCATCGCACCTCCAGCTGCTTAAACTCAAAGATAAAACGAGCTGTGAGTTTCACTTTTCAATAGTAATTCTGGGTAACTCTTTATTTTACAATGTCATTGTTACATTGCATGCAGTTACTATAGTAATATAACTATAAATTATGCATAATTACATGCAACTAAACCAAACCAAACTCTAACCATATAGTAAGTACATGTTGTTAATGGTACTCAGTACTTAAATATATAATTACAGTGTAAGAAAGACATCTTAAAACCCACACTTTACACCTAAAGTGTAACCGAATTTGGTAACACTTTATTTTAAGGTGACATATTACTACCTGTACTCACTAGGAGTAACAGTAAATTATAATTACAAGTAACTAACACTGAACCAAACCCGGTAGCACTTTATTTTACAGTGTCCTTGTTACATTTGCTACATGTACTTACCACAGTAATAACGGTAAATTATGCATAATTACATGAAACTAACCCTAAACCAAACCCTAATCCTAACCCTATAGTAATTACAAAAATGTATAATTACAGTGTAACAAAGACACTTTAGAATAAAGTATAACCCCTAATCGTAACTCTATAGTTAACATGTAGCTGTAGTACATGTAGATAATTAATCTTATTCAGTACTTTTCTGAGTAATTACAATGTATCAACGTCCCCTTAAAATAAATTCTGACCTTTTTACTTTTTACACTAAAAATGTATTGTAACTGATTTTTTTTTTTCCAAGTCAATAATATTAATATATGTATGACTGAATCAAGCTGACTATAGTAGGCTACTTAATTCAAAGTCATTAAGAGTCAGATCACACTGTCAACCTACTAAAATTGTTGCCTTAAATAAGTAGGATCAGTGATGCCAAAGACACAGCCTGCATGTCATTTTAATATTTTGGCCACTTGAATGTCATATATGATGAAATTTGAGTTCACATACTTGCAAGAGTAGAATTATTTTGAATTGATGGAAACATATTGATTATTACTGTGCAGGTAGAAATAGTAATTTATTTTTTATTTTTTTACTTTTTGTCAGTGTACTATGAGAACACAAAGAAGCAGTTTCACTTTTTCTTTCTAATGCAAAATGTTTAAAACTGCGGACCCTTGCCCTGTTCTGGACTTTAATTCTTTACAGGAAAACAAGTTCCCTATTGTGCGTTTTGGGAAAAGACCTCTTTTCTTGCAGTTAATTATTGTCTTATATTTCACATTGGCCTCTTTTATAAAGAAGGGTCCGAGCGACACAATGTGTTGTTTGTGTCCTCTAACTGAGCCATTATCATGTACTACAGTAAACAGATTGACTTCTATCTGATATACGCCCCTGACATACAGTATCACAGTGATGAGAAGCAAATCTGCTTGTTGTGTAAAATAGGCATAGGAATAAGTGCTTTTTTGCTCAGTGTTATGCAGTGCGCGCATAGACCTGTTGAACACGCTTGCTTGACATTTTCAAGTCAGAGAATGAAACATTGTCTCACACTGAACCCATCAGTTGATGTTGAACATCTGACTCTTGATCAGATGTGGTTAGAAAACTGAAGAAGCTTATCAAAGTTAGCCATATCCATTGGGATATAAAAAAGGAAAGCATAAACCATAAAATAAGAGTGGAAATAATTTTATGATGCAGTGACTAAAGTTTCAAACTTAACCTTTACTTTAGTTGGCTGTTTGTTAGTATATTGCTAATTTGTGTTTAACCGGGTTGCTGGAGTGTAGGTTTCACTGTAAGGTATGTGCTGTTACTGTATTATTATAATTTATGAATTGAGGAACAGATTGTCATTTTGAGCACCACTGACTGATAGATGAATTCAGGCAAACCAGCGCTGCCGGTTATCTTTATATTGCGTACAGCCTCTCTAATATATACATTGCACATTGAGTAGCCTATGTATTACACATAATGAAGCTTTAAATAGTTATTTATTGATCAGAACACGGCTGACAAAAACTCTAAATGAGTTATTAAACTACAGGTTTTTTTTTTTTTTGTTGAATGAGAATGTCTTTGAAACCGCGTTTAGTACCGCATTGCCCTTTCAAGCTACAATCTCTGTTAAGGAAAATCGCATATCACTGTCCATAAATAATGAATTTGAATCAGGAGGGAAAAACATTCATTTCAATACTTTCTGTTTCAGTGGTGCTCTCCGGCGTGGCTCAGGAAGAAAGCATTCTTTCAGTTGTGAAATGAGAAGAGAATAGGTGCATTGCTCAGACATAGTGGATTGGGTTACCTCTGGGAATGGAGGATTGTGGGGGAATGGGAGCGTACAGAGAGAAGCTATTGTTTTTCCTGTTGCTGAGCCGGGGAGGAGTGTGTGTGTGAGGCTGTTGAATTGTAGAAGGCAAACAGTTTTGCGCTCAAGCAGACATCTGGTTTAGACCCCTTCTGCACCTGTAAGAAAAAAAAAAAAAATGCAAATATGAACGTTTGCTCTCGAGTTCCCGCTCTGGGAGTCCAGGCTAACAGTGCGCCCGTCATTCGCTGTCCAGGTCGGCTATTGTTATGCCAGCAACAGGCGGCAGCGGTCGTGGCACCATATGGCCCATGTATGCTTCAGATAAGATATCTCTTCACTCAGCTTATCAATGGCATTTTAAATCGCTTCATATTTGAGTCGCTAACTTTCTGTTGGCCAGCATTGACATGTTTGTTCTTCTAAAAGGATGAAAGATCAAAAAGTTGAGCTGAAGTCAGAGTATATTCAGTCTGACTGACATCCTGCACGCCAAACAATAGCATTTCCTCGGTTTGTGTTTTTTATGTTCCCGTGTGGGATGTACGCTAACAGTCCGTTGTGAATTTTGTGTACGAGCGACTCTAATGGAAATCAGATAATTGAAATATTTTTAGTTGTACTACAACAAACTGTTGATTTTCAATTTGTGTAAATCAAAATCTTCCATGAGCATATGGTCTACTGCTGTCGATCTTCTTTTTTTTTACCCCCCGTTGGAAACATCGCATCATTCTAGTGAATCATTTCAAGAGTTGTTTTGAATCATGTCCAAATTAGCAGTTATTCTTGAATCAACACCTGACGCATTGAAAAACGCGATTCTAGCATCTCTAGGCGTATGTTCTCTCACATGTTGATGTTTTTATTGACTGCATGTGATTTATGTTCAGTCGGTGGGTAGCGTGGAACAAATAGGTTTATAATGGCGACGCATATGAAAGAGGGTTTACCTCAACAAGGCTGAAAACAGATATGAATGAACCGCACAAAAGTGCCTTTGCCACTTCTAGAAGCAGCTAACTCACTTTGCTGTGCTCTGTGGTCAGGGGTAATGTGAACTACTAAACTCTGCTGGGAGACAGACCAACACAAACAGCCACGTCCTGTGTGTTTTACTCTTCATAGGCATCATTTCCTATTAGAATCTATCTGTGGTCAAGATTATCACGGGAGGGGTAAAAAAAATCAAAGCCATGGAAAATATGATACATTCGTGAGGTCCTTGGAAGGGAAGGTCCTGCGTTTAATGATTGGCATAATAGCAGGCGTATGTTAAAAAGGAATTCTGTGTTATATTCAGTGAATAAAAGGATGGATATGTTTGGCAGCAATATTCTTGTCTCTTCTCACTAATCCAAACAGCTGTTGTAAATAAAGAGCTGGACAAATCAGATGCTGTTTTATACAAACCCAAGTATTGGTCACTCTTTCCTGATTGATTTTATGGTCTTCGGATGGATCCTCTGCTTTTGTTTGTAACACAATGCAGTGTTTTGAAGAAAATTAATCACATACGTTGGATGGAGAAAAAAAGGAAGTGTGTCATATTGAAAGTTGGTTATTAACATCAAATTGACTAAAGTTTGACAACTTTTACAGTTGCCATGTGCATCAAAACCGCAGCTGCTACAATGACAAGTTTTACAAATGAGCGTCCATCAAGTATGGTTCTTTGTTCACTAAATGCATGTTTTTCAAATGAATTTAGGTGATGCAACACTACTGTCAATCTGTTTTTAATGTTTCAGTGCTGGAATTGCTGAATTAAGCTTTGGTTGTTATTCATTGTTAAACAGTGTAAATTCAACTGCCTTTGCCCTGTTTCCTCATTATACATAAAAGTATTTTAAGTTTGGTTTTCTTTCCCATCAGATTTAACACTTCATTTTTGTCGGAAGCCGTGTCTATTATCCGTGAGAAGTGTGAAGTCAAAAACCAACACACTAAAATAACTAATATACTAAATTCCACAATACCAAACACCACGATTTGAGAAACTGATACCGATAACGCTGAAATTTTCTCAATACCAATTCAATACCAAACAAAATTTTTTTTTTTTTATATGTTAAATATTAATAGCCCTAAATAATGTAACACATTAATAAACTTTATTATATTACTATGCATATTTCTTAAACTGTGCACAAAGGCTATTTCTATTTCTCGGCTTATAACTTGTGGTGAAAAGATGACAAACATAGACAATGACAACATTTCACACTGGCACTCCCACTGTGAAATATTCTGCTGAAGTCGCGTTTGCAAAGTTGGTTCCGATCGATCGGCTTGGTCATCTTTTTCAGAATCCGACTCGGACTCGAACTGATGTGGTAAAGCTGACGACATTATTAATAGTATTTATATAATTGCTTTGGAAGCTGAAGCTCGCGGTTATGGTAAGGGGCGTTACGTTTTCGACACACGCTTGATGTGTTCGGCCAATCACAATGCACTGGGTGTGGGGCTAACCATAAACCAATCAGAGCACACTGTGCTTCTCATAAGAAGGGGCATACTGTACATACAATGTAATGTATTTTTTTTAACATTAAAGCATGATAACATATTCTATTACACCCAATGCACAAAATAATGACTTTTGAAAATAACATCATATGACAACTTTAATGTGACAAAAGTGATTTACTTTTTGTATTTTGTTGTTTGATTAACATTAATGACACAGACAGCAGAGGGTATATTAGGCTGCTGTCACTTTAAGACCGAATGCACGGATCCAATATAATGAAATGCTGCATTCATGCCATGTCGTAATTACCGTAGTCTCGAGATGACACCACGTGATATTCTGAGCTGGCCACGTCCTCGGGCTGGGAATAACCACTAGCAATGCCTAAATGAATCTGCAGTGATCAGGTGGTACAGCAGTCATGTGGTACAAGTAGGAGCTCTCAGACAATTCCCATCTTACAAGATGTAATTACGAGCTCTACGAGGACATGAACACTTTTTACAAGTTGAAATCACGTAATTACAACTAGTGGTCGACTGATATATCGCCAAGGCTGATATTTGGCAGAGACAGAATCTGACAGAACTGTTAGACAAAGAAAGTAAACGGTATGCGAAAAAGTAAAGCGTTTGCTTTTAAGTTTTTAGTAACAGAAAGGCAAACTAATAGGCTACGATACTTTCTCATTTACCGTCAACATTCAGCAAATATGCATCTATATCATTTAAACAAATCTCTGAAAATCTAATAAACATTTAATTTCAGCTGTGAGATTTAACATTTAAATCCCCCAAAAAATGTGAGATCTTGTGAAGTGTGCATTTGTAGCCTGCATGAATGTGTTACTGTGTGTGACGGTCGGTCCGTATGAAATGAATGCGTACAGGAGAGTTCAGCTTCAGTCATATATCATTTTCACTTTGTGCTGTATGTAAAAATGTGTGTTACCTTGTCTTTATTTGAAAAAAATATGATTACCAGTGTACACAAAATTACCAGATTACTACTGAGTGCCCTGTCACAGGGGGATTTACTTCATTTTATTAACATATTCATGTATTTTTAAACAATTACTTTATTTGTGAAAAATACTGTTGTAGGATTGCAGATTCAAGAAGTTGTCATCTAAAGTATAAGCATGTTTATTTTACAGATTTATTTTTTAAAATTTATTTTTATATTAATTTATAATTTATTAAATATTGATTAAAATAAATATAAATTATATATGTTATATATGTGACCCTGGATCACAAAACCAGTCTTAAGTCGCACGGGTATATTTGTGGCAATAGCCAACAATGCATTGTATGGGTCAAAATTATCGTTTTTTCTTTTATGCCAAAAATCATTAGGATACTAGGTAAAGATCATGTTCCATGAAGATATTTTGTAAATTTCCTACCTTAAAGATATAAAACATTTATTTTTGTGAGTGAATGCAGCATAATCGCGAACATAAATGGTCAACTTTAAAGGCGATTTTCTCAATGTTTCGATTTTTTTGATTCCCTCAGAGTCCAGATTTTCAATAGTTGTATCTCGGCCAAATATTTTCCTATCCTAACAAACCATACATCAATGGAAAGTGTATTTATTCAGATTTCATATGATGTATAATTCTCAATTTTAAGAAATTGACCCATGTGACTGGTTTTGTGGTCCAGGGTCACATATATTTTAAAATAATCTCGGCTTTATATCGGCCATCGGCCACAAAAAACAACAACATCGGTCGACCACTAATTACAACATGCGGTAATTAAGACATGGCATGAATGCACCTATAAGCCATAAGCACCTGTGTTTACTAGGATGCTCACCGAGACGAGCGTTTTTACATACTTTTGCGAAACCGGTTGTCTGGAGTCTAAGCATGACCCACGGTAAATTGATTCTCCAAGGGAATAACTGAGTGTGGTCTGCTGTTTAGTTGTAATAACAAGCCTGTAAAGAAGCTGAGGTAAATTGCCACCAAAATGAAAAGCTGGCTCTTAGCCACTGACGTCATGTAAGTAAATGTGCTTCAGGACAACTGCCATAAAATGACTGCCAGCTACGGAGCACACCGTGGCCCTGACGACCATTTCTGCAAGTGCTATTCATGTTTACCCCCAACTGTTGGTAAAAATGTAAATCAAACATCAAAAAATTCTGACTGTAAACAGTGGTGGTGATTGTGATGGACAAAAATGCTCCAGAGCAATTTGAAAACACAGACCACTTTAGTTTCAAGTTTAATTGTCGCATGATTTTGGAGTGTTCTCTAAGTAAACATTGGTAATAGAAGACATTTTCTGCCCGTTCAAGAGCATTTTTGCTTGTTGTTAAACCTGAAAAGACTAGCGAGACCAGTTACCACATTTCAGAGTTAAAGCCTTGTAACTCAAACCAGATGGAGGGCTTAGTCAGTTCAGTGGAAGAAATTAATGTTGATACAAATGGTGTCTGAACATCTTGAAAAAAAAAAATTCTGAAGGACTTATGCTTTTATATCTAATAATATCGTGCCCTTCAGCCGTCTTTGGCGTACTTAAATGTTGTATGTCCTTATTCAAGCTAGTTTTTCCATGACCAGACACATGTGAAAAGCAATCTCTGATCCATGAATCATTAGATGAGTCAGTTCCTGAAACCGCCATAAACCTCCAAGTTCTTGGCCACAGCTGAAAGCAGGAAATCCAGGCTTCAATAACTTCCTTTCCCAGAGCTGGCCACGCTAGTGGTTAGTGCGCCCTGTTCCTTGCTAGCAATAGGAAGATGTACGCCTGTGGAACAAAAACACTCAGTCACTTCATTTACTGAAACTGTGTATAATTTGTGGCCTGTATTCAAATGTCGAGCGTCCAGGATCTCTGGCACCGTATTCTGTTCTTCTCCGTCGTAATAAATCCCTAGCAGGCCTTTCATTAATTGCTGCTGCATTGTTATCATGAGCGGCGGAGCCCGGGCAGATTCCCTTTGCCTTGGAGCTGGCCTGGATTTACAGGGGGAAGATACAGACTTTAAGATACCTCTGAACATTAGTATGCAAAGTGGACCTGCTCAATGAGTTTGAAATCTTGCTACAGTGCGGCCTTCGGCTTTGTAAACACCGCTTAACCTCTCCAATGCCTTATGCAAATACTAAGAGTTCCAGGGGTTGGGTTTTTTGTTTAATATAAAGGTTGCAGTTGCTGGAAACATTTACTATGCCATTCAACCATTGATTTTAAGGTGAAGCTAACTCCACCCCAAATTCTTTCTAAAATATTAGATATTTTGAGAAATATCTCAGTGTTTCTTAATTCAATGCGTTCCAATGTTGTTTGGCTGTCAACATTCTTCATATCTTCTTTTGTGTTCTGTGAATTTTTTTTATTTCATACAGGTTTTGAACTACATGAGGGTGAGTAAATGCTGACAGAATTCTCTAGGGCTGCATGATTTATCGAATTTTCATTGTGATCACGATTTCTGCTTCTCTCAATTATTTAAGCATAATCAAGTATAGTTACGTATAAGTGCACTAGAACAAAAGTGGTAACCTACAAATGTTTCTTCAAGGATTTTTTTTTCCTATTTGATTGGACCCATTAAAAATGACTTTTGTTGGTGTACCCAATTTTTTTCCAGATTAAATACATTTTTTTTTTACTTGAATGAACTCTTTTTTGGGGGGATTTTGCAGTGTTTGCAGCGGAAGGATTTTGATGTAGTATTTTGACACATCATGATATACATTTTTAAAACGTATATCTACATTATAGAAATGACACCAAAAATGTTATCCTAGAAATTGTGCTTCATGTGATCAAATCTAAATTCAAGAATTCAAAAATATTGTTGAATAACAATATTTTTTAACATTATTGAATCAACCTAAATACTACATAAGTTTACAACAACAAAACCAATTGTAAGTGTTCGTGATCAGGTATAATCTACATCTTGGATGGACTGACGGTGAGTAAATTAACACCAAATTTTCATTTTTGGGCGAACTATCCCTTTAAGGAAATTATTGTAATTTTGGCCCTGTTTACACCTGATATTAAGATGCGTTTTGGTTGATCGGACCACAAGTGGACGACGCTAAATACAGGTGTAAATGGGGTCTAAAACGTTTTGAGCTTCTGACCACTTCCAGAGGTCGTGGAAAGCACATTCGACCTGATTGCTTTCGTAGTGTAAACGCTCATGTGGTCGAATGTGTTCAAACAGTCACAAAAGACCGTCTTCTCTCCGTCTACTGATCTAATGCGTAACATTATGGGAAGTGCTCTAGCCAGACGGGATTTAAACTTTTTTGGCTGGGGACCCAACTTTAGTTTTAAGACAAAAAACGTACCAAGCACAATGTTCTCTCACCATTCCTGATTTCTAAAACACACTCACAGCGTTCGGCTGGTCTTGCGGCTTCAGAGCAGAAACGACGGCTGATGATCTTCGTATGTTTTTCCATTGTCTCTGGTCGGGTTCATATGTAAATTGCATCCATTACATTAAAAGATCAAAAAAAAAAAAAAAAACCATACATTTACCCGCCCATAGACCCTCCCCTCGAAGAAATCAGGACAGAAGTGGTTAAACGTGGACAAAAGTGATTAAAACACCAGGTGTGAACGGGAATGTGTCTCCCTCGTCTGCTTGTGATCCGATCGACCAAAACACATCCTAATACCAAGTGTAAACAGGGCCTTTGATCTTATATTAGAGGTTTTGAAAAACTTTTTTGTAATACGGTCAGGGTTGGTTGTCTGTGAACTTTTTGAAGTTGTGCTCTTTTGAAACAGTATTTTGAAATAACATTGCTTAACCTGACCAGACAGGGGTTTTTCCTAGCATGGGTCTCATCTGGTCTCCTCCGCTCATGAGGCACCAATAAACACGGCCGCATCCCTTTGCCGATGGATGACAAACAAACAGCGTGTCAGAAAATTCCATGTGACCTTTCCGCCATTAGTGCTGTGTTGAGAAGAAGTGATTTATGACAGATGGAGGTGAACTCCAAACAGACGCTGTCTTTGACATGCTGGGACTTGTGAAATGCAGATGGCCTCTCTGCTCATCACTGCCATTTCATTCCTCATGCCTCACCGCATGTCGCTCGGCCCGTGTCCTCGGCTTTGGCTGGGAAATCTCTTATGATAAGCAGGTTTTATTCACAGCTTTTATTACCTGGCTTTTATATGCACTATTTCCACACTTGGTTGTTAAGCACCTTCGCAAGTTGGGACGGTGGAATTCAGAGCGTATTGTGATAGACATGCTTTTTTAAAAGGTCACCCAATGCATCCTTGTTGGAGGTATAATTGAATTATTTATCGTTTTTTTTTGGTCACATTATGTTAGTACTATTTAAAGCAATACCTTAATTTCATTCCAAATCGGATTATTTTCTTTTGTGGAACACAAATAGATATTTAGCATAATGAATTTTCGTGCTTGTCAATTGAATTTTCATGGTTTATTCTTGATAATTACATTGTTGTCTATTCAAATATGGTGCATCAGAACATGTCACTTGTTTATTGTGTCTTGTAATCTGTGCATATTCATGTTGCATGAACAGGATTTAAAATTACATTTTTGTGTATTCCTTACACAAAGCTGTCGTAAAGCTTGGAATGCAGTGTAGACTTCTTTTTAGTGTAATTTTTTTTGGATCGTCATTCACTTTCCTTGTATGATAAAGAGCAGAATGAACATTCTTTAAAACAACATGAGGCTTGAGGGTGAGTAAATGATGACAAAATGTTCATTTTTTTGTGTAAAATATTACTTTGAGCCTCAGGCAGGAAATGGGACTACTTCCTCTGCCCTTCCTTGTGCCATCGGTGTGATGGGCCAAACATTGCACATAATTGTGGCGCATTGGAGGCAGGTGGAGAAAGTTGTTTTGACAGGCCCTGTAAATCAATCCAGCTCTCTGCCCAACAGAAATTGATCCCAAAGCGGCCCGTAGTTGCAGCACCAGGCGGTAGGCTTCAGGCCTCAGGTTTGAGTTGGATCCTATCAGACGGTTTCACCGCATCTCACCCCGCCGGTTTAAAGAGGCATGAAATAAACGCTTGGGTCTTGCCAGCAGGAGAGCGCCAGTGGCCGTCCACTCCACTGGACCTTTGCTGTCTGCTTCAGAAGATTGGTCGTGAGAGACTCTGTCATTGATTCATCAACGCTCTAGGACTTTAGATTTATTCATGAAACCAGCAGAAAGATCCAGTACAAAACAGATCAATTGATTTTCTCTCTGCGCAACCAGAGATTCTTGTAGAGTTTATAGACTTTGGGGAAAAAGCATTTTTAATGATATTTATATACCTGTTTGATTTAAAAAATGTTTTAAAAAGAAACAAGAAAAGTTAAAGAAAGAGAAAGAGATATCGCAACACTGATAAGTAAGTTATATGCAACAAGGAAACTGATAATTGGCATTTTGATTTGATTTTGATCATGGTAGACTTTGGTTTCTGTGAAAATATGTTATTATGCAAACAATGTTAATGAAAATCGAATGGTCCTTTTCAATTTCGACTCAAAAATTAGTAAAATTACCTTTCAAGGTTCACGTGTTGTACTAAAGTTGTTTCACACATTCCAGCGATAATGAATTTGTTAGGAGGACGGATGTGGCGTGTGGAATCTCTGTTATGTCTCGCTGCCGCTATGAATATGCATAATTTGATGCTGCTTGTTCCAAACAAGCATACTTTTAAATACTTCAGATTTCCCAGCAATAATGCACAATATGCGGTATTTAGTAATTATATGGTAATTATAGTTCTTCACTCAGAGACCTGAACTACTGCGGGTCATTACAGGGTCAGCGAAAGTCGTTGACTGAACCATTATTGCACCTTCAGAGATAACGGCACAAAAGGAGTCCACACAGAAAATTACATTTCAGACCTCTCATCTTCTATTTCATTACCCCGGCCCTGTGTGATGGCTGAAATTGGTTCTCTTCATTTAGGGAGCCAAATTCCTGCTTAGCTAGAACCTGAGTGGTTTATGTAATCTGTCGATAAGTGTCATCTCCCATCATGGCGTGTCGCAGCCATGGGCCGCTCTCACCATGGCATTGACTTGTTGCCTGCTTCCTCCTTTATCTCGCTAATAAGACCATTTCCATGGTGCTGGAGACGGGCAGATAGGAACATGCAATTATTTGTAAAGGCTGCAACTGTTTCTACAGGTGACATTCCTGCCTCTTAGAAGCTGTGATAATTAGTGTTCTAACAGGCTGTGGCACACCAGACTTTGGCTTTGACAGGCTCGTGACCAGAGGCAGAGATGTAGGAAGCCGGTCTCGCTAAAGTTAGTGGAGAGAGCCACTTATCTCGCACCTCTGAAAGTTCTGCGCGGTTGCTTCGGCCTCCGAACCCAACGTTTAAAGTTCAGATAAATAGAAATGTGCTTATTTTCAAAGTCGACTAATCTGGTGACCTGTTTACACCTGCTATTAAGATCGGATCACAAGTGGACGACGCTAAATACAGGTGTAAACGGGGTCTAAAACGTTTTGAGCTTGTCCACTTTCGACCATTTCCAGAGGTCGTGGAAAATGCATTCGACCGGATTGCTTTCATAGTGTAAACGCTCATGTGATCGAATGTGTTCAAACAGCCACAAAAGACCGTCTTCTCTCCGTCTACTGATCTAATGCGTAACATTATGGGAAGCGCTCTAGCCAGACAAGATTTTAACTTTTTTGGCTGGGGACCCAACTTTAGTTTTAAAGGATAACTCCGGTATTTAGCACTTTGAGTCTCTTTTCTGGTTTGTTTTGGATGAACTAGAGTGGTGGACACAGACATTTTGACGATGGGTTCTGTCTCGACTTTTTGACTCGTTTAGAATCGCCTTTGACCGCTTCAGAGTGGCTGGCTACGGGCATGCACAAACATGTCCTTAAAACAACCCTTAACGGTCGTTTTCAAAACTGTGCAACTCACCGAGTGGTTAGTGGTGTTCGTTGATGATTAAAAGCAAATATATCGGCGCAATGTATGATTTCAATCCGTGCTATTTGCTATAGTGGAACTATTTTTTCAGATACCTCACAACCGCGTATAAACTTCCGCTCGGTATTTGAGTCTGAATCTTGAGTCAGTCTTAATCGGAAGCCCTGTATAAGTGGTCTGGTTCCAGAGTGTATTTCAGCAATTTTTAGCGGTTTAAACAATGGCATGATTTCACTTTTATACCAGAAAAATTTAACTTGATACGTTTCTCCTCAGATTGTTTCAAGACCTAATTATTTGAGCTATGTTTTCTGTTTAAATGACTAAATTCAATTTAATAGATTTGTATAACACTTTTCAGAATATGTATTATTTCAAAGCAGCTTTACAGTGAATAGGGCCTTGCAATTCCCAGCAAACATGCCAGAAGAAAAACTAGAGCTGCTTGTAATCAGCACCCTCCGAATTAACAGAGAAAGCTCTGCAGTTATCCACTTAATTCATAACCTCGCCATAGACAAAGTTCTGCGCATGCATTGCCCCTTGCAATTTTATAATGCTTTCGTGTTGTACTCTCAACTTCATTTAACGAATTTTACCATATTTAGATTTCTTCCACAGAAAGGATCTGTTAATTATCCAGAAGAGTTTGATGTAATAGTGACAAGTTAATGAACATGCAAATTGGTGTTTTTAGTATTAGACATTGTGAAATGATTAAAATAGCTGTGTGATACCTTATGAGACCCGGAGCAGAGCGCACAGCACTACAACATGAGATGCACAAACACAAATATGCTATTGAAATGCAAATTCCCACCACAAAAGAGTAACCTCTTAAAGAGCAAATTTGTAAACATTATTTGAGATAGACCTTATTTAACCAATATATGAATTAGCATATGCTAACAATGCAGTGTGTTCAATACTCCTGCAGAAAAGCATATTACATTAATTCTATTTACTCACAGTAGTACAAAGCAGGTTTATACGTTTTTCTCCCATATGTGACTCGCTTTTCCTGGTTTTAAATAATCAGAATAATCGCACCATGGAGGCATGTGTTCACTTTAATGACAGTGATGAAATGCCCCCACAGACATGTTCAATGCTCTCTGTGTCACCTCTCAAAGGTTTTCTCTCTTCCGTATCCTGAGCTCTGGAGTTGTTGTGGCAGAGAGTATATAATGGCATCGAGTTGTGAAGGAGGCATGTTTGGGCACATCCTGGCTCAGATGTGCTGGTGTATTATCAGCGCCACACACTTATAATGCAACACAAATGTGCTGACACACTTGAGCACACTAACACAAAAGTGCTCACGTATACACACACACATGTTTGCATAGAGCGGTAGAGCAGTGAATGAGTGTGGACGTCTGTAATGTGTGCAGAAGGTTAACAGTGCCTCAGGCCACTACAGGGGACTACAACTTGATTGGCAGCTGCCATATACTGTATGAAGAATGGAGGGGGGGGGGGGGATTCAAAATAACAGTGTGATCATAATCATGATCATTCTTGTCATGCAAGTTTTCAACAACAGACTAAAAGCATATTTATTGAATCGCTTCCTAGAAGCAGTTGTCACTGTAAAATATAGTATTTTTGGAAATTGTAAGGAAAGATTAGTTGAGTTCGTTTTACAAGAAATTACTTTTCCTACTTCATGTTTAATTCAACGTGTTACTTGCCATTTCTTTGTAATTATTTGTGAAATATTCTTTTTATTTATTTATTTAATATGATAATTTCAGAAGCAGTGCTATTTATTACCATAAATCCAACAAGGTCATGCTTGATACAGTTCAAGGCAATAATATCTTCTGCATCCCAGTAAAATAATAATCAAAACATCTTTTTATTCTGTTTATTCACAGAATGGTTTTACATACTTCAGTAAGATGAATGCAAAAAAGTGGGCAGATGAAGGACTAAATCTCATCACATTTTATAATGTTAACATTTAATTCGAAATATTTCAACATCTGATCCACTTTCTTCAGTGAATGAATTTTGGGCTGGGAGAAGCAGAATTTGGAAAAGGAAAGGATAAATTAGCAAAAAGGTTTTTTCCTTTAAGTACTGTGTGTAAGTGTGCACTCCGCACAACTTGCAGGTGCGCACATTGTCTGAGCACAGAGCAGGACTTGTTTCTCCATTATAGTGTAATTTTTAATGAATCAAAATGGAGAGCCTTCCAGCTACATCCTTTTTCACTCTTGCCAAAATGCATTTGTCAAGGCTTTTTGGCTGTGTGTGCCTGTGAGCTGCTGCACCATAAGGAGATCTCACTTTGTCTGACATTCTGCAATCTTTGCAGTAGTTTACTGCTTTCTGTGAGTTACATCTAGTCCTTTCATCAGGTAAGATTATAAAACTTTTGCATTAGATTCTGGATGTCGAAAGAAAGCGTTTGCCGTAATGGCTGCATGTGTGAATCAAAAGCACTTAGTGGTCAAGACGCCATTTTACGGAGGTATTAATACATTATATACATCATATAAATCGTCTACACTTTAAAAGAGATATTTAATAATATCTCTCTCTACTTCCCTTGTAGCATACAGAATATTTAGTTTAGTTTTTAACGTTTTAATAAAAAAAAAAAGTAGTACAGTTTATGATATTGCAATTTTAATTGGCCAAAGCATTACAATAATCATCACCTAATCAGTATCGACAAGAATATCAATATCAGTACATCCTTAATATTAATAAAAATAACAATATTGATAAGTCCTCTCACAGCTCCTGGCTGGATAACACATCCACAAAGTTAGAAAGACACTTCACATCAAATTTTTATTACAAATTCCAAAATTAAGCTGTTTTGTAATGAAGTATATCTAATAATCTTGTGTGAAGTGAAATCTATGCCAAAAATTGACCTGAAAAATACTTGAAGGCTACATGGCATTGTTTTATTTTAATTAAATTTGTTTTTATGTTAATATTTAACTTTTTTTAAGCACATATTCATGTTTACTTTGTTTTCAATGGTATTGGAACTACTCAAATTCTATTATTGTGACAGCATATTTAGGTGTAAAAACTACTTTGCTGAAATTTAGAATTTCCTCATGAGGTAAACGTCCTCGTATTTTCAATTTCTCTCAGTGTCTCTCAAGTGTCTCTCAGACGTAAATTTAAAGGGGGGGTGAAATGCTATTTCATGCATACTGAGTTTTTTACACTGTTAAAGAGTTGGATTCCCATGCTAAACATGGACAAAGTTTCCAAAATTAAATTGTACGTTTGAAGGAGTATTTCTGTTGCAAAAATGCTCCTTCCGGTTTGTCACAAGTTTCGGAAAGTTTTTTTCGAGTATGGGCATGTGTGACGTCAGATGTAGCGGAATTTCCTTATACGGGTCCTAAGGGCACTTCTCCGGAAGGACGCGGGCGTGCGCGCAACCGTAGACCAGAGCAAGAGAGCGAAAGCAGTACGCCCATCAAAGCGCTGTGCTCGGCTTTAGGGAAGTCAATGTCACCAAAGAAGTGGGTTTTTGGTTGCCAGGGCAAGACAACCCTGCACAGATTCCCAAAGAACCCAGCGTTAAGGGACCAGTGGATGGAGTTTGTTTTTCCAGAGCATCAACGAAGTTGTGCAAGACTGTTTGTTCCCTGCATTTCGACGATGATTGTTTTATAAACAAAGCCCAGATCGACGGATTTGCAGATCGTCTAATGCTTAAGGATCGAGCAGTCACAATGATAAAGGTTCGCGGTCGTGCGTTGGAACCGGGCGGTGAGTAAAACTGCTTCAAATGTCTCTGTGTGTTGTTAGCTCTGCGCGTAAGCACAGCTTTAGCTCCGCCCACACGGCCCGCCTTCAGCCGCTCGTTTTTTTCCGGAAAGACTCGGTACAGCCTATCTTTCTTTTATAAATATAATAAAACTAAAGACTTTTTGGAGATATGAAGGATGCAATACTACTCTATAGGTACTCAAGATTAACAGGAGATTGAGTGAAAATGTGCATTTCACCCCCCCTTTAATAAGCTCTAGCAAACGTTTTACCTATTGTTTGTCTCTATTTAGACAAGACGTGTAAGAACTGACAGTTTGCTGTGAAATATTTCTGAGAGCACTTACAATTACAAAATGACCTGATATAAAACAAAGTCTATTAGAGTTGTCTTCCTAAATGTTGTTCACTTTTGCAAAAGAGTCAGCACATTCTGTACACCTTTTACATCTCTTCAAAGGATCTTCTTGCTCACATCTGATGAATGACGTCTTTATCAATTGCAGGGGAAAAGGCTAAAAGATAAAATCCTGCTTTAATCATACTCCCATTTATTGTGCATGTTGAAGTAATCCAATAATGCAGCGCTCTCGAACAAGGCGGAAATTATCATTATCTTTTAGGCGGCATTGATCTGGGATCCCCATGAGAGATGTTGCATGAAATAGTGGCAGAGGTGAATCAGTTACGTTGACGTATCGAAGGCTAAATGATCATCGAGGGACTTCAGCCATGTAGCATGATTAGGCTGTTTTTAGGCTATTGATTTTTCTTCTTTAACACTTGTTTCTGTAAATGCATGTTCATTTCACGTTTGATCTGCAACAGCAAACATTGCTCATATAATATTACATTTAGAAGTAACTGGCCTTCGATGCAACCCATGGTTTAGTCACTAACATTTAACCCAACCATATAAGCCCGGTCCAGCGGCTGTGATCCGCTGCATCAGACTGACTGTTTCTCTCCACTAAAAGCGGCTGCCTATCTAGAACCAGCTACTACACTTTCCATTACCATCAAAGGCAGAATAACCTCCAATTAATGTAAGTGGAAATGTAAATTCAGAGTAGATCCATTTGGTCTGGTGATAAAACTCAGAGCAGTGAGTGGTTAGAAATTGCCATGGCCTAGTGTTATTCTGAGCATTCATCTTGTGCAGTTTAAACTTTGCATTCATCTTGTGCTTAATTTGCACAAGATGAATGCAAAGTTTTAACTGCATTTTACTACCAAGGCTTAAATAATCTTTTGAAAATATACTCATTTGCTAAAGATGATAAGTCATTTAAAATAGAAAAATGGTTCTGCTTTACTTAGAGTTTGTAATATTATCAAAAAATCTGATTTTCAAATGACCTCTATTAGTAGTATTAAGTGAAAGTATGTACTTCTCTGGTGAATGTTCATACAGTGTTTGGGAGAATTGGGACATACTGTGACTTAGTTACATTGTACTTACTCACATAAGTACTGAGTAATATTAATTATCTATGTACTTACTATAGAGTTACAGTTACGGTTACGATTTAGTTAGGGTGAGTAACTTGCAATTATGCATAATTTACTGTTATTACTAGAGTAAGTACATTGCCAATTCCATCTTGATACCAAAGTCTTACTGTTAATGCTTACTTGTTAGCATATTTAGAAATTCTTTCTTAACTTTTAGGTTCAAACCTTTAAAAACTGCTATGGGAGCTTCGGCATTCCTCGCCACTTTTTACAGAAAATGCCAAAAGTGAACTATCATAGATGCACAGGGTTTGTGGGCAATATTAGCTGAAGTACATAATCCACATAACTTTGGCTTACTACTATTAGTGCACTAATACATTTTATCTTGCATACTAAAGGATAGACAGCATGTAAAATGGAAAACAACTATAGAAAATCAGTGACTTTTATGGCAACGTCCCTTTTGAGGTAAATCTCAAGGCAGATATTTCCAGTCATGCAATTATAGCACCTTGAATGGGTGCACATTTCAGTTTAAATAACATGTCTTCCAAATCAGTAATAAAATTGGACAACAATGATTGTGCTTCTTTATCTCAAATCAGACACACAAAACTTTTTTTTTTCAGCTAATGCAAAACTAAATCTACCTGTTGAAGTGGGATTGTTCATGTCACTTCGAAAGCACTGGTATTTTCTATAGGGAAGTCAAACTCCATCAGGCAAAACAGACGTGTTGAGACATTGGCCTTAGCTCCCGCTCTCAAGTAGGCCACGCGTGGCCAAGGGACCAATGGCAGCCATTTTTCAAGAAGGCTTTCTGTTAGCATATGGAAGCCAGCACTGCAAGGATAGCCGAAGTAAACATGTTTATCTATGCTGAGCTCCTGAGCGTTCCCCTCAAACTGGCCATCTTTAAACAGTTTGTATATCTGATAGAGGGGGAGAATGCGCTTCCAAGATGAGGCACTGCACTGAACAACCACATTATGTTTGCAGCAGTGCTGGAAGTGATTACCAGTGTAGTTCATTATTCAGTTTTGTTGGGGGGGGGGGGGGGGGGGGGGTGGGGGGGGGGGCATGAAGGCCCAAAGCATTTAGTGGTCAGAAAGGGGAGGCTTTTTTTCCTCTCTCATCAGTCTGTGAGTGTGTTCTGCAGTGTCAGCATTCAGCACACAAACACGGAATTCAGTAAAAGCTCTCTCCACTCTCCCAGAGCGTTTCCCCCCTTTTTTTTCCAACAGCCTGCTCCCTTCCCCCCTCGTGAACTGACATTCTAGAAGAAACATATGCTGCTAGTCCACATCACAACAGCTTGTGCTGCCTGAATGGAAGAAGGCACGTAGAGAGGAAGCTGTCGGAAGGGTGGGGGAAGGGGTGGAGTGATAAACGGAGAAGAGGGGAGAGTCTCCAAGAATGCTCATGAGTTCTTGGAGGTGTTGCATGTTGGACCTATTGAGTGGTTCATGTGAAGTTGACTGGAGAATATAACATTTTCAAGAGGAAATTACATTTTTACCGTTTATGATATGACCCCAGTTTATGGGGTGATTTGCAGTAGGGGCCAAAGCTCAGGGCTGGTACTTGGGAAGTTGCTGGTTCAAACCTTCTAAAGTCAACATGATATTAAAATGGACTTTATTTACTTTCTTAATGCATGTTCCTATCCTGAATCGTGCATGACTCATTAGAGCACGTTATTCCCAAGAACAAAATGTTTGTCTTTGTGAACTTTATCATATTGTAATGATGTCAATGTCAATGTCACTTTTATTTGTATAGCACTATTAAAACAACACATTTTGACCAATTTGCTTTACATCATCTCAGTAAGATAGTAAGACAAAATAGTACAATAGTAATAGAATAAAAAGAATAAAAAAATATCATCAAAATGATGAATAGGCCATGGAAAACAAATGTTAAGTTGTTCTTTAAAGACATGTACAGAGTCAGTGTCCCTAACATGTAATGGGAAGCTATTCCAAAGTCTTGGCACTACTACCCCAAATGCACAATCCCCTTTCTGGCTTAACTTGGTCCTTGGAATTTTCAGCAAATTTTGAGTTGATGATCTCAAAGCTCTTCCTGTCTGATACTCCATTAACAGATCTGATAAATAAGTCAGTCCAAGGCCATGAAGAGATTTATACACAAATAAAAGAAGTTTAAAATCAATCCTAAATTGTACAGGGAGTCATTGTAAAGAGACCAAGGACAGAGTGATGTGTTCACGTTTTTTAATATCCGTTAATAATCTCGCTGCAGCTTTTTAAACCTTTTGCAGGCGTAGAATAGATGCTTGACTAATACCCTTATATAAAGAATTTCAATAATTAAGTCTTGATGATATCGTCAGACATGATTTCATCTTAGCCAGATTTCTCAGATGAAAAAAACGTGACTTTACCACATGATTTATCTGTGCATTCAACTTCAGGGAGCTATCAATACAAACACCCAAGTTTTTAACACGTTCTTTAACATATAATGACAGTGGGCCAAAATGTAACTCTGCTGCGCCCCTGGCTCCTCTGGGGCCGAACACTACAACCTCTGTCTTATTTTCATTGAGATATGAAAATTTAGAAGCCAGCCATGATTTAAGATCAGACAGGCAGGTTCCAGGTTAATATTTCCGTTTATTAACAGTAAATATATTTGCAAGTTATCTGCATAGCAATGAAATGCAATGTCATACTTCTTGAAAATGTCTCCCAACGGGAGCATATAAAGCGAAAAGAGCGTTGGGGCCAGGATAGAGCCTTGTGGCACACCACTAATAAGTAATGTCGATCTCGATGTATACGAGCCAAATCTTACTGTCATGCTTCTAGCAGTCAGGTATGACTTAAACCAATTTAGGGCATTCCCCTGAATCCCTACATACTCCTCTAGCCGCGAAAGCAGTATGATCTATTGTATCAAAAGCTGCAGTTAGGTCTAATAAAACTAACACTGCTGAATCACCAGCATCCACTGTCACCAGTAAATCTAGGGCTGTTTTCGACTAAGGATTTTCATAGTCGAATCTGATTCGTTAGATTTTGCCGTAGTCGACTGATAGTCGAACCTTTTTTTTTTTTTTTTTTTTTTTTTTTTTTGATAGCAGCTAGATTTTTTCCATTTCAAACAAAAGAGCTAAAAAAAAACTAAAAGAAAAACATGGTGTGTAACAAATACCTTTTATTCATTTAAAGCCAGATGAACAAAACATATCACACATATATCATAACATTTCATAAACATGAGGAGCAATATGAGAGAGAAATTTGGTGATCGTTGTTTAGGTACATTAAACCACGTAAAGCTTTTTCACGCCCATGAGAACCGTGTGGAGTCAACTCACAGCCGCTCCGCTGCCCTGCTGAAAATGTGAAGCAGAAACGCTTAATATCAGATAACGTCCATAATAATTGGACTCTGGGTTCGATTTTTTGACCATTTTCAGTGGTTATGAGGAGCAATATGAGAGGGAAATTTGGTAATCATTGTTTAGGTACATTAAACCACGTAAAGCTTTTTTCATGTTAGGACTTAGCCTATATATAAAGCCCATGAGAACCGTGTGGAGTCAACCCACAGCCGCTCCGCAGCCCTGCTGAAAATGTGAAGCAGATTTTTGAATACATTTTTATTTATTTACATTAGTAAGCTACAGGACATTGTCTTTCAAAACATGACCTGCGCGAAAGCGGAAAATATTTTTTTGTACCCAGCCCTTCTGAAAATGCGAATGCGTCTCTGTCCCCAGCACATTTCAAACCAAACTGACGCCCATGTATTCGACTATGAGGTTCATAGTCGAATCAGACCTCTCCGAATCGAATCGTCGAATCCTCGACTATTAGAAGTCAGCCCTAAGTAAATCATTGAACACTTTTTTTATAACTTTATAATAACTTGCTCTTCATCTGAAGAAGACTTTCTTTTTCAGCTGACATCACAAATCCATTTTACTTTTTTAACTCCTCACTCCAACCACCAACCTCCATTCAGGCTCCAATCATTTCTTGATGTATACACTCCCTCCAAAAAAAACAAAAAAAAAACAAAACAAAACAAAACAACAACAACAAAAAGGCAGTCACTGTGAAAGCAGTCACTGTGACGGTACTCTTTCAAAAAAGGTACTGATATTTACCATTTAGGTACTAATATATACCTTGAGGGCCCAGCATATGCACCCTTTAGAGGTACAAAGGTGTATCTTTTGGAAGGGTAACATTTGTTCCATATTTTCCAAGAGTTTAAAATCAAATATCAGCCTACATTTTTCTTCTTGAGAATCCAGTTTTCAATCATACTTCCGATACAATGGTAAAATGGTTGCGCAATGGTTTTGTAAAAAAGTGCACCATCACAACTGTGCCCTTGAGAAAGGGACAACAATGTCTAAACCCAGCTGACTTCTACCCGACAGTCAACAGTGTGGATCATTCTTCAAATGACTAGCCTGCATACTGTATTTGGAAGGCCATGTTTGTTTTTCTACTTGATTTGTGTGTTTTTTTTAATATTTTTATTAGATTTCACTATTTTATGTTGCTCAGGTTATTTACTTTATAGAGTAGATGGTAGGTTATTATTTAATTTTCATTCATTCATATGAATATCAGGGCAATATTGCCCTGGATGCTGACAAAGAGGGGCAACTCGAAACCGGGCAACTGAGTTTGAGATTGTTCTCCTTTTGACAGATGAATTTTATGTTTTTTATGGAAATGTCGGGTGGTTTTAAGAAATGTTTAAGGATAAAGCTTCTAGACAGAAACTTAATTTCCTCAGGCAATTGGATTCAAGTTGCAGCAGTCTTAGATGCATGTCTTCAAAATTCATGCTGTCATAATGCTACAAAAAAGTCAAAGTAATTTAGGGAGCACTACCTTTATTGCCACTTTGACTGACAATTTAACAAAAAGAGCATTTTAAAGTGAAATGTAGTTAAATGTAGTTTAAGCTGGAGTTTTCTCAGTGTTAAAATACTTTAAACCAAAGTCCAGTTTAATATATTTAGACAACTATGAGTAAGCCATTCATTGAATTCACCAAAGAGTGCAACATCTTTAAAATCTCTTTTTGTTTGAGTGGTCTTTCATGTTCTGGCTCAACCAGTGGCATGAGTTTAAAGTGATACTACCAGCGAATAATGCCATCACCTGAAATCTCACCAGCAGATATCCGTGCAGGAGAGAGTAACCACAACTCTGTTTGTTTATTGTCTCTTCCAGGATTCACCCTAGTCTGCTCCAGGCTTCGGCTTGGAGGTCCCAACCGCCACCATTGATCCCAGCAGCTGGAGTGGCAGTGAAAGCTCTGCCGAGGATATTGAGAGGATGAGCGACTCAGCAGACAAGCCCATTGACAATGACGCTGAGGGGGTGTGGAGCCCTGACATAGAGCAGAGCTTCCAGGAGGCACTGGCCATCTACCCGCCCTGTGGACGCCGCAAAATTATCCTCTCGGATGAAGGCAAGATGTATGGTAAGAACACAGTGTTTCTTCCAAACTATACCGTACAGGATACGGCCACAAACAACCTCTCTGTTTCTTCAGGCAACCAATCAACAGTTGACAGAAAAATGTCTGCTGTCGATTTTGGTGTGGCTCAGTTGACAAATTATAATGTAGCAATTTAGCAAACAATAACACCTTGTTCTTACCAGTTGTATGTGTTAAAGTGATATTTCACTGCTGGAAAGATGAATGTGTATTTAAATTGGGTCATTTATGTAGTAGAAATGTGAAATTATTTTAGAAGTTGGTGTCTTCTAGACTGAGAAAAGCCAGAAAATTTATTTTTGGCTCATGTGGATGCAAGACAACAACTCCCAGAATGCACTTGCTTCGCTGTCCTACGAGGCCACTCCCAAGCCAAACCTACCGGTTACAGAGGGCAGTCTCGGAAGAAATGATACAACTAGGCTACTAGTCGACTCGAAACTGAAAAGACGCTGTTTTATCGTGAGATCCCCCTATGGGCGGGTTGAAAACATGCGGAACGAGCTCCTACTACTGGCTGGAGTCTCTCGCCTCTGGACAAAAAAACCTCAGATGACGCAAAATGATGATTGGAGGCAAAATGCGTCACCTCTTTTTTCCAGACACACAATAAAGAAATCTCTCGTCTCAGGCGGACATGAGGGAGGGAAGCACGGTCATTCGAAAATACTACCGGGTTTCTGCTGATACAAAGCTTAATGCTAATCGGTGAAGTATCCCTTTAAATCTCTTCAATAGTCATCTGAGGTTTTGTCCTAACCAGTCACAACCATTGATCACTTAGGATCACTTGGTTCCAATTTCCCCAGCCATGGTGAAATCTAGTCAGTCAAAAATCATGCTCAGTGGCTGTATATTAAATCAACAGGAAATGAAAATTATCATACTTTTGTGATACATGTTCCTGGTCTTGTTGGCCGCAATTCAGGTCATTCCAAAGGAAAACATCTGTTGGGATGCATGATACATACTTCCATACAATGAGAAGCACTTGTAAACAAAAGACAAGCTCCCTGCTGTCAAAATAAAAGTTGAATGGTTTAGTGTTTGAAAATGAATTAAGACATCCTTAAGTATTAGTATTTTAATTTAAAAAGTAATTATATTATTATTTCTTTTTTTACAGGGACATATTACAATAGTAATTTTTATATTATTATTATTATTTGATAGCAATATTCATATATAATAAAAAAAAAATGGCCAAATTGTACCCTACAAACAAAATTGGCCCAAAAAAAATTGGCTTGGACAAAATGTTATTGATGCATGCATAGTTTTGCATGCAACTTGCTTTTTGTTTTCTGAAACCACTTTCCTTTTTTTTTAATAGACGTAACCAGGCCCTCGTATTTTTCACATTTCAGCACTATTCAAGATCCAGATTTTTTTCTTATTGAATATGCTGTTTCACTTCACATTATAGGAGTAATATGGAATAACACCGTTTTTTACATTGAAATATATTTGACTTTTACTGTGGACAGGGAAATGACTTGTTGCTGGAAACTTGTCACTTTGCATCTGGTTAAGACACATTGTAAATGTCACATGACAAGGTAACATCACGAATCCCTTACGACGTAGCCTCAACACTCAGGCTGCTTGGATTGGCCCCAGAGGTGATCGAAGGAGAAGTGAGAAGTGAAACTGAAGGCTCTGAGGAATTGCATGAGGGTGGAGAAGATGAGAATAATTGTCAATCGGGAATCTCTGAAGTCTTCGCGGGCCTCTGCAGCAGGCTTCCCATTCGTTGGGTTGTTGTTGAGTAGTGGGAGTGTAAGTAAAGCAGCATGAACTATTAGTCAGGAGCAGATGGTACTGCGGCTGTCACCAGCTGTGCCACCCCCTCCTCCTCCCCCCTCCTTCTCTCCTTCTCCTGCCGTCCTCCCCCTTTCCTCCATTCCTGGCAGGGTGATGTCATGGAAAGAGGGAATATTTTCTTTCTGCGGTGTTGGAGTCCCTCTCAGCTTGTCAGTGTCAAGTGAAAGCAGAAGGCCCTTGGGGCTTTCGTTTGCAGCTGTCATGTGACCCCTCCGGCCAAATGAAATGTAAAGTTTAGGAGTGGCAGCAAAGCCTCTCAGCTGCCACTATAAAAAAGTGTTTTGGGCCACCCTGCACACCCTCTGCTCTCAAACTCACTTTCATTCACTCCCTCTGTTAACTGTTAAAGCAAGGAAATAGGTTTGGCTGACCAGTTTTAAATGACCAAGTCCAAGTGTAAGAGTCACTACTGCTCAGACTGATATAAAGAGAGTTAATTTTTGGGGGTTTTGTGTATTATGTTATATAATTCAATGCAAAAACAACAAATTAAAGCCAGATTATGTAATTAAATTACAATAAATTTTACAACAAATGTTTTACACTACCATTTAAAAGTTTGGAATCTTTAAGATTTTTTTATGTTTTTGAATGACGTCTCGGTCACACTTTAGATTACAGTCCAATTCTCACTATTAGCTATTAACTATGACTTCTTGTCTCAATAATCTCCTAATTACTGCTTATTAATAGTTAATAGGGTAGCTGTTACATTTAGGTATTGGGTAGGATTAGGGGTGTAGAATAAGGTCATGCAGAGTAAGCCATTAATATGTGCTTTATAAGTACTAATAAACAGCCAAAATCCTAGTAATATGCATGCTAATAAGCAACTAGTTAATAGTGAGAATTGGACCCTAAACTAGTGTGTTACCGAAGTCTCTTATGCTTACAGAAGCTGCTAATTTATCTGATGAACAATACAGAAAAAAACTGTAATATTTTGAAATATGATTACAATTTTAAAGAAACAGTTTCTTATGTAATATATTTTAAAATGTTATTATTCCTGTGATCAGCATCATTACTTCAGTCCTCAATGTCACATGATCATTCAGAAATTATTCTAATATGCTGATTTGGCACCTCTCTTGATACATTTCTAATTATCAATGTTGGAAATTGTTTTTGCTGCTTAATATTTGGAATACCGTGAATACCATCATGTGACACTGAAGACTGGAACAATGGCTGCTGAAAAATCAGCTTTGCCATCTGAGGAATAAATTGCATTTTAAAATATATATTGAAATAGAAAACAATTATTTCAAATTGTAATATTTCAAAATTGTATTGTTTTTATTGTATTTTTGATCAGATAATGCATCATTGGAGATAAAAATTCCAGACTTTTGAATGGTAGTGTACTTGTGACATTTTGAAGTATGTATAAAGTAAAAAAAAAAAATATATATATATATATCTTATATAAAGTTTAGTTACATTAGCAGATTTGTCGCTTGTTTTTAGCATAATCCATATTAATGAAATGTATTGTTTTTTTCAAGGTTATTGCTCAAAAAAGTTAATGAAACTGCAAAATACCACTGTATACTGTACCATATTCAAGACAGTTCTTTCAAAAGTTTGCTTCTGCTTATTGTTGTTAAATATAGGTATAATTTTTACTAGAAAAAAAAAGATACTGATTAAGAATACAAGTTTTTCAGTCAGGAAGAGAATTTTATAGTGAGTGAAACAAAGCTGAATAATGAAACGGTGCTGAATTTTCTATTACAGTTTCTTGTACATCATTTGTACAGAGGAAGTAGCATGTGAGTCATTATAGATCCAACAGGAAATTATATCAACAAAAAATCACCTGACCACGTAAGCAGTGGAGAGCTGGTGTGCTGACCTGTCTGAGAGTGCAGGGATTGACTAGAGGTCAGCTTTAGCAGCTGTTCAGGGTGTCTGGTTTCATGTTTACTCAACAGCGATGTCCATCATAGCCTCAGGAGTAATGTTTCACAGTCCTCCAGACCACAGGCAGGGACAACAAGAAAGCAGCACACAGTCACGGGTCGCATTGTTACACGTATTACAAGCAGATGATCACATACTGTAGATGAATTAGATTTGTACACAAATCCCTGCCAACAAAGTTTTGACTTGATGCTTTTAAAAGCAAGACCTCAGGATTGTTGTCTTTGGGAGATTTTTGGTTGTTCTCATAATCTGTTACAGATCTGTTTGAAGCAAAGACGAATAACAAAGCAATTGGAGGCTACAGTGTATGTGGGGATCATGTTGAGGATATAGAGAAAGTCTGTAGGCAGAAATCCTGTAAGTATAAATAAACTGACTTTAATGGCTCTAGAAAAGGGACGTTACATTCCACATAAGCCAAAGCAACAGTCTGGATGACAGGTCGTCCACTCAGCCAGTTCATCTTACACCATGAGTAATTTGAAATTTTCAGCAACTAGAAATTTGTCTGTGCACACTGCATGCAAAGCCTCTTACACAATCACAGCAAATCAGAACATATTTGATGTTTGACGTACAGTTGTAAAGAGCAGCATTTTGAACCAAATGAGATTTTGGCCAGGAAACCAGGTGACTGACAAAATGTCACATCACTGGTTAATAAAAAACGTGATATTTTGTCATGGAAAAGGTTATCATTTGTTGCTTTATCAAGTTACCTGCCAAAAGATTATTGTGTTTTAACCTCATGTCATCATATCCATGCATAATATTTTTGCCTCACAAAAATGTCAAAACTTTGCAAGTTAAATAAAATAGAACTTAATAATCATGGAAATTAATACTTACAATAAATCTGTATACTGTATTTTCTGTAAAATAACTTGACTATACACCTGACTATACTGTAAGTCACACAGGGTCAAAATTGCATTGTCAAGAGAAAAAAAGTCACGTTTGGTGTGTATAAGTCACATTTTATTATTACATTAAAAAATAAACATGTATACTTCCCTTCAGTCCACAACAATTAATTTCAATTCAACGATATTCAGAACAGGGGGCCCATTTTCTGTACGTGGATTACTCAGTTATCTGGATTTTACCGTTGACATGATCCAGGATTGTTAGGGTCTTTGAAGCTCATCCTGGAGTTGCTGTCATATCAGCTTATTTCAAGTAAACAAGATTCGACTGCATCTTTTTAAAGGTGAAAATCTCTCTCAGCCATTGATACTTTCTTAAAAGAGCACCATATTGAACCTGGGAAATTAGTACTTAAAAATATAAATGTAAATATGTTATTATACACATAATTTTAAAATTCAATTGAGTCTATAATAATAGACAGAGCCATTTTTACTCATTGAAAGATTTATTCGTGAGGGAATAATTATCATAATTTTATTGGAGCCTTACACACAGGGCTTGGCATTGACTTTTATGCTCACCGGCCACTGTGGCTAGTGGTTTTCCAAAGTTACTTGGCACTCAGCATTTTCACTGGCCACATTTTCGACATTGATACCATGGGGAAAAACTGCCATATAGATATTTTTAATGTTATCTCATAATTTGGCAATTTCTGCTGTCACTTTAACACCTGACACGTGGATCCATTATACTTTCTTTCTCAACTGTTTACATTCACTTATGATATATATATATATACTTAATAACCGACTGTGTTTACATTAATACTCGCCAATACTGGCATTTTGACATTATTTTGTGTGTTTTTGACTGTTTAAGAGCAATAAGAACTCAATTTAGTGCTGAGAGGCGTCTTTATGTGCGCACACTTTGGGTGTGAGCACAAAATCTGCGGGAATGAGTAAAATTATGCGCAATACATGCAATCCCACGCCGAAATTCAAGCCCGAAATTCAAATACAGCCGCATTTGGCAGGTTGGCGAGTGTTAATGTCAAGCCCTGCTTACACACATTACATAGCCTACTGTTAGTATGAACCATGCATTCATTTGAACGGTGACAGCTATTCAGTGCAGGAGATGCAGATAACTTGGAAAAAAAATATGCAACGTAAAAATGCTGTCCACTGTGCCATTACTGTGTGTTATTGACCCTTAGAGCTTTATCCACTTCACATGTAAAATTTTATGAATTGCTAATAACAATAGGCTACACTTGACACTGAAAAAGTGTAAAGCGACAAATGGAATCATGTAACAAACAATTAAAAAAATTTTTCCTTTTTAAATTATATAATGTCATTATGTTCCTGTCTTGCCACCAGCCAATTGTGAATTGCTAATCATGGTTTCAAGTATTGATAGATCCGCCCTTTCCAATGAACACAAGAGCACGCAGTAATATCAGAGAACTTAATCCAGATATTTTAATCAAATCTACAAATACGTTTGAAGAACCAAATTAGCCAGAGAACCAGAGACCTGGTATCTGTCAAATCATCTCAGGGATGAAGAGCGGACCTCAGAACAGGAATGAAAAGTATAAAACAAACATAAATTGTAGTGGCATTCATTATAAACAACATTTATTATAAACGACAAGCCTAAACTAATTTATTTAAAGCAAAACTGAAACAACTGGCATGTGGGGAATGCGCTATACAAATAAACGAATCCAAATGTGAGCATTTTTTGCATGCTTGACATTAATTGCATTTTTGAATATAAATTGCAACAAATTTCAGATGATAAAAAAAGTGTCTTTTATTCAATACGGTACATATGTGTATTTTTTGGCAATGTAGACCTTTTTTTTTTGTCTATAAGGATTTGAGAATTGCCTTTAGTGCGGATCTCTGAAAGGCAGTGTTCGGGCTTTCACAAAGTTTGGCGGGACATTGAAGGCAGCAGATTGCGGCTGCCCTCTCTCTGAGCGTAGAGTCGTTGTAAAGTCTCGTCTTTCAGCTCTGCAGCTGTCACTGGGTCCTAGTGCCAAAGCCATCGCACCGTGAACTGTGACCCGCTCACTCACTCAACCATTAACAAGGGCCGTTACAACTGTCAAAACAAGAGACAGTGGGGTTCCGGGACAAATTAGAGAAACAGACTTGATTGGCATTTTTGGTGAATTGAATGTGGTTAATGGGCCGTTTTTCTATACAGGGTTATTTTGACTCTTGGGTTGTTGTGCACGTCTATTGTGGCCCATTTACAAAACAGACATAACAGGCTCTACCCTTGAAATCCAGCTGAAGTTATTTCGTTTTCAATCACATTTTGCAGTTTGCAAATACATTTATTTGCATTTATGCCTAATTGCATTAAACAAACAGCTTTTCCGCCAACACACCATTTTGAAAAAAGGCTAGCATTTAACACGTATATAATGTTGCCGGTCAATCTGATCTGCAGATTTTTTTCTTGAAGTTTTCTTGAAGTTTTGTGACTTTTTCTCATTTAGGTCGATGAACATGCTTGCAAAGCCACAACACTTGATGTGTTGTGGAATGTGCGTATAAAATTTATACTACAATTATGAGATTTACAGGTCAGTTTGACCCACACATTTCATGGTTAACCCTCATCCTCTCCTCCTGTATCTGTAACAAATCCTTCCCTGCATTGTAAATGTGTTCAAATCTAACCACTTCATATCTGTGTGCAGTCTGCATTGTGACTGATTGATATTTTAAAACTAAACTGATTGAAAATCGAAAAAAACAAAAACAAACAAACTTTATGTGACCTCCCATCGATTTAAATGGGAATTCCTAGGTGTGTGTGTGTGTATGCATGTGAGTGTGTTCTGCATTGGGGATGTTCTGCAGTCTCATGCCTTCATTTGTATGTGTGTTTGTTCTTTTTATTTATTCATTTATTCCTATGGGGGTCAAATTGAAAGATTTGTTACAATTTTTATTAAAACCCCATAAACTCCTTGAATCCAGTCAAACTTTTTTAGTGTATACCAAGTTCAAGTGTGACAACAGTCCTAAGGTCTTGGATCACTCCAATGAACACTCAGTTATTAAATTTGTTTTAAGAAAATGAATTCCGGGTCAGAATGACCCTAGGAGAAGGTAAGGAAGGCAGCTGCTGAACCTAAATTAAAACACTTTTTTAATGTCAGTATCTCAACTACCCTGTAAGGATATTTACATTTATGCATTTGACTTGCACTTTTATCAGAATAAATTTACTCTATGTCAAAGACGTACCTTTTTAATTGTTCATGGATGTTAATTTAGCTGGGATTCGAACCCATCTTGGCGTTGCAAGCGCTTTTGCTCTAATGTTTGAGCTTCAGGGAAGCACACAGAAAAACTGCCTTTCATAGTTATTTTGTTTAAAATGTTAAAATGTTCTAAAAATGGTTTCAGTACTATTTACAAAATTCATCATTTGTGAAATCAAAAACGTTTAATAAATAGTTGGTATATATATATATACTGAATATATATATATATATATATTTTTTTTTTATGTGTGATAAGTAAGTGTTAAACATGACCTTTTAACCTTTTTTTTGTTTTGTTTTTCATAGTGTGAATTTTTGTGAATTGTATTGAATCCAGTTAAGGTCAGTTTAACCCCGCCCATATAAAATCGTACCCAGTATTTGAAGCTAATACCAGGGTAAAAAATAAATAAAATAAAATCCATACTGGTTTATGTTAGTTAGTGCTGGTTGGGTGATGGTCTGGTTGACCAGCAAAACCATGCTGTTGACTAGCAAAACTTAGTTGGTGAAGCTTGGTTTGCCTGGTGATTGATCCAAGGAAGTTTTTCTGGACAAGTTATTTAGGAAGCATGGTGAAAAATACTATTATCTCATGTTAAACACAACAAGACCAGTAGGGACAGGTCACAATGATCTGTTCATCTGACTAGTGATTAATGACTAGATGTAATTTCTATCCCTGGTAAAAAAAGCCATCATAATTGTATCAGGGTTCAGTCAAAACGCAGACTAGTCGATTTTGAAAATATATATGTTTTTTAGTAGTCTTATTTTTTGGAAATATTTTTTTTAACCCAGTGATAATCAAGTAAACATTTCTTAACCCTGTAAGGTATTCATGTTCGCACATTTTTTATTTTTTTTCTCCAGAGGCGAACATGAACGGTGACCGTACAACATTCTGACTCGTGTTTCTGTGATTCTTCTCTCTTGTGTACCATTGCTTTAATGAAATGCACTGGCTGACAGGCCACTCTCCAGAATGCCTCAGGAGCTGATGAGATCTCCTTTGAGAGGTCCTCCATGCTGATGAAGCACCCTGATTGGCTCGATGATTATTTTTGTTTTAGGGGCAGCTTAGAACCTGATGGCATCGAGATTCACACAGTTCTATAATTGGTGTCCAGCAGCCTTTAGCCTCGATAAAACGGCCGCCGTGCGTCTCCTGGCACTTACGAGAAGGAGAGGCGCAGGTATTTTGGTGCAGAGAGACCCACGGGATTGCACATATTCACTGCGCATAGCTCTCTGCTAGAGACGCCATCCTGAGTACCCTTAAGCCCTTTGTTCCCCTGGCTGAATGCAGTTAATTAGCAACAGTCACTATAGCAACTGCCTCTCACTTCAAAACAATGTCTAATTTTTGCAGCAAAGCTTATCATACTGTTTACCTGATGGGCTCTCTAGCGCCCTGAGTTGTGCCGGGGCTGGCTCACTGCCCAGCCTCAGAGGTTAATTGTGACCGCGGTGAAAAACATCACAACAGCTGCTTTGTGATGAGAGGAGCATGAAAAGAGGCGGAAGAAAGTGGCTGTCCCCTTCAGCAGAAAGAAGCGAAGATGCGGCACTTACATAATTCACCTGCTTTGCGAGCCTCCATTCAGCACGCCCTGCGTGATTACATACCCTCTGGATTATATAAATGAACACATGACCAAATGTGAAATATGGCAAAAAAACGCACAATGGGACATTGAGTTCCCAGAAATTGCATTTAATGGATGTTATTGTGCACGCAGCAGAGTCCTTAAGTCAAATTGTTAGGAATAATGCGCCACAGCACAATGCTGTCCGTAATGTGTGTTATGTAGAAACTTCTCCCAGTTTCTTTTTCATGAACTTCATTTGCACTTCGAACTGAAAAGTCGTGTTGAAAAAATTGATTCTAATGCATACAGCGTCAAACGATAAAATGGATATCTTCCACGTTCCATGAATTGTCTCAACCAGCCATGGCCTCAACATTTGGTTGGTCGTTGCGTTTGGTAGCCCCGCCCACACTGAAGTCTCATTGGACTGAAGTACATCATCTTAAAGGGATAGTATATGCATGCTAATAAGCAACCAGTTAACAGTGAGAATTGGACCATTTTGAGAAACATCAATGTGTTATTTTTTGTCCATACAATGGAAGTCAGTGGTCACCAACTGTTTGGTTACCAACATTCTTCAAAGTATCGTCCTTTGTGTTTTGTAGAAGCAGCAAAATTATGGAACAACATGAGGGCGAGTAGATTATGACAGAATTTTCTGGATAAATCTTTTTCTTGAAGATTCTAGTAAATTCAACACTGCAATAAACATTGTTTGCTTTGTTTTCTAGCAAAAATGTAAAAAATCTTCAAAGCAAGGTCATTTAAATAAATAAATATATATATATATATATATATATATATATATATTAAAGTCTTACAGTTAAATTTATCCAATTGCTTTAAGGATGTTTAGATATTTTTACTTGACAAGAAGACAAAATAGCCGATTAAGATCTCTATTACTTCCTGTCACCATGCACTGGATTTCAGACATGCGTGTTGGGAAAGTTTTCGTGACATTTATTAGTATAATCAGTCAGATTATTACCATAAAGCAGTGTAAATCTCACAATGTGATAGGGACGTGAGAATGCATGAGTCTGCTGTAATTATTACATGTGAAATGACCATCTGTCTCAGGAGCAACGAGCTGCTTTTAGTCACAGTCGCACTCGCTGGCATCAGTTTTTCGCCACCGTCGCGGTTCCCACAGCGCATCTGCTTGCTTTGAAGGTGGCAAACATTTATCGTATTGTGTCATTTCAACGCTGACCAAAGGATGAAAGACATTTACAGGGAGTTCGCTGCCATGCTATCGGCCAAACGTTTACTGGACCCATTTCCCGGAGTTACCGCCACCATTGTAAGGCCTTTTTTGTTCACCGTGTTATTATAGATATGCAGTGTGCTCAGCAATCTCATCAAGGCCGGACTGGCGTCTCCGACGGGCACTAAGTGGCACTTGGTTTGCAGGGCTGCCGTGGATCATTTAGGCCTAATGAGCGAGCCTGGCCTCCCCCGTGGGGCTATCAGAGCGCTGTTCCCAGACCTGCCTCAGTGGCGGCCCGCTTCGCGCTCGCACCGCTGGCGCACCCTAGCTACCCGCTGTGAGGATAATGAGGAATTCTGGGATCCGCTCAGGCCCCTGCTTTCTGCATTCGCTCAGAATGGAGTCTGGAGAACTTTAGTCTAACACAAACCTCCAATATAATCCCTTGCTTTTGTTTGTGCGCAATTGTAGCTTTGACTCGCCGCAGTGGTTTTACACCGGCAAGAAACATATTTCCGATTACATTTTATGCCGGGCAAATGAGGGTTGTTCCACCAGGGTTGTTCTCACGCAGTAAACAGAGTAAGAAACGGTTTGTGGCCTTTGCTTGAAAATGATGATTAGTCTTTTTCTTTCTTTTTTTTTGCATGAAAATCTGCTGAACGCCACGCCTGGAATAACGTGTACCTGCATTGATTTTCTGAATGGATATTACAAACCAGCAAACTAACTGTTCCTTTTTCTCTGTGCCTTGTGGGATATTTTTATTTTTGCTAAAATATTTGGAGTGGTTTCTAACAAAGCATATTGTATTATCATTGATTGTGTGCCCTAAAATTTATATTACTGCCATCCGTCTGACTGTAAAATAAGAAAGAGGGGCTTCGCAGTGTAGTGACAAAAATACGCATGTGTTTGATCCCGAAAACACAAAAGCAGCTGCAATATGTCAGATCAGAGGCTATTTAACCATGTTTTCTGTCAGAGTGATGGATGTGGACTTTATCTTACGCCTCCTGGTCGTGTCACACTTAACAAGGCTTAGTCTTGACGGCCTTGTTACGGCTTGTCAGCACCTGATGTTTTGTGCTAACAAAGACCAAAGAGGAATTTCTCGTTCTTTTGGACCTAGACATTGTAAACATATGGATCTGTCAGAGAACTAACATAATGTTGTTTGTATTGACTCCGGCTGTTTTTCAATGCAGGTTTCAGATTTCTTCGCTTATCTCTAGTGTTCGTGGCTAGGATGTGCCCCTTTGTTGACCTTCTGAGTTGTTTAAATGACCCTGGGGTCTCATGCTGCATGTCCCCACTGGTCAAGACATTCTCCGGTCCTGCCGGGTGAAAAGAAGTGCTTTGGGTTGTCTAGTCTATCCCATGCTTGGCTGGCCAATTCTGAAAGCAAAACGCCCAAGGCATTTCATATTTGCTGTTTGTTGACCACGGTGTGACATGATACTATTGACAGCTTCTCTGATTGCACAAAGAGCTTGTTTTGAAGTTGAAGACCACGTAAAATGTAGTGGTCAATTTTTAGCAATTTTATCTAGTGTGGAAGAAAATTACTGTGATTCTGAACGATACCAGAATAAGAATAAGTCTGGAACGTCAAAAATTCTCTTAAATCCAATGGTCTAATTTTTGTTTTCAATTACATGTCAATCACCATTTAGTTCTTTTTCATTCAATCCTCATTAGGTTTAACATCATACCAATAATTAAGGTATTGAAAGATCCCATTTTGAAGAATGACTGTACCGGCTCAACATATTTGACTGCATTTTTTGGACATGACTGCTGAGATTTGTGCTGATCATGTGAGCCGTCTTCTTCACTGTTGAAGAGCGGATCCAGCAGAATCAGCCAGTGCTTAGGCTGGTCTCATATTTCACCTCTCCCAATTGGCTGCTTTTGTCTGAGTAAAGCAGGACGTTCTGCAAGCAGCATTCATTGGTTAACACATATTGTGGCTATATGTAATGGGATACTAGTGTACGATCTAAAAAAAGAGGACATTAAAATTGTAATAACTTTGGATTAATTTGTCAAATTAGAAATGTATAGTTAAATGCGCTTTGCATTGACAATATTATACAATACTCCATAAAGTGTGTTTTGTTGCGTACTGCACATACCAGGCTTGGTATGTTCTTAGCATTGACAGTTTGCGCGCTGTTTAGTGCAGACATAGTAATAGTAGTATGGTAGTATACTATTAACAGTATACTGTAACACATCCTGGCATCACGATGAATCAGTATGATACGTGAAATCAAAATTAACCATATTTAACATTTTAATAAATCTTCCTGGTTTTATTGTACACGCCATTTTTCTTCAAAATGTGATAAAAAGACTTAAAATGACTGTTCTGATGACATAACCAAGAGTGAATGGTTGAGCAAAAATAATATCAACCTTTAATATGTTTATTATGTTTATTGTCAATCAATAATGTTTCATCTTAATCAATTTAATATTTTTTTTCTTGCTCATAAATGTGCAGAAATTAAATGGATACTCCAAATACTCTCATCTTTTACTCACCCTCATGCCAAGATGTATATGACTATATTTCTTCTCAAAGATTTTTACAAAAATAATCCATCTTATATATAATGCAAGTAGATAAATGCCTCAAAATTGATGCTTCAAAAACCACGCAAAAGGGATACAATAGTCATTCATATGATCCCAGTTGATAAATCAATGTCTTCTGAAGCAAAACTATAAGTGTGTGTGAAAAATATATATATTTTTAACAAACTGTTATTATATTATAAAATTAAATAATATAATTTAATATATACATTTGTAATTCATTTCTGTACTGTTTTATTTACAAACATGAAAAAATATATATATATAGATTTAGGCCTAGTTGGTTTTGAGATAAAATAATTACATTTACTAAAATAACTATTGATTATTATATGCACTCAGAAGCAATTTCAGAAGCTTTGCTAAATGGTTATTAAATAATTTGTGTTTTGGTCAAAAACTTTATCTAATGTTTTTATATTCTGATGGACGATACTAGAAGGTGGTGTTGCACAGGAGCCCAATTCACTTGAAACCTGAAACATTTCAGTTGAGTTTGGGCTTGTTGCAGATTCGCATTGCTGGAGATGCGGCGGGGAACTTAAAAACGAGGACCATCAAGGTCATGAAGTTTGGCTTTTCATTTACACATATTGGTGACTGCTAACAGGTTTCTCTTCATGTTCAGATGTGGGATTGATCCTGAGAGATTGAAAATATTGATTTAACCCTCTTTCTTGCTCTGAACGTGGTGCCAGCCATCAGTGTGTTCACACATCCGCAGGGCTGAAAGTGGAGTTGTCCCGCACCTCCGAGAAGCCCCGATTACAGCGACCGACTCTAGCATATCAGTGTGCTGTCCATCCATCCATCTCTTCCTCTCTTTCTCTCCTAACCCCCACAGCCAGGCCTGCCTCAGCAGTAATATATGTGATGATGTACTCACCACCTCCTAATTGATAGAGTGATTCAGTGGAGGACTTGCTGTAATAATTGGTCCTTTGGGAGCACAGGCAGACCCTGGGAGAGAGGGCGGGAGTCTGGCTGCTGGGAAACACAGGAAAAATAGAGGAAAGACGCCCAGGCCTTCTCTTCCTCCTCACCTGCCGCCTCACCGTGAGGATTTACGAGGGGTCGTCTAGCGTAATCCTCTCTGTCTCGGTGAAGCCTCCAGGTTGCGACCCACAGATTTCTGCTGGTGGCTTGTCTGTTCCCACAATGGATGCCCACCGTTAATCCAGCCGCGGTTCTCTGACTCATGACCTAGAGCCCGCGACCAGAGCTTTCAGACTTCTCGCAGGTCACCAGGAGTTACTTATCGATCTCATTTCGTGTTCATACACTTTCAATTGATTTTTAAAGTGGTATTTATTATATTTAAAGACAGTGCTATGATGAATTAATAGATTGGCTGTCATGTCGATGTACTTGTGGTAAGACTGATGGTCTATTAGTCAGCTTTAAAAACTGCATTACCAATTTGTATTCGTATTCTTAAGTCATACCGACTAATTTCTGGTGCCCTTTGAACTGGTGATGTTCAGTTTTGTGAATGAAGCGTCGTTTCGAACTGGTTCTTTTAATTACTTCGTAGTTGGATTAGTTAGACATCCATAAAACACTCAATTATATAAAAAGAGGGTTAGGCTATCAATATCAATTTTTTATAACAACTAATGCACCAATATTGACTGATACTGGCAATTATTTTCGAGCTATGGAAGAAAAAAACTATTTTACTTTGTACTTTCTAAAATAGTTTGTATGCTACAAGGTTTTTTAGGCATCACAGCATTATAATGTACATGATGAAGGATGGATAAATATTCTTTTTGAAATCAGTTCAAACTAAATATTCTGATTTGAAAAATAAATAAATAAATAAGTGTCCATATTAATAGAGGAGAGACCTCTGGGATTCCGATATAGAAAACTTGAAAAACATAGACAATAAAAGTGTAGTGAGTAATAACCAATACATCTTAATGATTAGTTGGACATTACATTTTGTTTTGTGAGTTTGTTTGTGTGGTCTGAAAAATAATTTACTGCACGTTTCAAAGTAACATTAATTTATGTCAACATTAATAAACTTAACTCATTTTTATACACAAACGCAAACAGCTGTGCTATCATGCACAGCAGGAACACACTCTTGTTAGTGCTCTTCAAGAGATAGCTTAGAGCTTAAATCTTTGGAATAATCAATCACTTCCCATTTAATCATTTGCAAGATGATCACAATAGTAATCTAAACCTTACAAAAGCCAGAAACCATTAAATATCCAATAGATGCGGATAAACTATGCGGTGGCTATATACACCATTTACTCTGTTTAAAAAAAATATTATTGGCAATGTTGAGACTGACTGAAGGAAAAATGTTAGTTTGTTAATTGGACAAGATATAGACATCTAAAAATAGTCAAATATTGGTCATACTGGCCAATATATCTGTCTATCACTATAAACAAAATATTTGCAGTCTAAATAACCTAAATAACAATCAAAACCTCAGTAATAAAGGACAGCATTTTGCTAAAATTTGCATTTGGAATTCATTTTACCACAAAAATGTATCAGATACTCTAATTTTTATACTTTGATCCTTGATAAATTGTCCTAGATATTGAATTTCTCAGCTGTGCTCTGGCAGTCTTTTTGGATTGAAGTGATGGTCTATTACCAACGCATGCTTGTAGATCCTGGTTACATACAAAACTCCCGCTCACTTCAGATCGGCAGTGCATTGCATGACATTGATGGAGTGGGGGGAATTTTCAGTAAGATGTAATAGCCGAATAAGAAACATGAAGCAGTTTTCAGGCCTGCAGACCTGTCTGTTCGTTATTTACAGACCACAAAAACAAGTGTGGCTATTGAAGGCAGTTGTGCGTTACAATCTCATGAGGGTGCGCATTAATCCATCCTCATCCGCCGTCACCATGAGCTTCTGATAAGTGACTGGCTCAAACAGAAGCTGCATTTTGTACATTAAGGTTAAATGCTTTTAAAGATTTTTATGTGCATTGAGAATCAGCTCATGAAATATAGGCTGTTAGATATGAAAGCTGAGACAAAGCAAGAAATCCTTGGCTCGAGTGGATTGGAATAAATAAAAGCCTGTGAAGATTAGATTTAATAGAATATCTGAAAGATTAAAGATGTACCATCAGTGTACCAGTGTCCTGGTGATGTTGTGCATTATTAACAGAATGAATGTGTCCTTATAAGATGGGACATAAATGTATTGTCTGGTGCATTAAAAGGATTTTTCTCAGTATTTTTGTGTGATTAATTAGCCTATATGTGTTGTTCAGTCTTCCTTTTGAGCTCTAAAACTGTGCATAGCTTGGATATCAGGTACTTCCATCTAGCTGAGACTTCTAAAATCAGCCTGATTTTTATATGACAGTGACTAGCAAGCACCTTCATGATGATTAGAAAGTATATCAAATTTTCCTCTTTTGTCCAGTGTCAGCAAGCTGTAGTAAACTTCCTTGGATGGACATTGATGACACTCACATAGCTTTTTTAGGATGCCAATCAATTAGATTTTTACATTTTATGGAGAGAATGTTAATATTGCCCATGCAAAACTTGCCCCCATGATGTTAGGTGTCACCAGGGCTTTTCCTTCCCACTGTTTTGCAGAGAGTCCATGACAAAATTGTCAGCACAGTCTACTGATTTCCACGCATGGCGTTTGCTTACAGCTAGATTTTTGTGTCTGCGTGAACACCATTACATGTGCAAGTACTCTGAGCGCTTGAAGAGAGGCACTTTAGATGCACACGCACCCAACACGTCGTCCATGCTCATGGTCAATGGAGTATGCTTTGAAAGTCGATTGTGCTCGAAAGGAGTTGAACACCGAAAATGAAGCATACTGGGTCATAAGTAGTTCATTTGCTAGGGTGTTCTTTGTGGTTGCTTAGTGGTTCCTCACTTACCCAAGTCAAAGAACCCTCCCACAAGTCTCTATAATATTTTATCCTGAGTCCTTACTTTAATCAAAGTCTAGAGGATTCTTTTATTCGTACATAATTTGCTTACATTTTTTATTAATTTGGGTTGGTTGTTTGTTCACATCTTGAATCCTGCCTTACCAGACATCACTAATACGTGGACATGATGTGGTTTGAAAAGCTTGTTTCTTGTTCCATTCTCCTATGAAGGGGCTTTCTGAGTGTGGTAAGTGGGTGATGCATGTGCATGTGTGTGTGAGGGAGGTCTTGCTTTCTCAGCAGGTGGCAGATGGCAGACCCGGCAGAATAACCCAATCCCAGACACACACACACACACACTCGCACACACTCATTAGGTCACAGTGCAAAATGCATGATCTTGAACTCTAAGCTTGTTCGAGTCAAAGGGTGGGTGAGAGGCCAGTGTTTTGACCTTTAAAGGCCAGGGTCTTGCTAAGTGCATGTCGAATTTGGTTAAATTAAATGTGATAGAATAAACCATTTTTTTGGTTCCCCAAAAGAACCGTTCAGTGGAAGATACTTGAAGGAAATTTTTTTAGTGTGAAGAACATTTAAAAATCTTATGACACTTACAAAGGGCATTTTGTACAATTCATGTAAAAGGTTCTTAATGGCAGTGTTTCCCATCCCTGGGACTGGAGTCCCCCCAGCACTGCACATTTTAAATGTTTCTCTAATCAAACACACCTGATTCAACTCATCAGCTCATTAGTAAAGATTCCAATGCTGTATCTGAAATCGCCCCCTATACCCTTAAATAGGGCACTATTTGAAGGGACAGCCATTTGTAGTGGTGTCCGAAACCAAAATGGATGCTATCGAGTGCACTCATTCAATCCCACAATGCACCGCAATAACGAGTGTACAAACAATGTATGCTCAACGGCTAGAGAATACCCATAATGCACTGTGAGAGTCGTGCACCAAATTAATTCCCGTGTTTGACCAGAAGATGGTGCCCGCAGCTGAATCATCCATCCACACATTTTCCACACCGCTGGTCCAATGTGGGTACAGCATAATATCATACAGGTATAAATCATTTTTTAATTGATTATTAAATTGATTAATTAAGGTTTATACATAGTTTCCTTGACAGAGTTCAAGATAAATATTTTCATTACTACTGGAGCTGTCAGTTTGCTAAGTTTCAAATGATTATTAAACAGCAAACACAAACTATTCAAAAGCGGCATCCCTTCCAGTGCACTCAGTGTCCGAATTCACTCACTCGTTTTCGTTCACTCCCTCAAGTGAACTATATTCGTGGAGTAATGTATGGAATACTGAATCAGTGTATAGGGGATAATTTTGGACACAGCCCAAGTCCAGTGTCAGATAAGACAGACTTAGGGTATGTTTACACAACAACAATGTACTAAAAATGGCCAAAACACATACAAGATTTGTAGGTTTTAGTTAAAAACGGTGTCTTGTAAACTGCCCCTTAAAAATGTGTTGAGGGCATCCATGACCAGGGTTGGGAACCACAATGGTTGGGAACCACAATGCCAGTAAAGAAACTTTGTTTTAAGTGTAACTTATGACCCTGTAATGAGGAAATGTAAACCCCCTGAATTAGGCAACTGGTTTGCATGATTCATATGTTTATGAACAGCCTTCTAAATGGATTTCAGTTGCTAGATAAAGGTTAGGCACATTCTCTTGTAAGAGCTAGTTTCTTGGAAGGTCAAGTTCAAATATATTTTCACATTTACTAATCTTATTAGACTTAACGTAGAGTGGTCAATAATTTTTTTTGTAGTTTGCTTGCACTATTATTTTGAAGAAATAGGCCTATATTTTCTCATTTGTGAATGTACTCAGAAATTAGTTGTTGCAATTGTGAAATTAGTCACAATCCTGAAAATCTTTGCTGGGTAAACTTTTGCATGAACCTCATCCTTTTGTGTGCCTCATTTTGCGCTTTTGAATCTAGTTCTGTGTCACCTGCTCAACTTCCAATGCACAAATCTTGCTCTTTGTCTCCTGTCTATGTGGGTTCCCCTCCTAGCAAGCAGTGTTCCTTGAATGCTGTTGTTCTTGCGAGTAAAAGGCTTCCTGCCTGCCTCCCTTTGCCCCACTCTGGCCCTTCCCCCAGCCCAGCCAAGCCAGGGACCCTTGGAGTGAATGCCTCCATATTGTTGGTTTAGTCTATTGTGATGCTAATGGAGGCCGGAGACCCTCGAGTCATCTATCACGCGTGACAGGGAAGCAGGGGCATTGTGTCTTGTACTGCACACAGGAGAAGGGCTGCTGTCTCCACAGGTCTCACCGGGGGAATATCAAACCCAAAGAATTTATGCTTTTGTGGTATATTGTCCATAGTGACAGAAGTACTACTCAATAACTACACTACCCCAAATTACTAGCTACCAAGCATGTATATCTTTCTTCAAATGTACTCCCCAAAAAATATACACAATTGCCTATGGATATTTTAACTAGCAATAGATTTGATAATATCGCCCAGTTGGATGATTAAATTCCACTTGGATTTGGATTGAGTGTATTTTGAGTGAAAGTGTAAATGTTCAAATCACTATCAAATATATACATAAATATATTGTTATGAAATATATTCAGGGTTAATTTAGTACTGAACAATTGAGTGTACTCATATTGACTAGCAGATTGATTCAAAGCAATCGTTTGTGTTTGCATAAAATAAAAAATAAAAATTATCAAGTATAATGCTTTATTGCACACATTTGAAATCTCACAGGAAAGAATGTTAAGAACAATCAAAACTTGTGGCCTATTGAGGATTAATGCTAGATTTGGATGGGGTGAAGCCATTGAAGTGAGCTTTTATGTGAGAAATCTCTCGCTGCTGACTGACTGTATGGCCACGGTCCAGCATCCACTGATTTCATCGTTGTCCAACTGGCCAGATGTGAGTGCGGTCAGGCCTGCGTTAAACAAATGTGGTACAACAGGAAATGAGTGCTTTAAAATGCTCTGAGAAAAAAAATGTGATGTGTTTTTAGCAATCAAAGAACATAACCAAAGCCATTAAAATGCTTTAATATGCTATAACTATAAATGAGGACAATGTTTATGGCATGGGGTCTGAGCCGAGCTGCAGGATTTTTCTTTGATTAAATCATCTTTGCTATGACATGCTGGCAGGAAGGATGTGGGGCTTTATTTGCTTCACCCCCTCGGTGTGGAATCAATGGCAATTTTATGCTGTCTTTTTAAATGATATAACACACTCCTGCTGCAGAGGCTCTTTGGCTCCTGTGGAGAGCTATCTGTGAGGGGCTGAGAGGATGCTAATGGAAGGGCTGGTGTTGATGGTTTCATCCCAGTTAGACCTTTAAGGAGGAGGACACTGCCACATGTTGCTAGAAAAAAAGAATAGCTCATACCGGCCTAAGGTGTTCAAATTCATTTTTGGGACAGCTGTTGTTTTGCTGTTCCAAGGTGGTCTACCATCTCTAACCAGCTTGATTAAAATGGTCTACCAGGTCAACAGCAAGTCCACCAAATGATAGTCCAGTTAGTTAATCAATCATCTTGACCAGATTGAACTTGTTCCAAGGCTGAGAGAATGCTAATGTAAGGGCTGGTGATGGTTTTATCCTAGTTAGACCTGTAAGGAGGTGTGCCACGTGCGAGAAAAACACTGCTCACACCAACTAAAAATGGTCAAGCTTATTTCTGGGACATGAAAACTGATTTGTTGCTGTTCCAAGGTGGTCTGCCAGCTTTAACCAGCTTGATCAATTTGATCTACCAGGTCGAAACTAGTTCCAACAGCTAATAGTCCAGTTAATCAATCATCTAGACACGCTTGAAACTTCTGCAGAGGGCTTTGAAGGGCACAGGGGATGCCAATGTAAGGGCTGGTGATGGTTTTACCCCAGTTAAACTGTGAGGAGTTCGGAGTTTACACGTGTTGCTTCACCCTGCTGTAGTAACCGGGTCATATCAGTTTAAGGCAGAAAAGCTGTTTTTTGGAGCATAGCAGCTGGTCCAATGTGGTGTACAAACTCTAACCAGCTTGACCAAGATGGTCTAGTAGTTGGTCCAGTTGATCAACTAGCTAATGAGTGCTGGGTTGGACCTGTCGTTAACTGCTTAAGGTGCTCAATGTTAATTGTTTGGACATAACTGAATTCTGCAGTTTTAAATGAATGTGGCCCTAGCCAGCTGGATGGATCTAATGAGGATAAACGATCAGCTTGGACCAACTGTTTCTTTCAGCAGAGCTTTATGGTCCACTGGTCTTTTCTTGCAGTAGAGAGGTAATTACGCAAAGTAGACAATGTACAAGGCACATTTGATATACATTTTTAAGATGAGGGATGTCGTTGTGGGCTGAGATAAGATACTGAGTCTTGACACATTAATGGTGATTAGTAATTTGAAAGTTCACTGCTGCTAGGGTGTTTTGGCAATACTGAGAAACAGCCATAAAACACTGAGGAAATGTTGTGCCAAGTTGTTTGAGAGCAGCCCAGTTGAGGTAATGAAACCTCATCCAAATTAAAAAAAAAAGTGTGATGCAGCATTGTAAGGTGAGAGTGAATGTGTGGTAAAGTGGGCTGCAGTGGGGAGTCATGGGGGAGCAAAGCAGCAGCTGTGTAAACCTCATCAGTTTAAAAAGGGGATGCAGGAACCAAGGGATGGATGAATGTATTGAGAGGGTGAACCCTTGTACCAAGACTGTTAATTGTTCTCTGGCTTAGCTACGTCCAGCTACAGTCACACCTCGGCTCCAGACTGTGCAGCTATCAAAGACACACCCTATTCAGAGAAAGCCTTCAATGGCCAGAGTCTGTCGGTGCATAACTGAGGAGTCTGAGCAGGGGAGGATGAGTTAGTGTCTAAATTGAGGTGGGAGTGCTGACAGCTCTCAGTAGGGAGTGGGGAGGGAGTCCGCTCCCCTTTCCTCTGAGGGAGTTGGCGCAAAGGGCGGAGATGCATTCCTAATTGAATGAAGAGTCAGCTGGGGGACAATCCTAGAAAGAGGGGTACCGGCAGGCCCCACTGAGTGGCTTCTGCTGTTTTAGGAACTATTGATATGGACTCTACTGTCTTTGAAATTAAGGGAAGGCTTTTCCTTGAGAGGACGGATTTCTTCTTGCTCTGTGCTCTGCTTTTTAGCCAGACCATAAATACCTAATCCTTTCCCTACTGTTTTGACTGACATCTGGAGAACTCTTTCAAGAGTTCACATCCTCCCTGTTCCCACCCCCTGCCCTGCCGTCCTCCTCCTCGTGTACACCACACTGCTGAATGAATATATTCCCCATGAATATCCACCATGGACAAGACTTTAAATCGAATTGGTACATTCATATGGACCTGTTCACACAAAGCAAAGAATGTCAGATTCAGTTTTTATGTCATTTCAGACACTTTTATTGACAGAGGTTTGATTCATTTCACCAGTTTTGTAAAAAGTCAGTTAAAAAATTTTGTTAACTGAACTAACTTAATCAGCCCAAATCTGTAAAATTTATATTGAAATTTGAATTATCTACTGTTAAAAAACTTTTATTATTATCATTCATAGATATTCTCATTGATTTGTCAAATCACAAAATAATAACAATACGAGTTTCTTTGGCAAATTGGGGTTTCACAGTCCAATCACATGCAGGGCACCTGTTCACATTCTTTTAGAATAGAATAAAACTGTAACACATATTACTTTAAAAATGCAATGTATTTATTTTTTTCTTATTATTGTCATGGGGGGCAGATTGTCTCCTGGGGTTTCAGGACCTCCAGTGCGTCCTTACCCTCTTTTTTGACTTTCTTTCTGCCAACGTTGTTTTGCACGGCTAACACAGGAAAGAAAGCTTGCTGCCCAAGTCCCGCTGAGCAGGGTTTTTTTCAAGGCGGTGAAAAGAATGAATTATTCAGCAGTAAGCATGCTTACAGCTGGCCGTTTGTGAGCTTTGATCTAGGAATCAGGCGTCTGCATGAATGCCCTTATTGTCATGTTATGTGTACACAGTGTGTGAATTATTGAAAGTGGCGAGGCCCTGGCTTCATCTGGGAGAGATTACAGTGTTGGCATGCTGAGGAGGTGGGCTAGAACTGAAAATCCCCAGATGCTATTTATTTGTCCTGGAGGTCACATGATCTCCCGCCGTTGTTATAGCCTTAACAGAAAGGCCTACGTGAAGAAAGAGAGCTGTCCATCCATTCAGCCCACACATGCATCAAGCACGCATGTTGGAATCGCACACTCATTGGCTTCAGGCTATGTTGGGGAGCGCTACACACCTGTTAGCACAAGGCCTTTGTAGAGGGAGTTTTTATTTTTATCATGTAGACATCTCACAAATTGCTAGCAACACATGTGCATGGTTTGTGGGTAATTCCAGAGTTTGGACTTTAAAAGAAATCAGTGCCTGTTTGGGGCTTTCTCAGATTTATTTCGACATTGATGATAAATTCATAGGTCTAGTTGGCGTGAAATTAAAATTCTTCTATGTTCTAAATGCATCTTATTGTGAACGATTCATCCATGTATACATTTTAATTATTTATTTATTTTTTAATGTTTTGACCTCATACTGTTTAATCAAAATTTGATAACTGGATCTTCTGGTGAGGATGACACACTTCTCTCTTGTGACATATGCAGGACTTCTCCAATCATTTAGTCCACTTAAACCCCGCTCCTTACAAGCTCAGGTTCATCTGCCTCCACTTTTGAGTGCAACGCCCACATCTCAATAGTCAACAACCAATTAACAAAACCTTACAATTCCCCCCCCCCCCCCCCCCCCCCCAATAATCCATTGCCCTCGGAAGTACGTCACAATGCGACTTTAAGCAAAGTGTTTTTGTAGAAAATTTAGGGCAAATTTATAAACCGATTTACGTGCTATTATTCAAGTCTAAAAACCTTCTTATTCACTAATCAACTGCAGTCCAGTTTGCCCCAAGGTATGAGTATTCAAATGAAGTCACTGTCATCTTTTTCAGTGAAACAGACCTGATGTAAATTAGGCTTGTTATAATTATTATTATTTTAAATTGCACCTTATTCACATCTCTAGCTTATTTTTCTGGTGCAATTAACTTAATGCAAAAAACAGGAAAAGAGACATTTATGTAAATTTTCAATCAAAAAGTCAATCATTTTTTTTTAAATTTAAAATAGACTATTCAGGTATGGTAATGCAGTACAGTCCCAGTAAAGTATAACAGATTGTGTTAGTCTTCAGCACCTTCTCATAACTAGCCAGAAAGATTGGGAATAGCGGCATACAAATGATGGTCAGCACTGATTTTGTTGGCATGTTTGTGTCATTACCTCATTTGCATAAATCATCAGCCCTGCACATGACATGCGGACATATAGCCAAGAATTATGAATTCGTTCTCTCGTTTTAGTAAATCATGGCCATGATTCTCTAATTTGTTCCCTTGTTTTAAAATCATGTGCACACTATAATAATTTGTTCCTTTAGTTTAGTAAATCACTTGTTTTAGTTAAATCAACATGAGGGAACAAATTATTACAAGGTGGCCACGATTTAGTAAAACGAGGGAAATAATAATTATTTTGTAAAACGTGCTCATGTATTAGTAAGTCATGGAAACGAACTGTTAATTCGTGGATGTTTTTTCCTGCATGTCATGTGCGGGGCTCTCTAAAAACGCAGACAGGACGTGCAAAAAAACCCTGATATCAGCAGGTCCGATTCATTCTTTATGGTTCCCATTGGTTTTAAAACTCGTGAGGATTTTACTGAGAGAAAAGCAAATTACTGGTATGTCAGAGAGAGGAGGTGAGTGAGAAAGAGATTCCCTTTCACACGACAGGTGTGCCTAATAGCAGAAGCTCAGGAGATTACCCAGCCCACCTGAACACGGCGAGCCCAGCGCACAGCAGGTGGATGATGCGGCTTTGCCATCTCAGTGTGTGCCCATTTCACAAACAACAGACCTCAGCCCAGCCTCCGCCATGGCCAGTCACCCCACTCCACACCCAGAACACATCTGCTGTCTCACCTCCTCAACTCATCTTTTTTTTTCCTCAACAAGTCTACCTTTAATTTTAGCATGTGCTTTGATGGAGCCATGGTCTGGTTGTTAGTTACATGTTGAGCAGTGGTGTTCATATGGCTTTTATGAGTTCAAGTCTCGCTGTGTTCAGGTCATTCCCATTCCCTGCTAATCAGAGGCCAGAAAAATTAATAAAAGGCTGGACTCAGGGGGGACGGAGTCCAGGAAGTGAATTTCAAGGGGGGACAGAATTCCTGTTCAAAATCGAGAGGATTTCCATCTAGGGGTGTAACGATACCCTCCTGATGTCCTGATTCGATACATATCACGATACTGAACTCACGATACGATATTATTGCGATACTCCAAGACATATGACAAAAGGTTAACAAAAAATGTACTGTTGATGCTAAAATGCTAATTTTGATATTACATTGTGGGTTTAAATGAATAGGCTTGGACTTGGTGCTTGTAACCCAAGGACAATGGTGACACCAGAATAAAAATATTATTTTTATAGAAGCTGAAAATACAGAATTATTTTAGACGAATATGCTTGCATTCTGTCACTGACTAGATATATTTAAAATAGATGTAGGCCACTTTTTACTGGTAACATAAGACATTTGGCATTATCAGGACCCACAAATATTCCCCCATTGCATTATTATACATTATAATCAACATTATATATAGCAGTTTAATGTAGTACTGACACTAGAACTCTGAAAACTTGAATTTTGTTCTCACACAGTATTTTTTTTTTAATTTTGGATGAACTAACATGATACATATCATGTCACTATCCACGATACGTATTGTTGCATTTTTACATTGCGATATATTGTGGCACGATATATTGTTACACCCCTATTTTCATCTTTTATCCACATAATAGCCTCCAAATTCTATGCAAATTTCATACATAAAGTGGGATTTTCTGCATCTATGGATGTATGTATGTGTGTGTGTGTGTGTGTGTGTGTATATATGTTTGTGTGTGTGTATATTCACATATACAGTGCTCAATTCTTTTTACTTTATGCTAATTATATTTTGTGGAAATATAAGTTTATTGTTGTTCCAATGTAAATTGGGTGGACACGTGGTAAATTGTAGCTACATCAATTTTGCGGTTGCCTGTTTAAAAAGCTAGTTTTAGTACATGGCCCTGAATTAAAAAAAATGGGGCTCTATGGCAACCGTTGGCTACAGCTGGACACATAATTAGAGTGGCTCCTTACCTATAATTTGCGTAATAGTTTTGGGGTGGCGGTATGTTATTAACATATGAAAAGGCTAAGCAGGGGTCATTGTGCCTTGCATCAGTAATTAGAGCAGTGCCGAGGGCGCAAGAATGTGTAGAGCTGCCATTAATTGGAGATCACTACAAAACCATGCTTTAATTATTATTTAGTGAGAACAGTAGTGTGTTAAATGAATATGTTACGTGCTGTAACCATATGCATGTCTGGATCTGTTTCTTTTCATAGCATGAGGCTTTGAAGAAATTGGGAATAAATTAGATTAAATTGAAAAGCTGTAGATTTGTTGGGCTATTTTCATGGTAATGGCACTCACAGCCAAGTTTTCATTTAAATTAGGCGTGTTTGTTTATTCACTGGGCTAAAGATTGTTACATGTCGCTGACATAGTGGCAACAACTGAGGTGGTAGAAACTTTGGCTCATTGGCTCGCATTTCTGCTTTGATTTGGGTAATTGCATTTACACTATTACATCTCCACACATCTCATCTTTTGTCTTTCCCTAGGTCGGAATGAGTTGATTGCCAGATACATTAAACTCAGAACTGGGAAGACAAGGACACGGAAACAGGTAAGAGAATCCGTGGTCTTGCATGCATGCCACTAAATGGGGGAAGGCCAGTCCTGTTGAATGTGCCTGCTATCCGAGCTTCTGCAGAGAGAGAACTTACAGCTCACACAATAAAGACATCCACTTAGGGGTGGGCGATATAAGGAAAAAATGCATATTATGGGATCCTTAAAATTGATATCATGATATCATATTATTAGAATATATATAATATTTAGAGCATGCAATTAATTTTTTCAGTTTAACGCAACATATTTCCTGTCATATTTTGGCAGCGTTACATTAGATGATCACGCTCTTATTCATGCAGATGCTTTTAAACCATTCCAGCTCGATAAGACACAAAAGAGAGTATCCTCGCAAGCACAGTCTTAAATGAGTTAAATGAAGTCTTAAATGAACGTAGAGTTGTGAGAAAATGGGATGCGCGTCAGATCTGCATCATGAGCTTCAGCTCTTAAAGTGACAGCAGCCTAATAAACCTCATTAATGTTAATCAAAGAAAAAGAGAAAAACACTCACTGGTCTTGACTGAATAACTTTTGTAGCTTTAATAAGGATTAATAATTTTCTCAGTGAAGACTGTGAACTGTTTGATAACTTTATTAAATTTATGTAGGCTATATATCATACCTGTTAAATCTAGCTAAAAAAAAAATAAAATAAATAAATTGAGTCCTGATATATTGAAGGGCACAGGTAAATATGACATTTATTATTATAATGGGTTTATGTGAAGATTGTTTAAAGTTCACATAAATGAAAAGTTGTATAAAGCCTAATAACTAAAATTATAGCTTCCAATTTACTGTAATACTGAATGGCTATAATTAATGGCTAAAATTTAGGGAAAAAAAATAAATTTCATAGAGACATTGGTATCAGTGAAGCCTTCATTCATAAAAATATGCCATTAAACAAATATTTAAAATATAGGCTACTCTCTTTATGTTGTCTCTACATTAATTTTGGAGTTTAAATGTGAAATTATTACAATATAAAAATATATTAAAAACTAATGCTAGGTGTGATTAATCACAATTAATTACAGAAAAAATATGCGATTAACTGCTTTTTTAAAATATTGACAGCATTAGAATAAATATATTACTATGTTAATTTGTATATAAAAGTATATTAAAATATTATAAAATTGACAACCAAAACGCCTAACTGTAGCTGTGAACTATTGAAAATATCTGTATTCAGTAAGATTTACTGACTAGATATTATGTGTGCCTTTAAAAGCCAAGATGTGCTTTTCAAACAATGAATGAATAGTTTGCACAAGTATTTTGTGCGATCACATTTTGTGATTGTGTTAAAAATATATGAAAAAAATATGTGCTGCTTTGGCCTGTGGACTGAAACAGGCATTTGAGGGACACCTGTTGTTCTTTCTGTGCATCTAGGTTGAGGTGTTTCTTTATTGCCCACCCCTAGTCTCACACACATACATAAGGTTGTACCCCCGTGCACGCGCACACACACACATAGCCACTCATGAAGAAGCATGGAGCTTTGCAGCATGATCAGGCTGGGCACAAGAACGCTAATGCGATTGTTGAAGAGACGGACCCTGAACGCTGGGCTCAGCCGGCAGATGTTTCATTCAGCTGTATGAGAACACGCCACTGAAGACACATTCACTCACACATTAGCTAACACAATTTTAATGATGACCTGTTCAGAACTGAAATGTCTGTTTAAATCCATGAATCTGTTTCTCCATTTGACTGTAGTGTAATTTGTCATGGTGATCTGTATGTGTTGGTGCAGCTTTAACACTTCAGTGGGCTGTGCTTCGAGGGCCATGTCTCAAAGCTCTTATCAGATGCAGCAGACAGGGAACATGATTCACGACATCCTCTTGTTTTAAATGAGATATGTCAATATTCCATGTTATATAGTGTCTAGGCCGCTCTCTGATCCTTCAGTTGGTTACAGTAAACCACTACATTTGCAGGATATCTCTTACAATTATCACACTGTTTTAAGACCGTTAAATAATATAATTAAACAGTTGCCTTGTTCTCTATCCACCCGAAGCCTTACATTGCATTGAATTATGATGTTTGATAAATTAACTCATATAACTCGCTAAAATAATTGATTCTGATTGATCAATTACTGCATTCAGCAATCAAATATTGGTAGTAATTTACAATTTACAATTATGTTCCATTTGTTATCTTCGTTTCGGCCTGATTTTGTTCGAAAATGACGTCACATCAGTCCGGTCTTCGATTTCGCTTGAAGTATATCTGGGCCTTTAGCCTAATATATTTGAATAATGACCATTGTCTATAAGTGACCACCCTGTACACCTGGTATAGCCCGTTTCCTACAATTAGTAGTTTGAAAAGTGCAAAGTGCACTGAACAAACTGAGGGCTAAAATTAGCTTTTGTAATCGGCAGCATGCCCCAAATTGTGTTGACAGACCTAACATGGTGTTTAACCCAGAACATGCATTTACATAAAGTGATTTCCTAATGATTTATAATGGAAGAAATGGCACAAACCTATGGGGACAATATTATAAAAAAAATCTGGTTGACACTTCAAAAAATTCCCAGCAAAGTGAAAAGCCCAGAAATCGACCCGAACGCTGAAACATCACAACAATCCCATTGTAATTTCATTTGGCAAAGCCTGAACCATTGAAGTGATTGTTGTAATTAATTTGGAAAGGTCAAAGGAGCACTTGTGCTGCTGAGATATGTGTAAATGTGACTTTGCCGTGAGAGTTGAGAGCGGCGGGCCTCCGGAGACCGGCGACCTCATTAATACACCGTGTCGAGCGCGAGGCCCGCTCAAAAGCCACTTGTGCGTGATTGGCCTGATTAAGACGAGGAACGCTCTCCACGTAACCCCTCGGAGCAGAGCCTCATTACAACATCACACAACCTCCCACCTCACAGCACTATTAATACACTATTAGTACATAATTCACAAACAGAACTCTGACTTGGTGGGATATGCAGAGCAGTGGTTAAAGGGCCCCGGGGCCCTCGCATTATCCTCCCCGAAGAATACTAGACGTGGCCATTCTCATTCTGTACACAGAAGATCACATCTGCTCTGTCTTAATGTGCTTAAGAAGCCTGCATACTCCTTAATCAGCTCACTTAAATGAGGAGGTGAGCGGGCCGGTGCGCTGGGCTGCCGTCCTCAAATGTTTGACTTGTTAAAAATGTCTGTAATTCTTGATTGCTTTCTTTTCTTTTTGCTTTTCTTGTTTTGTTTTGAAAAACGGAGGTGTCTAGTCACATACAGGTCTTAGCAAGAAAGAAAGTTCGAGAAATCCAAGCTGCCATCAAGGTACGTCTGGCTCTGCCCAGTTGCAGGGGGGCTTTTCATCGCCATGGTTACAGGCTGTTCCTTTGTTTTCCTCCCCTCCCCTACCCCGCAGGTGTCTAGTCACATTCAGGTTCTTGCCAGAAGGAAATCTCGTGAATTTCATTCCAAGCTAAAGGTATGCGCTTTTCTGCTTTTGGGCTTGTGGTTGCCATGCGTCTCACTTCCTGTTTCCTGTGAATGCCTTGTTGCTCTAATTCCTGTAACCTAGATCCCTCGCATGTGACGGCCTGTTTAACATACATAATTCAACGCCTGTACTCCGTCCCCGATGTGCGTTCCTCCTTTCATGCTCATCAGTGGCCGTCTTCTCCTCTGTGTTTCACTGACCGCGAAGTGCGTGTGCTCTGAGTCTAACGCTACAGGTCCCACGCCGACTCCTGGTTAAATATAGCAGGGGTGCAGGAGCGGTTGGCACATGCCGCAAACCTGAAAAGAGGCATATGCTTTGGAAATTAATATGGATGTGAACTTCAATAGCTCTGGAGAGAAAAGGCAACTATTAAGTTTGTTCCATAATGCAGTAAATTGTGCTGCTCACTGGCTTGGAAATGAGGTTTTGTAAATTCCAGTTTTCTATCCCTGTAATTTTGGGGACAGAATTTTTAGAAGTTCACAAACTAAATCTTTAGGTTCCATCTTAGTGGTAAATATTCTATAAAATATATTAAATTATAAATGAATTAATGGTAGGTATAAAATGACTAAATGGATATTTTTTTTGATAAATAAGCATTTATTAATTTACATTATAAGAGCTCCACATGCATTAGAATAAACGCATATAAAAAACTCTGATTATCTGTGCATGTTTTTTTACAAACCAGTTCAGATATTATTTACTTTAAGTTCACTGAATTTTTAATATCTTTAATTTGTGTCTAACTACAATATAAAAGTTTAATATGAAAAGTGAAGTTTGTAATCTGTGCTGCTAGTGTCACAAAATAAAAAGAATTGCACAATTGTGCAAAATAATCTAAGAGGCTGTTTTCAACTAAAAACGGAAAACATTTTATGCATTTTGGCCTTTCATTTACACGACAACGGCGTTTTGGGGGCCTGAAAACGCGAACTTTTGAAAATGGGTTTCAAAGTGCACGTTTTTGAAAACAATACCGTTATCGTCTCAGTGTAAACTACAAAAACGTGATTTTGTGAAAACGTTGACGTCATGCGCATGAGCATTACGTGTTCAGTCTGTTGGCGCGTAGTGTTTCTTTACTAAGTGACCGCCATCTACTGGCCTGGCAGCAGAACACAACGTTTTTAAATCGTTTTCTCAGATCTATGTGAACAGGGATCGTTTTGATGCCATTTTTAGTTTTTAATACATTGTTGTCGTGTAAAAATACCCTAAGGTTCCTAAGATTTCCTAAACTGCCATTGGTCAGGAAAACATCTAGCCCTGCCTCCAAACTAACGCCATTGATTGAGTCAGTGTTACTGTCAATGTGTCAGGATTTTTTGATAGTGACACAGTCACAGTGTTTACATTTTCCGGAATTCAACCTTCAAATGGCTTATAGTTGCCTCTGCAAATTAAACTAGAATGAGAGAAAGAACTGCTTTAAAGATGTACAAATTTGAAAACCATTGTATGACAAAACAAAGCCTCAAAAGCACAATGCACTTTGCTGGTCGCATGAATGCATTTCTCTGTGTCGTGTTTGCGTGTGTGTGTGTCGTGTGTGGAGTGTCTCATGCTGGCAGTAAGCTTCAGCTGGTGAGAGTGGCTGAGAGCTGGAGGTCAGAGTTCAGCTGGATTCTGGTCACTGCTTAAACAACACGAGCGGCCACATGACTACAGGAAGAGCACAGTCTAGAGTAAAACCAGCGCTGCTTTGCCTTTATCTCTTCTGAAGTTTAATGAGGTCATCTGTTCTTCCCAAAACGCTCTGCACAAGAAGTCTGGCCCAAAGAGCCCCATTAGGGCCGTCGCTCAGATGCTTTTTGTGGCGTTCCCCTCTCTTCTCGCTCTTTCTCTTGGCTTTTTTTTTTTCAATAACCCACTGGCCGTCAAACGCTTTCCTCATGCTGCATTAATGAAACTACTGAAATCATCCCCCCACCACCACCACATTCTCTCCTACCATTTCTAAACACCCACCCTGTGTGATTCAGCCATATAAACAGCAAAGTGTGCTGCATATAATCACCTTACATCAAATGCATCTCGTCCACAAAGGCTGCGGCTTACAGAAAAAAAGGGGCCTTTTGTGGAAGGGATAATCTGATAATAAATTGACCTGTCATTTAAGATACATCTGCAAGGGTCATTTCCTAATGTCTGTGTTTACTGAAAAGACCCTGAGGTTGGTCTGACTTCTCTATCTCCTTCTGTTTCGTTCTCTTTATTTTTGTGAGGTGATGACTAACTCCTTTTGACCAGCACACTTTTCCACAGTTCCCAGTTTACTCAGATAGATTAATGACTCCCCCATTTGTGTGCGAGTGTATGTGTGTGTGTGCCTAGTGGAGCGTCTGTGTGCATTTCCGCCATGAATGGCTGGTCTTTCAGGGACACTGGCGTCTGCCTGAGTAAAAACAGCCAGCTTTTGTATGGGTCTCTGTCTACTCTCATCTAAAGCAAATTAGAAATCAGGAGCAGGGAAGAATTTGAGCTCCCTCCTGCCATTTGCAGCGTAGCATTATAGTAAACCTGCCCAGTGTGCTCTTATCTGAGACATGTTGACTGAAATGACTGTCATTATGGTGCCCCTCTTTGAGCTGGTCTGTAATGAAACCCTAGCCACAGTAATCTCAAACTGCCATATTATCGGCTATAAATCTTTCCTAAAGATGCTTTCTGTAGTTCATCTGCTTGACCAGCACTCACACTGACTCCTTAATCCTGGTTTTACTATTAGCATGTGCAGTGTGACTTCAGAGGGCTTAGCATATCATGGGGAGGATATCACTAAAATCACATTTATCAAATAAAAATGACATTTATTCAGTCATTGTGTTATATCTCTGATGAAAAGACCAGCATCAGTTTCAATTCTAGTTTATGATAGTTAGAACTAGTTCTATACTGGTCAGCACCCTGTTCACCAGCTGATGGCGACTTAAATTGCTTCGATCAACTCGCTGCTTAACTACCGTTATGGTATGATGCATCATTAGAGAAATTAAATATACTGTAGCTAGTCACGACTGTTTCCCAAAACTGTAGTAACATGGTTGCACCAATAATGGCATCATGCACAGATGGTGTAGTGATAATGTCATATTATAGTTAATTTACACAAACAACAAAAAGCTGTGATTTTTTTTAATTTTTTTTAATCATGTTAACATGCAGTATTTAATTGACATACTCTTCACTGTTTTTGATCCCTGTCATTTTGCTTTATTGATTCATTGTGGGATCCCTCTAACTTAATACACATGAATGCCACTGATTGACACGCTAATATATATATATATATATATATATATATATATATATATATATATATATAAATTGATTGAAAAATATCGATGTCATGTTAGCTTGCTTATTGTGCCCAAAAGCATGAACTATGTAAGTCTGCATGTCTTAACAACAAGAAACTAAATGCTTCCAAGCACAGGACGAGAGCTGTATATTCAACCAGACAAGTTTGCGATGCTTTTTGCGAGTGTTCGTTGGGACTGTGGTTTCGGAATTGTTGAATGACGATGGAATATGCAACCATAGTTGGCTAACAATGCTTTTTGGGAAACGCACCCTAAGTTTAGACTTTTAAATAAAATTGGTTTATTTGTTTCCTACTTAATCTTATAAAAAATACATGCGTAAGGAGACTGTTGAGGTTAGCGAAACAATTTTCATCATGTTAAAAATTCGTATAGAAGTGGTCACAAGCAACAGTCAAAAGTTTAAGTAGTGAATACCTAGTTCTGAGATGAAACTCTAGATGGCGCAGTTAGTCTTTAACTAATTTGCTAGCGATCAAATCATTATCTACATAGAACATCTGATTGGTTGCTGTTGCTTCAGCGGCCAATGAGCCAGTAGCACCTCACTGCAGTACACGAGATCCAGGGGGCAGAGTTGGATCCAGATCTAAGGGGTGGAGATTTGTAGGTTTAGGGATCAGGGGGTAGAGATGGGTAGGTTTAGGTATATGTAAGGTGGGAGGAGTTGGATCTGGGTCCAGATCCAACTCCTCCCCCTGGATTTCGTGTTCTGCAGTGAGGACCATCTCCAATGAGCTGCGGCTCAACATTCAGCATTGCTGTTAGTAGTCTAAAGTTTTCTGAAACCCTCCACCTTCCCCAGCTCCACCTGTATATATCTGCTATGGGGGCTATTTCATGTATGTTACATGTGCAGCAGCAGCATGTCTTACATGCTCACAGCAGTGTCTGTGAATGTATTGACAGTAGCAAGTCTTGGTACTGCAGCATCATTGTCTATTCCAATCTATTCCGCCAATACCAAATACATAAACATTGCCATACCCATACCCATTACCATGCCAATCTCTATTACCATAAATCTCTATTACCATGCAAATCTCTCAGAGAGTTGTCATGACAGAAATATATTTAATAGTCATCAATTCATGATATGAAATTTGTAAATAAAATCATTCCATTTTAGACGGAAAGGAAGAATAAAATTACCATAGTGCATCATGTCAAAATTATGCAGCTCTGTTGATTTTATTTGAAGCAGCCTAGATTTGCGTGTCGCAACATGCTATACCAGGCTGGTGTGAACACGGTGTTAGCTGGTGAAGCTTGGTGGAATCTGTCTAACCATATTAAACTACTTAAGAATCCTGACATCCAAAACACAATTTATGCTGGTCTTTCAGCAGGAATTAATCTGTGAATCGGATCTATAAATCTGTGAACTTGTCACAAGTCTCTCAGCACACTCATAAATTGTTTGAATTAACTTGCCAAAAAGTGCAAATTGAAAATTGACAATGTAACCTTGTTTGTTTGCATTTAGGTGACAAGCATGGTAAGTACGAGTCCTCAGTGCTCTTGACTGTGCATCAACGTGTCGCCGTCACTGTATAGCAGCTGCTAAACACCTGCTTGAGCTCTGAGTCTCTCTGCCTCTCTCTAAGCCAGCTCTCACTCTCTCATACGTGAGCCATGACTCCCAGCATGTTCATTCTCCGCTTATGCCCACTTTTCACTCTTTTCAATGCAGTTCTGCTCCAATTTACTGGCTGTTTAACATGATCAGTGGCAAGACTTCCATCCTGATATGGCCATGCACACTATACAATAAGCACGTGGAATGTTTGCCTTTGTAGAAAATAGCCATACACACTTTAGCTCCGTTAATTAAATTAACAGTTTTAGAAATGTGTCTATGCACAGACATTCCTTGAGTTATTTAAACTCTATATTCAGAAATCATCTTTAGCCTCCTTGTGAAAATAACAAGGAGGATGTGTAAAGGAGAAAGTGATGTCCTTCAGGCGCTTTTCTCTAATGCGTTCATCTGTTCTGTTTCAGCTCAGTTTGGTGACCTTGATTGGAGCTTTTAAAATGAGAACATTACACACAGCAAAAAAAAAAAGAAAGTTACTTAAACCTTGTTCCCGACTGACACAATGCAGTTTATTAGAAATGTAGGAGCTGCAAGATAATACATAACATTAAATTCACTTCTCATTCACTCTGCACTCGATATTAAACATTATAATCTCCCATTCTCTGCGCTGGAGGCTTTCGCTCTTTTCAGACTTTCCGTCTTTAGTGCTAGCACATTCCTCTTAAGATCAATGGCTTTATAGCTCTGAAGAATCTTTTAACATGCTTTCTTATCTGTGGATCTGTGTGTGAGCGCGTGGGCTGCTTTATATTCCCATGTTCTGTGTTCACTGTAGGGGGGTGTGATGGTTTCCAATGTCTCACGGTTCGGTTTGTACCACGGTTCTGTGGTCACAGTTTTCATCCAGTAAATATAGAAATATTTGAACTCTTTTATTGTTTGTGATAATTAATTAAGACCACTACATCGCAAATCTAAAAACTCTCAGTGTCATTATTGCAGGATGACCTGTTATTACTGTTATCGCAGTGAACATCACTGTATTGGATTCATAGTTTTATTGTATGTTCTAATTTATTTAAAAAAAAATCATTTTATTAACCTAACAATTTAAGTGGAAAGTAAAAAAATATATATTGCATTGTATTTTTCAATTAGATTTTCACTCCAATTGCTAGGCCGATAATTTGTACTTTCATTACCGGTCAAAAGTTTAGATTTTTAAGATTTTTTAAATGTTTTTCAAATAAGTCTTTTATATATTTGTTTGTCTGTTCAAAAATACAGGTAAATCAGTAATATTGGGAAATATTATTACAATTTAAAAGAACTGTTTTCTATTTTAATGTTTTAATGTAATTTATTCCTTATAAAGCTGAATTTTCAACATCATTACTCCAGTCTTCAGTGTCACATGATCCTTCAGAAATCATTCTAATATGCTGATTTGCTGCTCAAGAAACATTTCTGATTATAATGCTGCTGAAATTTCAGCTTTGCCATCACAGGAATATATTACATTTAAATTATATTCAAATTGAAAACAGTTCTTTTAAATTATTTAAGGTGTATTTATTTATTATTATTACGGTGTATTTTGGATCATATGAATGCAGCCTTGGTGAGCATAAAAAACTTTCAAAAACATAAAAAATCGTATTTATTCCAAACTTTTGACCAGTACATTTTTGTAATAAATTAGAAAACAATTCAAGAAGCAAGCATTTACACTGGTCTCAGTCTCCCAAGACTTGTAAGACATGAGATGAATCATGGTACAAACGTGTGTAACGAACCGTGTTTTTTTGCAAAACAGTTGAACCCCTAGCTCACCGTGTCCATCCGTTTATGAGTTTTAATTTCTTTTGTAAATGCTATTAAAGGATCAGAGCGTGAAGGACAAAGCTCTTCAGAGTATGGCCTCCATGTCCTCGGCTCAGATCGTCTCTGCAACAGCCATCCACAACAAACTGGGTCTTCCGGGCATCCCGCGTCCTGCCTTCCCCGGAGCAGCAGGGGTAAGACCGCCCTCTGGCACCCACCTATCAGTACACTTACTTCAGCCACACGGCTGGCCACCGGGTCCAATCCCATTACACACCCTCAGAGCTGTGCCCCATCACCTGCCTTCATCAGATAAGCCCACTAATGCCACACTCAAGATAACTAGACTGCATGGCACATAGTACACCTCGTTTTTCAATGGCAATGTGATAACTCGTGTATCTAGAGTGCACAGACGGTGTGTGTGCGTGTGGATAGCCTGTGTTTTGTTGTCTATTTATTTATCTTATTCTCTAGTTTTGGCAGGGCATGATATCCACGGGCCAGCCTGGATCTTCACAAGAGTGAGTATCTCTAGAAGTTTTGCTACCATTGTCCCACTAAAGCTATTCCTCGTATTAAAGTGCATGTAAGGCACATCAAACATTCTTTTTCTGCTGCTGCTGCTTCTTCACCTACCTCTTTTTATATACTTTCTTCTTCTGCATCTTCTTCTTCACTTTCTTTTTCTGCACCTTCTTCACCACCACCTTCTTCTTCTGCTTCATTTTCTTCTTGATTTCCTTCTTCTTCTTCATCTGCATCTTCTTGTTTTTCTGAATCTTCTTCTTCTCTGTCTTCATCTGCACTTTCTTTTTCTTTGTCTGTTCAGTCTAGCTGTTCAATCTAACTGTCCCACTGTTCAGTCTAACTGTCCCACTGTTCAGTCTAGCTGTTCAATCTAACTGTCCCACTGTTCAGTCTAACTGTTCAGTCTAACTGTCCCACTGTTCAGTCTAACTGTTCAATCTAACTGTCCCACTGTTCAGTCTAACTGTTCAGTCTAACTGTTCAGTCTAACTGTTCAATCTAACTGTCCCACTGTTCAGTCTAACTGTTCAGTCTAACTGTCCCACTGTTCAGTCTAACTGTCCCACTGTTCAGTCTAACTGTTCAATCTAACTGTCCCACTGTTCAGTCTAACTGTTCAGTCTAACTGTCCCACTGTTCAGTCTAACTGTTCAATCTAACTGTCCCACTGTTCAGTCTAACTGTTCAATCTAACTGTTCAGTCTAACTGTCCCACTGTTCAGTCTAGCTGTTCAATCTAACTGGCCCACTGTTCAGTCTAACTGTCCCACTGTTCAGTCTAGCTGTTCAATCTAACTGTCCCACTGTTCAGTCTAGCTGTTCAGTCTAACTGTTCAATCTAACTGTCCCACTGTTCAGTCTAACTGTTCAGTCTAACTGTCCCACTGTTCAGTCTAACTGTTCATTCTAACTGTCCCACTGTTCAGTCTAACTGTTCAATCTAACTGTCCCACTGTTCAGTCTAACTGTCCCACTGTTCAGTCTAACTGTTCAATCTAACTGTTCAGTCTAACTGTCCCACTGTTCAGTCTAGCTGTTCAATCTAACTGGCCCACTGTTCAGTCTAACTGTCCCACTGTTCAGTCTAGCTGGTCAATCTAACTGTCCCACTGTTCAGTCTAGCTGTTCAGTCTAACTGTTCAATCTAACTGTCCCACTGTTCAGTCTAACTGTTCAGTCTAACTGTTCCACTGTTCAATCTAACTGTCCCACTGTTCAGTCTAACTGTTCAGTCTAACTGTCCCACTGTTCAGTCTAACTGTCCCACTGTTCAGTCTAACTGTCCCACTGTTCAGTCTAACTGTTCAGTCTAACTGTTCCACTGTTCAGTCTAACTGTCCCACTGTTCAGTCTAACTGTTCAATCTAACTGTCCCACTCTTCAGTCTAACTGTTCAGTCTAACTGTCCCACTGTTCAGTCTAACTGTTCAGTCTAACTGTCCCACTGTTCAGTCTAGCTGTTCAATCTAACTGTCTCACTGTTCAGTCTATGTTCAGTCTAACTGTCCCACTGTTCAGTCTAGCTGTTCAATCTAACTGTCCCACTGTTCAGTCTAACTGTCCCACTGTTCAGTCTAACTGTCCCACTGTTCAGTCTAACTGTTCAGTCTAACTGTCCCACTGTTCAGTCTAACTGTTCAATCTAACTGTCCCACTCTTCAGTCTAACTGTTCAGTCTAACTGTCCCACTGTTCAGTCTAACTGTTCAGTCTAACTGTCCCACTGTTCAGTCTAGCTGTTCAATCTAACTGTCTCACTGTTCAGTCTATGTTCAGTCTAACTGTCCCACTGTTCAGTCTAGCTGTTCAATCTAACTGTCCCACTGTTCAGTCTAACTGTCCCACTGTTCAGTCTAACTGTTCAGTCTGTCCCACTGTTCAGTCTAACTGTTCAGTCTAACTGTCCCACTGTTCAGTCTAACTGTTCAGTCTAACTGTCCCACTGTTCAGTCTAGCTGTTCAATCTAACTGTCCCACTGTTCAGTCTAACAGTTCAGTCTAACTGTCCCACTGTTCAGTCTAACTGTTCAATCTAACTGTCCCACTGTTCAGTCTAACTGTTCAATCTAACTGTCCCACTGTTCAGTCTAACTGTTCAGTCTAACTGTTCAGTCTAACTGTCCCACTGTTCAGTCTAACTGTCCCACTGTTCAGTCTAACTGTTCAATCTAACTGTCCCACTGTTCAGTCTAACTGTTCAGTCTAACTGTCCCACTGTTCAGTCTAACTGTTCATTCTAACTGTCCCACTGTTCAGTCTAACTGTTCAATCTAACTGTCCCACTGTTCAGTCTAACTGTTCAATCTAACTGTTCAGTCTAACTGTCCCACTGTTCAGTCTAGCTGTTCAATCTAACTGGCCCACTGTTCAGTCTAACTGTCCCACTGTTCAGTCTAGCTGTTCAATCTAACTGTCCCACTGTTCAGTCTAGCTGTTCAGTCTAACTGTTCAATCTAACTGTCCCACTGTTCAGTCTAACTGTTCAGTCTAACTGTCCCACTGTTCAGTCTAACTGTTCATTCTAACTGTCCCACTGTTCAGTCTAACTGTTCAATCTAACTGTCCCACTGTTCAGTCTAACTGTCCCACTGTTCAGTCTAACTGTTCAATCTAACTGTTCAGTCTAACTGTCCCACTGTTCAGTCTAGCTGTTCAATCTAACTGTCCCACTGTTCAGTCTAACTGTCCCACTGTTCAGTCTAGCTGTTCAATCTAACTGTCCCACTGTTCAGTCTAGCTGTTCAGTCTAACTGTTCAATCTAACTGTCCCACTGTTCAGTCTAACTGTTCAGTCTAACTGTTCCACTGTTCAATCTAACTGTCCCACTGTTCAGTCTAACTGTTCAGTCTAACTGTCCCACTGTTCAGTCTAACTGTCCCACTGTTCAGTCTAACTGTCCCACTGTTCAGTCTAACTGTTCCACTGTTCAGTCTAACTGTCCCACTGTTCAGTCTAACTGTTCAGTCTAACTGTCCCACTGTTCAGTCTAACTGTTCAATCTAACTGTCCCACTCTTCAGTCTAACTGTTCAGTCTAACTGTCCCACTGTTCAGTCTAACTGTTCAGTCTAACTGTCCCACTGTTCAGTCTAGCTGTTCAATCTAACTGTCTCACTGTTCAGTCTATGTTCAGTCTAACTGTCCCACTGTTCAGTCTATGTTCAGTCTAACTGTCCCACTGTTCAGTCTATGTTCAGTCTAACTGTCCCACTGTTCAGTCTAACTGTCCCACTGTTCAGTCTAGCTGTTCAATCTAACTGTCCCACTGTTCAGTCTAACTGTTCAGTCTAACTGTCCCACTGTTCAGTCTAGCTGTTCAATCTAACTGTCTCACAGTTCAGTCTAACTGTTCAATCTAACTGTCCCACTGTTCAGACTAAATGTTCAGGTAGGCTGCTCATAATTTCATGCTTTACCTTCTTCTGCCTTTAACTTCTTATTCTTTTTCACATTCTTCTTTGTCTGCAACATCTTCTGAACCTTTTTATTCTCTTCTAACTTGTATGTGTTTCTTTTGCTCTCCTTGCAAGCACTGGTATTTCCTTCAGGAAATGCAAATCTTATTTATTCTTTCTGTCTCTGTTTTGTCTGCTTTATTGTCGTTCTCTTCTTCTTGATGTCTGTATTTTCCCTGACCCTTCCAGCTTTCTCTCTTTCTCTCAGAGGGATCAGCAATAGAGGAAGCCTTTCCAGAGGCAATGATGGGTTGAATCCAAGTTTGAATACTTTGCGCAGCTTTGTTTCTTCTTTGCTGTATAACCCTCTTAATCTCTTCAGTATGTAGTGCCGCTAGACTGCTCATTTTCCTGTTCTTAGTTCTCCTTTGTCTTTGTTTTAGCATTAAGCCATTTGCCCAGCAAGCGTACCCTATCCAGCCAGCTGTCACAACTACAATCTCAAGTATGTCACCGTTTGCCTTTTCTTTTCTTTTTCTTTTAATGTATCCATTGAGATTTAACACTCTTTTTGTTTAGAAGAGCTAATATTCAGTGTGTGTGTGTGTGTGTGTGTGTGTGTAGGTTATGAGCCCGCGACAGCACCGGCGCCCTCAGTTCCCGCCTGGCAGGGCCGATCTATCGGTACATCGAAACTCAGGCTTGTGGAATTCTCCGCTTTTCTGGAGCACCAGAGAGATCCAGATTCTGTAAGTAGCTTCTGTATGTCACTCTTAAAATTAAAATTAAAATGGAGCCGTTTACTTCTTAATACAGATTCCTGGTCTTATTGTGCATGATTCATCATTGACCTTCAGCCTCCAAGTCAAAAGTGGGTGTTTTCAGATAGGAGTCCTCTACAATTGACTGAAAACACACATTCTAGTATGAAATCTAGTATGCAACGCCTACTTTTCACAATTTAATATATTCCTGATTTGGAAAAATAAATTTTTTGCTCTTTGAATATCAGATAAATTGGTTTAACCAATTTTATGTCTCCAAAATACACTGAAAGTGAATTGTGAATTTTTTGTTGTTGTAACAATTCAGGTATTATCACCCTTACAAAAAAGTATTGTTTCTGTACCATAGTAAAATACTATCGTAGTGATACTGATATTTTTTTTTATATACTGTTGTACTTAAGTGAATGACTCCTAAATAAACCTAATTGAAAAGTCTATCACTGTGGCCTGTATGCCAGTGATATGCTTATGTTAAATTATATAAAACTAACAATTTGAATTAAAGAGTAACTTTAACTGTAACTGTCAGGTTGCATAAATTATCATTAGTTAATGTATTATGAACAAACACAATTTAACTCTGAACATTAGTATGTATAAATTAGCATCAAGATTATTGTTTATAAATTGTCTCTTTTTTTATTATAAATGATGATACATTTTTTTTGTCTTTTTTATAAACCTTTTTGTCATGTCTATTCAATAACTTACTTGTCTGCAACAATGATGAAATGTATGTGAATTTTCTCCATTGCAGGGAATTTTCTCACCAAATATTGTTATTTGTTTATTTGATTAATCATGATTAATTAGCTTACTTAACATATCAAAAAATAAATGTATTTACAATATTGAATAGATTGATATCCCTAGTTATAAAACTAAACAATCAAGTACTTGCAGTCATTTTGAGAAGATTTCCTGTTTCTAACATGTTTTCTTTGTTTTGTTTTTTTTGTTTTCTGTGCAGTATAACAAGCATCTTTTCGTGCACATCGGTCAGACAAATCACTCTTACAACGATGCCTTGCTCGAGTCGGTGGATATTCGTCAGATTTACGACAAATTCCCAGAGAAGAAAGGAGGGCTGAAGGAATTGTTTGGCAAGGGTCCTCAGAATTCATTCTTTCTCATAAAGTTCTGGGTGAGTGAATCCCGGCAAAGAACGAGCATCTGTTTAGTGATTCACAGACCCTGCAATTATCTGCAAAAGAAGATATCGTAACTCACAATTAGTCCAGGAAGAACTTAGTATCATTATTATTTAGGCTTAAAAACAAACATGTACGTAGAGTGCTGTGTAATGCATGCCCACCCTGTGCCAAGGTTTCTACTCTAATGAGAGCGCAGTTCATGTTTACCACCCATACAACTGCCTATTTAACGCAAATATTTATCCACCGAGTGATTACATGCATGAATAATTGTGCATTTCCCTAAAGACACTGGGCCACTTTAGGTTTAAAGACAGCCGTCTCTGTTTGCATGTCCAGGCCGCCGCTGCTATATTTGGCACGGCATAGCTGAAGAGTCCATGATCAAAGCTCGCACTTATTCCGTTTAATATCGGGAAACAATTGGATGACCTGGTTGCTCCTCTAATAGCTATTCAAACATTGTATGCATTTTGTGAAATGCTAACTAGCGGCAACCAACAAAGTGGGCCTCGTCGTGGTCGGAGCGAGGCTGCTCGAATTCCGTTTGAAGTGACGGAGGGATCTGAATTTCAAATGAAACTCTGGATCTGCACAATAATGCCTCTCTTGAATATGATGTGAAAATGTAACAGGCTTGTCTTAATGAAAAGAGAGTATGCCAGAAATGAATATTTGAGCTTTCTCTGTAATGAAAATCGTGTTAGCTTGCTGAAAGAGCGGAGAGCGAGCTGTTCTTTTTTCCGCTCTTTTTCAGAATATTTTTGAGTGCCTTTTTTACTCCAAGTTATTTAATCTATTCTTTCTACCCTTAGACACAGTCTTTTCTTTAATACTTGAATAGACTAATATTGAGAAATAGCCTTGATTGGTAGTTTAGTATAAGGATAATGCAGTCTTAAAGGGATAGTTAATCTGAAAATTAACATATACTCACCCTCATGTTCTTCCAAACCTGCTTGACTTTTTTCTTATATGGAACACTGAAATATTGCAGAAGGTCCACACAAAAAAACACAATAAAATAATTATAAAAGTAGTCCATACTGTATGTGATGCTCCAAACTGAAATTTAAGTCCTGAAAATCTTCCATTTACTATAGATTTTTTTGTTATTGCTGTGCTTACAATCTCCACTAGATGGCAGTTTTGTATTGAATGCTATATGTCAGTAAATCTATCCATTTGTTCTGATATAGATTTCTTTTGAATTAATTTGATAATTAAAGCTTCAATCTCATTGGTTCATAGGCTGACTTAAACTGCAACATTCAGGATGAAACCGGGGCCTTCTATGGAGTGACCAGTCAGTACGAGAGCCCGGAGAACATGACCATCACCTGCTCCACAAAAGTTTGCTCGTTTGGCAAACAGGTTGTGGAGAAAGTGGAGGTGAATTTTTGAGTTTTGACTACAGGATTTAACATTTGAATGGAACATTAAATGTTCTCAATCTAATCTCATATTAGAGATATCTACATTCAAATGAGAAAAAGTCTATTGCTCTTTCATATCTCAGGACACTTCTCAGAAAAAAAATGGTCTTGGGAGAATTTGATAAGAAATGTTTAGAGAAATGTATTTTTTAATTGCAGACTTTGGTATCTTAATCTGAGCAATTTGAGACAATGTTGTGATTTTAGACTCTCTACCATTTTTAGTCAGAAAAAACACATGGTATCTCCTGTACAAAAATAAAATGTTGTCTGTACTTTGGTCAAGACTTTTGTAATTAAAAATAATAAAAACTGAGCAGCAAATCAGCATATCAGAATAATTTCTGAAGGATCATGTGACACTGAAGACTGGAGTAATGATGGTGAAAATTAAGCTTTGTCATCTCAGGAATAAATTATGTTTTAAAATATATATTAAAATAATAATAATAATAAAGTTATTTAGAATTTTAATAATATATCAGAATGCTTTCTTTTTACTGTATTAAACAAATACAGCCATAGTGAGAATAGGAGACTTCTTTCAAAAACTTTTTTTTTTTTTTTAAGTCATACTTTTCATACTTTTGACTGGTAGTGTATCATATGCCATGGTGTTTTCTTGTTGTGCATTCTCTCATCTCCCTCTCACCTGTCCTCTCAGACGGAGTACGCTCGCTTTGAGAACGGCCGCTTTGTTTACCGGATAAGTCGGTCTCCCATGTGTGAATACATGATCAACTTCATCCACAAACTCAAACACCTGCCTGAGAAATACATGATGAACAGCGTCCTGGAGAACTTCACCATCTTATTGGTGAGTCTGCATGTCCATCAGTGATGTTTAAACCAATCAGTGAAAGCCTGTGGCCTCTGAGCTGATACGACTCTGCATTCCTAGCATTCCTGTGGCGCTGTGCAAAGCCTGATAATCTCCTGCAAAGGGGGAGGAACCCCTTTCTCTAACCTTCACACACACATAAGGATTAGAGCCCTATTCTCCCCTACAGTGAGGGTCTTACTAATGCACTTTCCCTGCTCTCTTCCCTCAAATCCCTCACATCCTGGTACGATGAAGGTTTTAGTCATGATAGAAAGACTGAAAGATGTGTTTATATGTTGTTGAAAGGTGGTGGTTGTTGAAGGGTTGATCTCAGGTGATTCAAACACAATGCAGCGCTAAATGCACAGGATCCAATGTGTGAAATGTGTGAAAAATGATCCAATCATTTAAAACACTTTTTAAATACTAATGTATCCCAACCGTACCTATCAAGCCATCATTGCACCATATCAGGGGTTTTAAACATGGTCAGTTAAATGTGGCTTTTAAAGTCAGGTATTCAAGTGCTTGAAAAAAGCCCAATATAAAAGCACAAGACTTAATAAAAAACATTTTTTTTACGCACTGACATAAAGTAATGCATGCAGTCAAAAACCTGAGACCTTCCTCTTGATCAAATCCATTCACAAATCTAAAAAAGACATCCAGGTCACATTTCTCACCAAAATAAAATAAATAAAATATTTTAGAACCATAAAGATTGTTTGCATTATCCCATAATTTTCAAGACAATGTTCCCACATCTAATTCTTATTACTGTTATGTGTTGTAGATCTTTAGAAAGCTAAAGATCTTTATTTTATAGAGTGCTAAAAAGCTTTATTTTTTCAGTTTTTTGTAATTCTGGTCATTTTCATTAGATTATCATTGCTGCTATAATATATATATATATATACTATTTGTACTATAATATTTTAAATGAAAGAGACAAAATCATAGTGCTCTACTAACTTGTAAAGATCCATAAATATTAATAATCACAAAAGACAAAAATATATCAGTCTGCTGGTCAGGTTTATCTAATTTTATTTTACTTCTCAAAGGTTAGAGAAATGTATTGTATATACTGCTATATTTTTTAGAATTTATAAATACATTTTATTGTTATGTTTTATTTTAAATCAGCACACATAATGCCAAATACTACTATAATGTACACTAGCATTCAAAAGTTTGGGGTCTGTGAGATTTTTTTTAATGTTACAGTTAAATACAGTGCAAACAGAAATGTTGTGAAATAATATAACATTTTTTTTTTTTATGTAATTTATTCCTGTGATGCACAGCGGATTTTTCAGCACAATGTCACATGATCCTTCAGAAATCATTCTAATATGCTGATTTGCTGCTCAAGAAACATTTCTTAATATGATCAATGTTGAAAACAGCTTAATATTTTAATAATAATTTTTTTTTTTGGATTAATATAAATAGTTCAAAAGAAAATATTTCATTTGAAATATATTATTTTTATATTTACTGCCACCCTTCATCAATTTAATGTATCCTTGCTGCATAAAAAATAATAATAATAATTAAGAATTAAATAAGAATTATATTTTTTCCTTTATAGTAATGATAATTGAGGGGTGTTGTGCTAAATTTTCTAAACATTTTGTAGACATATGGTTAGCACTTTATTTGAATGTGTACTTGTTACACGTTACATGTATTTTACTATAGTAATAACTATAAATTAGTCATAATTGCATGCAACTAACCCTAAAGTTAGTTGCATGCTTAACTACTTGATACTTTCAGTACTTAAATGTATAATTACACTGTAACAGTGACACCTTAAAGTAAAGTGTAACCCAAATATGACTTTGACAGGTTTCATGTGGTTTACTGTACAGTAATGCGACGTCTCTGGCTCTGTGTTTCAGGTGGTAACGAACCGAGACACACAGGAGACCCTGCTGTGCATGGCCTGTGTGTTCGAAGTGTCAAACAGCGAGCACGGAGCCCAGCATCACATCTACAGACTAGTGAAGGAATGAAGCAGCTCTTTCACACAGACTCTCGACCTCATACAGTGGCAGTGCCTCTAGCTCAACACTCACTCAAGATGATTTTCACTCGCATTTGGGTGATGCTTCTAATTATATATATATATATATATATATATATTTCTTTATTAATATGTGTTTGACGTTTAACTGCAGCTGTGAATGGCGGTACAGTTGTATTATGTTTTAATACAGGAAAGAATGTCAAAGAATGCCGGATCAAGATTCATTCGTAGACTATACATATAAAGTGACATACGGTATCATTCGACTTAAGGGTTGGGTTGAGTTAGGTTGAATCTGAAAACAACCTCATTTCGATTTTTAGTTTTTAAATCATCTAATGTACTCAAAAGATCTGAAAGCATATGGGTGCAGCCATAAATGTGTGTGTGTGTGTGTGTGTGAGTGGGATGTAGGTGTACAGATGTATATACAGTACATTCTCACAGGTATTTTTCCCAAAGAAAAAGTATTTGAGAAATTTCATTCTGAAACATTGATTTATTGAAAAGAAAGCTACTGTAGGTGTTAAAAAAGAAAAAGAAAAAAAAAGTTCCCGCATTCCGAACATTCAGAGAATTCAGGGAATTCAGAAGTCCAGGCCTTGAAAAGAGTTACTTTGTACATGCTACTTTTTAATTTTACGTTGAGGAATTACTGCACTGTGATTACGAGAAGTTTATACCAATCCGTGTCTGTTTTCACGTGTCACCACCTGCAATAAGAAAACGCAGAGAATCAACCCTGTTGACTGGACAGCTAAACGCCTCCTGCCAACATGCTTGTATAAAAGATAACTCTAGAAACAAGAAGCACTGCATTAACTACCAGGGGTTGACGGATTATCCATCAGCTTGACCCGAGCACTTGGACCCGCTCGCCGGACATGCCTTCTGCCGCTGGGGAAGCCACACTTCACGAAGCCCATCCCTGAACATGCTGTACATCATGGAGCACTCCTTCATCTTCTGTAAGAATCAGTCCTGTCCCAGAGTTCTTCGCTGCCTTCGACATTCCCGCACAGCCCATGTCTCTGTGGCCTAATCGATTTCTACGACTGCAAGCCTTAATAATGGTTGTGTGAACTCCAAAAGATGCCACTAAAGCTGTGACCTCTTTCCTAAGCTGGAAGACTTTCTTGTTATTGTCACATATTGTAGGAGTTGTACAGTACAAACCTGCCAAAGTGTAACAATATACAGCACAGTGCCTTAGTGTATGATGTCAACGCGGATGAGCGCAGTCGTTTTTCGGGAAAAAGTAAGACTAAAGGCGCGGTCACGTTTGCCGTTGCTCGGCGAGATTTTGCAGGCGAAATCCAGTCATTTCAATAGAAGTTTTACGTTGTGGCGAAAATTTTCCCCATGCAGATTTTGCTAATTTTTACGTTGTTCGCTTGAAATTCGTCGCACTGACCAACAGAAAGCTGCTTTTTTTTTTTTTTTTTAATCACTACGCTATTGACAATGGACTATTGTTGGTTGATCGGAGGTTACATGTAAAGCTGCCCGCATTCTCCACCACATTTTGTTTGTCCTTGAAATTTCGCTGCAATTTTGCAAATGTGACCGCACCGTAAGATCCTACGTGTCATCTTTATAAAAAAAAAAAAGCACTGGCCATTTGGTTGACCTTTCACTCTCAGAGACACATAGAAGACATATTTAAGACATACTGTACGTAAAGTATCTGATCTTGCCTTTCTTATCCGAAAAGACCAAAAAAGTTGGAGACGCACTGAGCTCCTCTTTATTTCCTGCACTGTAGCATGAAAGTGCCTTTGGTTCCGATTTTTCCAGCTTAGAAAAGACAGATGTTATTTTGCGTTGTTAAGATGATCAAAAACCAAAAAAAAAAAAAAAGTGGATGTAGGTAAAATATTCACCACATTGCCTTCATAAAATTTTATAGAAAAATCAACATGGGCTAGTGAGTGGAGATGTTCTGAAATAAAGTTATGTAATAATTATTAATAACAAATTTCTATCAGCATTTGATTTGGTGGATGTGGCAAACTTTCATGTTTTTTTTTTTTTGTTTCTTTCCTCTTCTTTCAAGAACTTCGGTTCCATTCTGTGTGAGACTTATTAGTGTCTTTTCTAGTGCATAATCAAATTATAAAAGTGAAAACCTCACAGCACCATGGAGATTATGAATGCTAAATGGTGTTCTTTTTCCTTTTCTTCTTGTTTTAAGCCATTTCAATGTCTTCTCTTTCTTTCGTGAATATAGCAAACACTACATTAAGTGACGCAAAGGTGTTTTTCTCCTCAGACCTAAAAGATAGTCGAGGATATTATCCGCAAAGTTCTTGACTTCACCAAACCGAATCATCTCCACTGCATAATTTATTCATGTTGTTCATTTAAGTGGATGAAACCCTCAAAGAGTGAAAGGCTAAGTTAGATTTACAGCTGTGTATGTTGTACCGCTTAAAGTAAACTGTGGAGTTAAGTACGCTCAATATCAAAACGGCAAACAATGTTGATTGTTTTGTTACCTTCGCCTTCTTGTTCATGTCTCATATAGAGATCTTCCTGTATTGTTCTACATGTTTTGTGATGACGTCAGTATATTCAGAGCCCGTTCGGGTGGTGATACTGTTACTGCTGGTGCATCTGCTACGTCAGTTCCTCCTTAACAGTCCCCTTTACTTCTCTAGGGATTTGAGAACTAATGCCTTTAATATGATGAATGTTAAACGGACATTATTTTGCTAGTAATGGATTTGAGCGGAATCCGGACTACAGTATGACGGCAGTTTAGCTTATGTTTTTTGATCTATGTTTGTATTTTGTCTGTGTGTGTAGGTACTGGTACCTCCTATGTTCATTACCATTTAAGATGTTGGCTTTAAAGTGAACTTTTCTCTAGTTCAGATAGTATCATAAAAAGATATTGGGTTTGTGTGCAGAGATTTTTTTTGTAAAAAGGTGCTTTGTATAAAATTATATATTCTGGCTTTTCTTGGTACAAAGGTGTGATATCTCTTAATATCCCTGATGATGGGGGTGAAAAAAAAACAAAACATTGGAGCAAGGCTGAGAGTGAAAAGAAAAAACTTATTATGTGTGTGTTCTTTATCGCATATGGTCTTGTCTTTGCTCCGTAACATTTTGATGCCGCCTTGATAAAGTGGTAGATATTTTGTAGCTTTCTAGAATACTTTGTATGTATACAATATTGAATAAAATAAATAATTAAAACACAGCTTGTCTGATCATGTTATCTTTCCCTCTTTTAATTTAAATGGAAACTTCATCCAAAAAATTAAAGTTCTGTCATTATTTACTCACCCTCATGTTCTTCCAAACCCGTATGACTTTTCTTCTGTGGAAAGTTTCCAGGAATATATCTTTTACGTTCCACAGAAGAAAACCATACATTTTTGGAATGAAAGTTGTCATTGTAATTGATGTTCTCGCGGGGATGGATTGTAGGACTGAAATGATCTGCCAGTCTGCAGCGCCACCTGTCGTCACTTTTTGAAAACAAAGTTAAAGGGATAGTGCACGTAAACATTAAAATTCTGTCTGTATTTACTCACCCTCAAGCTGTTCCAACCCTTGTACGAGTTTCTTTCTTCTGCTGAACACAAAAGAAGACATTTTGAAGAATGTTGGTAACCAGACAGTTGATGGACACCATTGACTTCCATAGTATGGAGGAAAAAATACTACGGGGTTCATCAACTGTACAGGTAAATTATGTCAGAATTTTCATTTTTGGGTGAACCAACCCTCTAAATGAAGTGGTGTGTGTGTGTGTGTGTGTGTGTGTGTGTGTGTGTGTGTGTGTGTGTGTGTGTGTCCAGTGTATTTGGTATATTTGGGTATTATTATTTACGAAAATCTACACATTTATTGCATGTCTTGTATCCGCACAATTATTCTACTATTAACTCCAGTACAGCTGTGAAATAGTCTATTGAATGTATTGTAACTTACCTTACCTTGTACAAACCTCAACTTTAACACTACTGGTAGCCCTTAGCTTTTGATTTTAATTTGCATAATTTGTTCTGTTTTAATGCATATATAAAAGCTGTAGGCATTAATACTGTATTTATTTATTTATACTGTATCCCTCTCGTACACTAGATGTAGTTAAAGTAACAGCAGTGAAAACTAGGGGCGGTATTTTACAGATATGAATTGTGAATTTTGCAATAATGAGAGTAAACAGAAGGTGTCGCTGCAGGATCGTTCTCAGGAAGCAGTTAAACCTAAATTACTTTTATTTGCTATTTATTGTACTATTTATTTAAAAATAAAAAATACATTTTCGGGTGAGCGAAGTAAGGTGTGGTGTCATTGCGTATGTCTTTGTTTTTGTGGATATATTTCTGAAGTTTAAAACCATACAATGATCATGCAATTTGCTTTTTATTACAAGGATTATGGCCCTTTAATCTTAATTGGATCAAGTTTGACCCTGAAATTCGAGTTTACATGTAGTCTATAAATTTGCAGACTTATAATCACTGCATATGACAGGATAAACGGTTGTTGGTGTTGTGATGTACACTTTCTAAATAAGTTTTTCTTTTCTCAATTTCTTAATGCAATACTCTGGAAGCAGCACATTTCAAGTACTCCAAGCTTGAAGAAGCAAATACACCAACTTTGGCCTTCAAGATTAAAAAATGCAACAATTAAAATAACTGCAAACAAACGGTCCATCTCATCACAAGCTCTGTTCAGGCATGATAAGCAGTAAACTCTGGCCTTCATGAAATGGATCATTTTACTGTGGGTTGGGACAGGCTGCTTGTTTTTATTGTTTCGGAAATGGCAGGTTAAAAATGTACTCAGGTTAAAGGTGAATGGTACTTTAAATCATGTCCACTCACATGAAATGACTCCCTCAGTCATGCCCTGATAACAGCTGATAGTGAGGTGCCTTAAGGGGACATATTGAAATGACCAGCTAAATACAGATTTTGTCTTTGTAAACCTCCCATTATCCACTAATGCTCACAGAATACATGTGTAGCACTTTACTATAAGGTTCTATTTGAAAACATTAGTTAACTACATAAGTAAACATGAACTAACAATGAAAATGCTCTAAAGCGTATGCCGATATTTAATCTTAATTTCAACATTTACTTATTAAATAAAAAAAATGTATCTGTTAATAATTGCCTGAGCAACATGAACTAACATTAAACAATTGCATTAGCACTGTAAGCAAATGTATTGCTAATTGTTTGTCACCATGAAATCAAAATGAACCATTCTTATTTTGCAGTAGGCTATTTATTATAAATGATTTATCTGTGCAATGTGTGCATTGTTGTGTTTGTCATTTTGTCATGCCCTCATAATATTTAATTATAAATAACTTCCCCTTCCTCTTGCAGCGACATCTCTTCTCTTCTCTGATGACTTGTTTACTGGAGTGAGGGCGGGAAAACCAACCTGTCACTCACATGAGATCCACCAATAGCAAACCACAACCATCCAATAAATCAAGCCCCGCCCTATATTTGTTCCTGTTCCAGAAGCCGTTTCACTTTGTCATAAAACGATATTAGTCATTGTGGCATAAAAAAAGAAAACCTCAAGTCATGAAACGAAAACAAAACAATAATTATGAAATGATGATGATGATAATACTGTATATGGGATTATCATCAAGTGTTTTTTTTTTTGAAACATGTCAGGGTATTTGTTTCTTTATAATAAAAAAAAGGAAATGAATCCCAAGTGAGTTTTGTAAAAGACAATATTACGTATAACTGATAAATGAATATGATTATCATGTGAAATGAAGTATGAATTCACTGAGTTTGGGTCAATGACATGACATGCATATGACGTTGTCATAAAATAAATACACATTATTTTATGTTTTGTTATCTTAAACCCCCCAAATGTCAGGTGGTGCAACTGTCCGGCTAAGAAAACAATTTAAAATGGCGTCTCAATAACAATAAATTAAAAACGAAATACTATGACATAATTTTAGGTTTGAAACCTTTTATGTAAACACATTTTTATGTTCCATGTAAGTTTCATGTTCATGATTCAAAAATATGTATTACATCAGTTTTGAAAAGATTTTTATAAAAACACCTTTTTTTGAAGCTTTATTGGTCAATGATCCGAACAACTTATCAGATCCTTGTTCTTTCATCCAGTGTTCTCATTTCCTTGCTTAATTTTTGTATTGTTTTACTTAAACGGTTTTTATTAAATATTTTAAAAAGAGATTTGGTTACTCTTTATTTTAAGGTGTCATTGTTGCAGTGCAATTATATATTTAAGTACTGAGTAATAATAATCAACTGCATGTATTTACTATAGGGTTAGGGTAGGATTAGGGTTTGGTTAAGTGTTAGTTGCATGTAATTAAGCATCATTTACTGTTAATACTATGGTAAGTACATGTAACATATATCACAAGGACACTGTAAAATAAAGTGTTACCAGAGATTTTTCTTTTGTTTCATCTGAATAGAAGTGCACACAACAGGTAGGCTATCTTATAATGGGACTATCTAGGCTCGAGAGAGGTCATGTGATCAGTGCAGTGCACTCGCAGCAGCGCTGTCCCGTCAGCTCTCATTCACTCACAGAGACCGAGAGACACACATGAGGACTGGAGCATCAGAAACTCTTTCAATCAACAACATTACAACTTTATCATTTCAACAGTGTGGATTAACACTCTACATTTTATAGGGTACAATAGTTCTATTTTTATAATAGTTTCTACTTCATCTGAATAATTTCCTGCAGCAGAAAACTTTTCTGGGACAGTAACTATCAGTCAGAGAGATGGAGGCAGAGGAGAGTAAAATATCAGTGTGGGTTTGTCGCGAAGAGAAGCTCGTGTCGGGCTTGTCGAAGCGCACGACCTGCGCAGATGTGATCCGGGTTTTACTGGAGGAGCAGAACCTGGAGACGCGCGTGTCTCTCTCGGGCTCTCCTCAGTCCTACTGCGTTGTGGAGAAATGGAGAGGGGTCGAGCGGATTTTACCCAACAAAACCAAGATCCTGCGACTGTGGAGCGCGTGGGGAGAGGAGCAAGAAAACGTGCGGTTTGTGCTGGTGAAGAACGAGGCGTCTCTCTCGAGCAACGGGCCGCGGAGCGCTGAGGCGCGCGTAGTTCTCAGCAAGGAGAGCCCGTGTGTTTACAAAGGGACCGCGAGAGTGACCATGGCTCTGTCACAAGAGAAACAAAGGCGGATAGTCAGGAAAGCGTTCAGAAAATTGGATAAGATCAATAAGAAAAGAGCGCAGGCTGCATCTAAGGACGAATCATGCATGGAGAAGATGGAGACCCTTGTGCACCTGGTCATATCTCAAGATCACACCATCCGCCAGCAGATTCAGAGGATAAAAGAGCTCGACAGGGAAATCGACAGGTATGAGGCCAAAGTTCATTTTGATAGAATGAAGATGCACGGGATCAACTATGTCCAAGATACGTATTTAGTGGACGCCAACCCTGATAAAGTTTGCGAGGGGGACAAAACCAGCCCAGAAGAAGCTCTCGCCCAGTTTGAGGAATATGCGAGGAGATGCGAGGAGGTCATCAAACTGCAAGAAGAACTGGCTGAGCACGAGGCCCTCATGGAGAGCATTACTACTGAGATCCAAGAGGAACTCAACCAGAGATGGATGAAGAGAAGGCACGAGGAACTTGCGAATAAAGACGCCGAAAGCACTTCTGGCGAGGCGTCTCTCAGAGTCGCAACTCAAGAACACGATGAAGGATCTTCAGCGCCGGATGCGTCGTCTGACAATGACTTGCTTCTGGAAGAGGAGAGGATCAGAACCCAACTCGACACCAGTTTGTACATCGGCCTGCGGTTGAACACAGACTTGGAGGCTATAAGGAATGATTTGGACTTGACCAAGGAGATATGGGGGGCGAAAGAGAAAGAACTAACGGATTTATTGGAGAAAGTCAACTCTTTGGATTTTAAGGAGGACAGTGCAGACAATACGCAGCTGAAAGAGGAAAGCACAATAGAAACAGACAGACTGATGGCTCTCGAGGGGGACAATGTGTGGGTGGAGCAGGCAAGAGGGCTTTCAAAAACATGTGACGGGAATGATGACGACTCAGATACGGGACTCAGTTCAATGCACAGTCAAGACTCAGATATCACACCCGTCTGTGAATCTTTAGTGTGAAAACCACAGCCTGCTTTCACTATATCCCTGGCTGGATTATTGAAATGAACAACATAACACTGGTTTAAAGGGCTAGTTCACCCATAAATGAAAATTTTGTCATTACTTACTGTGTTCCAAACCTGTGTGAGTTGTATGAGATGTTGAACACAAAAGGAGATATTTTAAAGAATGTTGGTAACCAGACAGTTGACGGCATCCATTGATTTCAATAGTAGGGGGAAGAAAATAATCAACTGTCTGGTTACCAACATTCTTTAAAATAACTTCTTTAGTGTTCAACAGAAGAAAGAAACTCATACAGGTTTAGAACAACATGAGGGTGAGTAAATGATGACATAATTTTTGGGTGAACTATCCCTTTAATATAACACACTTTTTACATTTTCACACAATAGCATAAAGTGGAAGCAAACAGGAGAGGGAAAGTAAGAAAAGTACTTTCCTGCAAATGAAAATGATCAAAGAACACAACTATGCACTTATTGAGCATCCTACAAGAATCAGTGTTAATTTCATCTAGACATTAATTAGTGATTAGTTACTTTGTGAAACACATGCAGGATTGAAATCTCTTCAACTGTGGTTGGAGTTTTCCACACAAGACATAATTTGGAGCAAGTATAATGGACACGATCCAACACTGTGAAGGCTGCGCCTTGCAGATCAACGAAGATCAATTTTACATTGCAGTATGGTTTATGAATTATGATTCGTTATTTAAAGCTGAAGTGTGTGATGTCCGTGCATCCTCAAATTGAATTTCCAAAATAGTTTTCAGACTGATTTGAATGTTGCAAATATTTAATGATATTGTAGTAGATGTTCTGCCAGTTCAAAAGCATGAAACAAAATCTCACTGTCTGCGGCCAGTCTGCATTGTCCTGACATTTTCATGCGGCTCCGGTCACATGGCATTTACGGCTCAGGTGATTGGCTCAAAAAACCTGCATGCAGAACCATAAGCAAAGATGGCAGAAATTAATTTACAGAATCAACAACAGATTTTGAGATGAATAGGAATGCTGACAGATAACTTCTCCAAGTATTATAGACCTCCTTGAGAGAAAGTATTTCAATATTGAGAAAAATTGCCCACTTCAGCTTTAAGTTGCATTTTGGCATAAGCACAAGGGAGTTATGTTTGTGGGATTCGAGTGAGCGCAAGAGATTTTTCAGTATAGACGTGAGCAAGTGGTGGACATCTGATGAACTTAATGATACAGGAGATTTTCTTTTATCATACTGGATTTTAACAGAGAACAGAGATGTATTTAGAATTGTACAGATACAACATGTGTGTAATATGAGAATCTATGATAAAACAATATTGTCTTATGAACTCAAATACTGAGGAATGCTTCATTTATTGATATTTTAAAACACATCATCACAAGAAAACATGTTCACCTGATATTTGATACCAAAATCAACAGAAAAATAAATTGATGAATTTAAATAATAATGTTAATAATGTTGCTAAAAACTTTTATTTAAAAAAAAAAATGCTGTTCTTATGAACTTTAAATTCAACACTGATAATAAAATAACATAAGAAATGTTACTAGAGGACCAAAAAGCATTCTGAAGGAAAGATTTGCCATCACTGGAATAAATTAAAATGTAAAATATATTAAAATAGAAAACAGAATTACTATTATGCCTTTAATATATGCTAATTATTATTATTATTATTTTTACAGTAATTGTTTTTACTCTAACACTAAGAGAAATGTGCTTAATTGCTATAATAATAAAAAATAATAATAATAATTATGGTCCTACAAATGGTCCTTTTGTATTTTGATTTTGGGGTGACATTTCTCACCAGATGATTTACGAGATAAATTGTGGAATGTATGACACACCCAGGCAACATTTCCAGCTCTCGCAGTGTTGAAGAGTGAAAGTAATGCTCATCATTTGTGTGTGTTCAGTGGGGACTCTGTGTTTCATGAGCTTTACGGTGGATTCAGGCTCTATTAGGTGTTACAAAACAATCACAGCTGCAGCTGAGCCATCATGTAAATTTAACACAACATTGTTCCTGATGTTTAACAGAAGGGGGAATGTTGCAGCACACACAGATGGTTCTCTGCTTATATAATTGCAGAACTATAAATATTGTTCAGGCTAAAAGGTGAAGAAAGGTAACCTGCGTGGAAAAGCAATTGCAAGTGTTGTGTGAACGGGGTAGACGAGTTGCTGGTGGCGTAAAGTGTTACGCAATCCTCCTGTCCCAGAGGTGTGTGTGTGTGTTTACATAACACACCCAGATAACCTCCTCTCATGTGCTCACACCTGATGAAAGACCCCCAGAAACAGGCAGAAGATCCCAGGATCAGTTCTGGCATGGTCAAAGTCATTTCTTATCACTGAATAGCTCAGAGCAATCTGAGATACAGACACTGGTGCTGTACGTATCACACACAATTCTGTAAATTTAAATTTACAATTTGTTTCCATCTTGAGCATTATGGTTTCTTCCATCTATATATGTACAACTGTTTCAGTCTCATATGCATCTCTTTGGGGTCAGAACATTAGATTGATCAGATGAGACAGTAATGTTGCTAAAGATTACTATTTCATATAAATGCTGTTCTTTTGATCTTTCTATTCATCAAAGAATCCTGAAAAAATTAATCAGCCAACAACTGTTGAACCACTGCGTATTAAACGAAAGCAATAAACAAATCAATACTTCTTGATTCCAGGCTTTTAATCAGACTTCAGGAGTGTCCAAAAAGGGTTAACAGAAATACTCATAAAAGTTTATTACAGTTTTTTTCAACTGCTTACACACAAAATCCTTACTTGTCACACAGTTTCTGAAACCTGACACGCAAACACCAGAGCACACACCAAATCTGCAAAACCATACCCTAATTCTCGGCCTTTGACTTTTTGCAAACCACAACACACAATTCACAAGGTCAAAGTTATAGGTTTTTCGTACAGAAATCATGTACATAGGAGGTCATGAAAGAAGAGCTTTATGTTTTGAATAACTGTGTGTAGGCCTATATGATATATCCAAAAATATAATATTATATATAATATATTATATATAATATAACATTAAAACAAATGTTTGCTTTTGAAATGTGTTTGTGATATTTTGAATGCAGTGCTTCATTTTGCAAGAGATGTGAGGCATTTTGCGTTTTGTGTGCGCAATTTGAAAAAAAATAAAAATAAATTGTGTGTAAAGTTTTGAAAGAAAAGAGGCAAAGTTTTGAAAATGTGTGTAAGTTTTTCACATCAATGAAGTACTAAAATGGAAACGCTTTTCCTTTGTTTGTTTTTTGTTCGTTTTCACAAACGTTGTCATGTAAATGAACGGCCAAAACACTTTAAAAGTTTTTGAAAAAGTTGAAAATGGTGTCCTGTAAACAGACCCTTATACCGATCCATCCATCACCACCAATCAGTAATAATGCCTGCAGGGAATTATTGGCAGTGTGAGTATCCGTACACTTTCACACAATAAAGTCAAGTGCTGTTAAACTGCAGAAGGGAGGAGAGAAGAATAAACCATCAAGCCCTCATATCACAGAGGAACTGGCACACGGGCCCCATCTGGCTAGATACCTGTGTGTTTGTCGAGTACAATTTGAAATGTGGACAAATTGTTGATTCGTCCCTTGGTGCGTGAGGGTAGAGACGTGTAATGCATTGTGTACAAACACCTGTGTGCCAACATACACTTGAGCACACACTGTTCAACCAGTCCCACAGCTTAAAAGTGCCAGTGTTTTCTCCATAAAACACAAGAGGGCACATTCATTCACTGTGTTATGCCGGAGGCCTTTGTGCTTCACCTTTACGCAATACAATTAGGTTGTAGTAAATCTGCTTGGTGACATAACAGAAGAAAATGTTCAGCAAACAGTTCTTATTTGTCTCTGTGAAGTACATTTTATAAATTTAAGGGACCTTTTTTCCACTATGAAGAACCTTTATGGATTGGAAAGTTTCCATGGATGATGAAGGTTCTCCGTGGAACCGTAGATGCTAATAAAGAATCTTTATTTTCAAGAGGGAAAAGTTCAATGGCCTTTTGCAGCCAGAACTTTTAAGATGTTCATATACAAATATTCACTTTCAAAAAGAAATATTCACTGGAGCAAAAATTGTGACTAGTCACAGTGTGCATTTCGATTTCAAAAGACTTTATTTAGTTCATTGCAGTTGACATAATGACATCCCTGCTAAAAAATCCAGCATAAACCAGCATGGATTCCATGCTGGTCCAGGCTTGTATATGATGGTTAGTGCTGGAATAGTGCTAGTCCACGCTGATTAGTGCTGGTCCAGGCTTACAGTATTTATGATGGTTAGTGCTCGTATAGTGCTAGTCCAGGCTGGTTAGTGGGTGTCCAGGCTTGTTTATGATGGTTAGTGCTGGAATAATGCTAGTCCAGGCTGGTTAGTGCGGGTCCAGGCTTGTTTATGATGGTTAGTGCTGGTATAGTGCTAGTCCAGGCTGGTTAGTGCTGGTCCAGGCTTGTTTATGATGGTTAGTGCTGGAATAGTGCTAGTCCAGGCTGGTTAGTGCTGGTCCAGGCTTGTTTATGATGGTTAGTGCTGGAATAGTGCTAGCCCAGGCTGGTTAGTGCTGGTCCAGGC